>NW_026988460.1:9407500-9937500 GCF_030222135.1 Aotus nancymaae
CTATAGCATCAGTATCCGTCACAGTGAGGGTTTGCACTTTTCAGGTAGGGTCGTTCTTCCTTGGGCAAGACTGTGCTGAGCACTGCAGGTCTTCTAGGATCCATGGCTCCTGCCCACTAGATGCCAATAACACTCCCCAGTCATGTGACAACCCAAGCTGCTCCCACATAATCCAAATATCACCTGGAGGAGAAATACCACCCTGGTTGGGATCCAAAAGGCTGGAGGAAGACAAACAGGTCTTACTCTCTTATGAACTGGCCATGTGGGATGCTCTAGGAATGAAGCTGGTGGAATGTTTTTAGTGACTGAAAGTCCTTAAGAGAAGTGGTTACCAGGATTACATATGAAAAAGTTTGCTTAGCTGTACACTTACAGTTTGTGCATTTTAGTACATCTGTGATTGATTTCTATTTAATTTGAAAAATTGTCCCTACATGAATTTTACAGGTATACAAGATGTTTTCTGAGAAATAACTCAGAAAATAACTTAATGTTGAGATTGTTCTCCATCCCTGTAGCCAAATGACTGTGAATTTCTGTAATTTTCTTTCTTAGTCTCCACTATGAAACAATTTGAATTAGATGTCATTACAGTGTACTATATTTTAAGAATCTTAGATGTATAGGTAGGAAAACAAAAACATATATATACATATATGTTTATATATAACCTATATATTTATATAGGTTATATTCAATTATATTTCAGTTAGAGTTGAACCACAGTAATTTGGTATTTAAATAAATGATATTATTAATGATATTAGTTTATCTCACATGGTTATTAACTAAAGCTGACATTTTCCCAATAAAATCAATTTGCTTATAATAGCATCGACATTTCTTTGATCTACTGTGTACAAAATATGCCAACTCTGCAGGGATGATGGGTTAACACTCTAAGCAATTCTTTTGTCTTGTCACTGCAGTATTATGAGACATGAAAGGTGTTTGAATGGATATAGCTATAATGTACAGTGTTTCCTTTGTTTTCAGTGTAAAAAGCCATTAACAGTTATTTCAGGATTAATGTGTTTATGACACTTGTAAATTGATTTATGGTATTAGCCAGGCAGGTGATTGAACAAAAGCCTTTTAATTTTTTTGTGTGTGTTTATCCTTACCAGTTTCAAGATGTTGAGTGATTCAGATCACACTTCAGGCTTATGGAAATGTGCTGGACCTCCTCCTCATAAGACCTGATTCCGAACCAGGGGAATAGTTTAACCTAGCCTGATAATCACATAAAAGGAGTTTCATAAAGGGAAACTTGAGGTCAGAGAGAAGTGAAGGTGACATCCACTCCATGATGAAAATGTCAAATGGCTTTATATAAGACATCTTGCTTGATGCAGCTCAGTGATTCTTAAACCCTTTATCATGGAGAGAAAAGAAAATTTAAACATTTCCGAGTTATAGCACTGTCTCAGACTATTATACAAATACATTGAGTTATTTTTAAAACTCTAATTTGGATGCCAGTGTCATAAAATATCTCTTCCTGCTGGCTATAATAAAATTTGTTGATCTATTTCAAGCTTCCTGAGTAGAAAAATGTTGTTTAATGATTTTGCAGGCATGAAGTTAATTTCAGTCTCTGGAATTCATGGTAGCCGAAACAACTTAATGCTGTTTCTCAGGGAAGAGGACTGTCAACATAGCATTTTTCTTTTTTTTTTTTTTTTTTGGCTGTATACGTTCCATGTTGTCGATGAAAATGGCAGATGGACTGTCACTGACATTTCTGCTTTGTGTAGTTGCTGCCATAGAAATGAAAAAGTTTTTTAAATGGTGATTGTAAGAGTCGCCTTTTGTTCTTTGAATTTGCCTTTTTACATTTTCTTTTTTGGAAATTTGACCTGAAACTGTTCGTGAATAATTACTGAGAAAAAAATGTCAAGGATTTTTAAAAATCACTAAAATAAAATGTGCTATATCAAACCAGCTGCCTTTCTAAGCTGTTTTTTGTCCATTTATCACACTAGTCAGATTCTATTTTCCTCTAAAAAGATAAAGTAGAAAACTCTTTTTTTAATTCCAGTATATAAATTTGAATAGTATTATTTGCAAAAAGGAAAATCGAAGCATTTACTATTCATTAGAGCCATTAGAGAACCATAGTGCCAAAGGTTTTGTGTAAACATGACACCATTACTGTTAGGTGAAAAAAAACAAGTGATCATTAGGGAATGATTATTATTCAGAATGCATTGACAATAGCCTTGAATCTTTAAAGTAATTTTAAAATAATTTGTTTTAGTGTTCAATTTATGATGGTGAAATGATCTATTACTGTCCAAAGTGAGAATTTAGTCTTAACCATTTTTATGCATTGCTGCCTTTCTATACTTTATTAATGGAATGTAAACAGTCTCCAATGGAAACATAATGCAAAGTTGATGAATTAAGGATCAAAGCATAAAAGAAAAATGTAGAGGCAATGTGTATACTAACAGCTACCAAGATTTAAATAATTATGTACCATAAAATGGGCTTGTATTTCCTTTAGGTGGGCTCTAACTTTCCAAACTCTTAAACCAAGAAAGAAAAAGCATTGAGTTACATTAGTTGCTTATACTAAATATACAGAACATACATAGTGATGTTTAAAGAAACCCCACGTTATCTCATCTTGTTCCAACAGAAGAGGTGCAGACAATATGGTAGCTTTAAGAAAGTCTTTTTTCTGTTTGTTTTTTATTTTTGTTTTAGATGTATGCCAGTAGGCATTCTCAAGACTTTGTCTACCTTTTGCTAAACAACCTCCTTACTGCTTTTGAAATATTTTAAGCTAATTTCTGATTTCCAAAAACTGAATAAACATTAAAAATGTTTCTATTAGGGAAATGTTAAAATGCACCCCCAAATAGAAAGATTAGCATAACCTCCCCCCATTCTCTCTCTCTCTCTCTCCATATATATATATATATATATATATATATATATACACACACACATATATACACACACACACACACATATACACACATATATCTATATCTCAGCTTCAGCAATATTCATTATTGCACCGATTTGTTTATTCTCTCTCTTCTACCTAAATTAGCTATTTCTACCTTGAAAACCATCCCAAAACACTGATTCAATAAAGGAAACATTTATTATTGTTTCTAAGTCTACTGTTTCTTTGGGAGATTCTGCTGAACTTAGCCAGTCTTGACTGAGGCTGACCAACTGGTTCTAGCATCGTGTTCTGCTGACAGTTTATCTAGGGCAGTCTCATCTAGGATGGCTGCCTATTTTACATTTAATGGCTGGCTGGCTGTTGGCCAAGATGATGGGGATGATGGGCAAAGTGTCTCTTATCTTCCAACAGGGTAGTCCAGCCTTGTTCTTCTAATAGCTGTGCAGAGTTTTCAGAGACAGAGAGAAAGAATAAAAGGGTGCAAGGCTTCTTGAGGCCTAGACCAGAACTCATTCTAGGGTTAAAACCTGCCAGATTCAAGAAGTGAGGAAATAGCTTCTTGGGAGGAGCTGTAAAGTCATATTACATAGTGTACGACTACAAGGATGGGAAGAGAATCAAAGAAGTTTTTGCAATCAGTCTACCACAATCTCCCACTTTGGGGAGATTATTTTAAATTAATTAATATCATGTCACCACTACATACTTTAGAGAATATGCCTTTATTTTCTAAGTTGTTATGACTTTGTAAAACTAATAGAATCCATGCAAGTTAACCGTGATCCTCGGATCATAATATTATTAGTAGAGACTATATCTTTATTACCACTATCAACACAATGATCATTGTCACTAGTATTAGCAAGTTTTATTTTCCTGTGCTAATGATACATTACCTCACTTAAATCTCATAAGTGTGCCATATAGCAGCAACTATTACACCAGTTTGTAGAGATGACTGAGAAGGTTGGGTAAACTGCCCAAGGCCACCTAGTAATGGTGGCTTTGAACCCTGGTTATACTAACTTTCTGATGGTCTATCACTACACATTGCTTTGTCATGTGACCAGTCGGCAGGTTGCAGTAGCTTTGCACTTAACATGGGAGGCCAAGTAGAATGGATAAAGACTTAGTCATCTCTCTTTTCCATTTCTCAAGAAAGACTATGAATTTAAATTAAGTGAGCAAGTTGTTTCTAGATTTGCCACCATGAAGCACTCTTAAAAACATCAGAGGGATCTATGTGGTCACACTGTAATACTCATGATGTATATATGTTAGAGGCTTTTGTTTTGAAGAGGCAAAGAACTTTATTTTCTTTTTGTTGTGTTGGAAGTAGCCCTGGGAGGTATGCATGCCTGTCCATGTTAAACTAATATCTTAAAATCAGTATATTCTTAATTCTTATCCCAATAGTCACATTGGAGAAGCATAGGGAGTCAGGAAGTTTCGATTGTATTGAAGCAACTTCATTGTCTGGGGTAAATACCTGGAGTTCATTATCTCATGCCAAGAAGATTTAGAACATGGGCACACACGAGGAGTTTAGGAGTGGAGGTTTAATAGGCAAAAGAAAGAGAAAGGAAAACAGCTATCTTTCTAGTGAGAGAGAGTTCTTCCCAGAGGAAAAGATTGGCCTGCTGCAGATGCACCGTATTTTACAGGCAGGCTTGAGGAGGTGGTGTCTGATTTATGTAGGGCCCACAGATTGATTTGATCATGTGTAATGTTTACACAGCGCACAGAAAAGGCTGGCAACCCTACCTTAATCTTATTATCTGAGTAGGTTTTCCAGTTGACTGGTGCCATCTTCTCTGGTACTTACTGTACGTAGTGGCTGGCAAAGGGAAGGGAAGATAGAGCCCCATTTTTTAACATGATTGGAAGAACTGCCAGGGTCTATATCGACAACTTGATTTTACAGGCTGCTTTTTGTGAGAAAATGATTTGGGTGCTGCTTTTCATTGAAAAGGAAAACCTTACCAAGGACTCTAGTACTCTCACTATCTGCCTAAGTCATTTCTTCTTAACTCCTATATCAGTATGATGCAACACTAAGAGATCTATTAAGCTGGTGCAAGTTATTGTGGCTTTTGATGGCAAAAGCAATAATTTTTTCACCAACCTAAAATTTTCTTTTGAAATGGTTAGCAGGGATTATTTTTTTCCTAAGGATGAGCTAAGATAGTAGGAAGATTTAACTCAGTTTATCAAGATTCATAAAATTTACTTGATTTCTTTGTGGATCTGAATTGATATTGTTAATATAAGCAATCAGACATCAGTTTCATGTGACTAAACTTCAAAAATATTGTAGTAAGAGTATTAATGGAATGCTTATAACACAAAGAAATGATAAATGCTCCAGGTGATATATATGCCAATTACCCAGATGTAATTATTACACATTGTATGCCTGTATCAAAATATCTCATGTACCCTATTGATACTGTGTACTTATAAAAAGTAAAAATTAAAAAAAAAAAAGTTCTTGTCTTAGGGCCAGCTCTGTCCTGAGTTTCAACAATTACTATTATCTCTGAGGTCTGGCATGAGGCATTAAATGCTATTCTTTCAAGAAAAAAAGATAAATAGGAATATAATTTTATTGCTATTTTACTGCTGCAAAATGGAATTCCTAAACAACATACCCTTTATGAATTCTGACAATGAAGTTAAAACTGACTTTCCCTTTTCAATCTGTAAGCTATTTCAGAGCTTTCATCATCAGCTAATGGTGTCTTGCTTGCAGAGTGTCAACACATTTAAACCTCTAATAATTTTTATGTTATAGCCTGTGAACATGCAAATTTCAGGTAAATTGAAGCTAATTCCTACAAGAGGTAAGGTCATATGTAGAATTAGTCATTATTCATACTCTAGAAAATAATGATATCATCAATATTTGTTATATCTCAATATATAGTCTTATTTTAAGGCAGGGGTTCACAGTGGCATCCTTTTATGGGAGAGAATTTCTTGGGTCAAGACCATGCACTTAAGACTATTAAAATTCAAAAAATCAGATCACCATCACTGAATAATTAGTATCTAGAAGCTACTTTACTATAATTAGAGACCATTGAACTTGCTGCCTTAAATCAGGAGATTGATAGGAATTGAGACTGTTCTCACTTATTTGGCTACCTAGTTATTCTTGTTCCCTATTTCAGGGTGAGATGATATAAAATATTAATCTGGAAATACGATCTCCTAGTAGCATTATACTTTTGAAAGTCTTGATACTTACAAACAAAAAACAACTCATTAAACTCATGTATTAGATACCCTTAAAGCAATGAGTGTTGAATATTAATGGAACTGAATATTAAACAATAACTACATTTCAAGTAAAGACTGATATATAATAAACAGTGACTTTAGATGACTATTACCAGACTGTTTCAGAAAAAAAAACAGGAAAAAGAAAATTCAAAAAACAGGGCATTGATAGTTTCCTCAACATTTTCATATTAATAATAGCTACATGATTTAATGTCTCCCAACTTTGTACAAAAGTGTTCTGCTTTTTATAATGAAACCATTTTTCCATGTTTTACTTTGTTGATTAGGATAATGCTTTTCATCAGAAAAGTAGTGTCAATTAACATAGTGACACATTTGAAAATATGTGTTAAATGTACCAGTATGAGTTAAATTACCAGTGTAAGTTATTTGTCATTAGAAAATATTCTGAAGCACACAAGGATAATTTTTTCCAATTCCCATTTTATAGATGGGTCAGTTGAGGTCAGGCAGAGTAGAGAAATGACATTACTCTAATTCAGGACAAAGATTCACAACATTTTTGGAGGGTGAAGGGTAGTATTTTCTATTATGATTAAATTTTTTTCTCAAAGTCAAACATAAATGGGATTGCTGTCTCTTAAGAGTCCTAAAATTATAAAATAAAACAGCAGCCATTAGTTACTACTTTAAATTTTACCAATCTGTACATATATACAAAAATTCAGGACCATAATCTCTTGTGAACAAAAAGAGTAATTGATTTTTAGAAAACAAAAGAAAATTACACACCTGAAAGGCTAATTATCTCATTTTAGAGCAAATTGTTATATTATTGCTTTCAAGAAACATGATAGACAATGTATAAACAATGTTTAGACATCTATTATCATAATGTTTCAGAAAAAAATAAAATTGTAAAAGAAAGTAAAAGAAAATTAAAACCTTAATTCTTATTCTATTTCTGTAAACTTTTGAATGAATAAATATTCTGTTTAAATGAGAAGCCACTTATGCCTTTGTCTTCTGCTTGAGCCAAACTCACATTTGTAAATTTCAGTTAAAATGGCTGATCTTTATTTGTTCTTTATTTTTTCTTTCCTCTATCTTGCTGGAACTATCCATCTTATATTAGTGCGAAAACTTTGAAGATGCAAAGTTATTTCACCAGAAAAATCGATGTATATTTGTGATCCTTAATAATGACTCAAATGGGAGTAGATATCTAATATAAAGAATAGTGTAAAAAAAAAAACACCTTTTAAATAAAATTAACTAAATAAAGTTATTCTCTTAGTCATTAACACTCATTAGTCATATACACCATGAAATATTACACAGCCATAAAAAGAACAAAATTGTGTCCTTTGCAGCAACATAGATATACCTGGAGAACATTATTCTAAGCAAATTAACACAGAACCAGAAAACCAAATACTGGATGTTCTCATTTTGAAGTGGAAGCTAAACATTGAATACATATGGACATAAAAATGGGAATAATAGACACTGGGACTAATAGATGGGGGGGATTGAGAAGGAGTGAGGATTGAAAAACTACCTATCAGGTGTTATGCTCATTACCTGAGTGATGAAATCATGTATACACCAAGCCTCAGTGGCACTCAATTTACCTATGTAACAAACCTGCATAGGTCTCTCCTGAAACTAAAATAACAACTAAAAATAAAAAAGAAAAACCACTCATATGTGTAATATCATACCTTCCAAGTTAAACTTCCTCTGACTTACAAATATGATTTATTGGAATAGTTTATGGTTTTCAATAGAGTATATATTCACTGTCCTTTATTTCACATACAAAGAGGAAAAACTAATTTTATTCATGTGAAGTTATTAGAGAACAGCTTTAAAAAGAAGAAACAAAGTTCCAAACCAAAAGAAAAGTGTATTTAATTTCTGTTATGTTGACATTTTAGAGTTTATGAACTAATACCTTATTCTGTTTGTTTTTTTAGTTTACAGGTTAACTAAACTCTCAGCTTTAAACCAAAAGTAAGAGGAGACATTAAGATTTTCATTCTTTCTGGGCTGTCTCCTTCCTGAAGAGCAATGGAAACACTTTTACCTAGAAGAGGAGTAATCATATCTCTAATTTTCTTCCTGTTAAAATTCTCAACAGCAATTGAAATACCACCCTCAGGTAAAGTGATAGAATTCAATGCTTATTAATAGAATTTTATATTTGCATTTTGACTTTTAAGTAGAATACTTATGGATTGAGGATGACTTTTCTACCATATTTCTATATATTCTCCAGCAATCTGTCATCACAGTTTATATCTATTTTTTTTTCATTTTGTGGGTGGCTGATACATGACTGCTGTATTTATTTTGAAGCCCAAGCTTTTAGTTCCTTATACAAACTTAGGACATAACAAGAAATATAACCTATAGATAAGGTAGTATTTTTCCATATGTCTAGGATTATCTGCAATATTACCAACAACTTCACTTTTATATACTTAAAAAAAGTTAATTTTATATACTTATAAAAAGTTAATCAAGATTCAGAAATTACTGGCATTCAACCAATTATGACAAAAAGGAATTTGATAAACTTTGTATTATTTTTCAAAATGATTATATTTAAGAATGAAAACAATGAATTATCAAAATAATAAGCCATTTTACAAGTAAAAGTATAAGATGATATCAGCTCTCAAATCTAGAGCATTATATAGCATGAATTCATATTAAGAGGTTAGACAGTAGTATCATGGAAATATATAAATATATATTTTAACACATGTTGGTAAAATGTATGCAGATTTTTAACCATTATAAATCAGTTTGAACAAGTCATGGTAATAAATAGCTTTAAAAAAAAAAAAAGTACATAAGCATCAGCAGGACATGGTGACACATGCCTGTAGTCCCAGCTACTTAGGAGTCTGAGGCAGCAGGATTGCCTGAACCCAGGAGTTCAAGACTACAGTGTTCAATTATCACACCTGTGAATAGACATTGCATGCCAACCTGGGCAATATAGTGAGGCTTTGTTTCTAAAACAAATCAAAACTAAAAAAATCTGCAAATAGAATTTATATAATAGTATATTAAGTCTGTCATGTGGGGATCTTGTAAGTTTTTCTTGTATTACATGCATATGGGATCTAAAAGACTCTTGAGAGGTTAGTAAGACATTTTTATCCATATAGTTCAGGAATACTCTCTATCGTCTTTTCTGTATATAATTTGGATAGTTATTATATTAGAGGTATTGGTTATTAAAATCTTAGCATTTCAGATGATATTTGTGGATCTTCTGAATTCTAAAGAAACCTCATAAAATTTAATAAATGTTAGAAAAATGTTGACACTGAACTATAACTTTGCTTTTGAAGTACTCAGAAAGACTGAATGTGAATAGAAATGGACATACCTCTCTGACTATATATAATGTATTTAAAAACTATTCTAAGGGCCACCTTCAATTACTTGATGTAGCTATTTTATATTATACACTTTGGAAAGCACCGCAATTGTAGTTCCATCCCCCAGGTAGAAAATCCCTTCTCTATTGTTCCTCACAGATAAGTAAGCTCTGTTTTGATATTTCCATTTAAGAAATTCTACTTACCTGACCTACAAATATATAGACTTAGAGCTTGCTTTACATTTGGCTGAAATCTTTCAGCCTACACAATATATTACATTTTATCACTGACCAGTCTTTTTGTAGAAATTCTGGTCAGGAGGCTAAAATACCTTCATCTTTAGTGAATTCTTTTGGTTTGAGTATGCAGTAGCAAGTTAAGAGCAAGCTTCTTGGTGATCCCATGGGAAAAGGTTAATAATTTCACATTGTCTCCCCAATAGCAACATAGATGCCACTAAGATTCCTGATTCAGACTCCTGACCATAATCTCAGGCATACACATTTATTCTTCATCATTTCTCACTTTGTCAGTGGTGAAGGATGTGAAATTTTGTATGAACTCCTGGCACACAATTTTATTCTGGTTGTCTCAGTTACTTACGCATTTTCATGCTGTAATGTCCTTAGACAACAATTGTTATAAAATATTAATGACATGTTTTCAGAACATCTGAATATTATTCACTTATTTCTGGGCTCTAGAGCACTCACAAGGAAATGCAACTAAGGCAGGTATCCAATTTGAATGTCAAGGAGTTTGGCATCGCTGTAATTGGCTTAATTATAGAGAAAAGGATTTATAACGTAGAATATATATTCTTATAAACACCCAAAGGTTATTAGCTCCATTCCCCAAATAATTAGTTATTGCTGAGCCTTTACAACCTTAGCATATTTAGAAAAGAATAATGTTCTAATAAACACGTTGTTCGCAAGTTATTAGCTGATATCTAAGGGACCGTGGCCATTGTGTATCATCCCTCACCATTTATAACTGCAATAAAATTTAAATCACATGAATTTGCAATAAGCTCAAGTCCTGCTCTACACAGAAATAATAGTAATCAGAAACAAAGTAAATGTGAATGAAAATACAGATATTTTGCTTGTTGATTTATGAATATCTAGTTGATAAACACTGAACTTGAACTAATATCGGTAAGTTAGTAAAACTCATCAGATTTACAGGCAAGAGTGAAAAATTTTTAAAAATAGAAAAAAATTTTCGAATTTGGAAAGGCATTTTGTTTTTATTCTAGGCTGGCTGTCAGTGCTCAAAATGTGGTTTGCACAATTCCTGGGGTCCCAGAGATACATCCAGATGATCTGTGAGATCAAACTGTTTTAATAATAAACTTAAGATGCCATTTTTTCATTTTCACTGTATTATCATTGGCTCTGATGATACAAAATTAATGGGGACTGGGCGTGGTGGCTCATGCCTATAATTACGGTGCTTTGGAGGCTTGAGGTCAGGAGTTCAAGACCAGCTTGGGCAATGTAATGAGACAGCATCTCTAAAATAAAAAATAAAAATTAGCTGGGTGTGGTGGCTCACACCTGTAGTCTCAGCTACTTGGGAGGCTGAGGCAGTAGGATCATTTGAGTCCCAGAGGTTGAGGCTACAGTGAGCCATGATCATGCCACTACATTCCAGCCTGGCATTAGCATCACACTCTGGTAGTCATGATACTTAATGTCCAAATACTCAAAGTTAAAAATTCTCGAAGCAAAGCAAAACAAAAACAGTTTTGCTTAAGATTATAATTGTTGAAGCACTTAAAATTTATGAATGCTATTAATTCTCTACTCTGGAATACATACATTCTAATATTGTAATGAACTGGGAAGTAGATATAAAATAATTTTGCTATGTATCAAAGTATTATCATGACCTCTATTTCTTGATTGCATCATTGCTTGAGTCCCTAGCTGGACATCATCTTTATTTTAAAGTTATGACTGACAAATTATGGTTGCTCAGATATAGGTCAGATATTTTGAAAGTGAACCAAGTGAACCCATTCACTTGAAGATAAACAACTGACCATATATATTGTCATTGATAGAATGTGAGTGCAAGAAAAATTAGAATTGTGGAGGACATATATTGTCCACTGTAAGCTTGAGAGCTTCCTGACATTTAGTACTGCTGATTAGATGGGTGACAATACTGAGGAGGGTCAATTTTTGATATTCTGTAATGAAGTGCCTCAATATTTGGAAGACACAAAACAGTAAACCAATATTTTTTCCAAATGAAAACTGCACAATGTTACAGAATCATTTGTGAGTTAAAAAAAGTAAATGGCTTAATGTTACAGAATAATGAAAAGTTGATTGATAGATTTTAGATTCCATATTGCAATGAACATTTAAAAAACTACCACCTGTTGAGTTTCACTGTTCTATCTAAAAAGAATATCAGAAAGGACTATAAAATTTCCCATCATTTTTTAACTGCATTATCTGTGTAAGGCTGAATTTTCTTTATATCTTTGAACAAATCAATATTGCAACAGATGGAATGCAAAAGCAGATATAAGAATCCATCTGTCTTCTCAAGAAATTACAGAGAGCTGGGCACGATGGTGTTCGCCTGCAGTTCTATCTACTCAGAAGGCTGAGGTGGGAGGATTACTTAAGCTTGGGATTTCTAGGCTGCAGTGAGCAATGATCCTGCCACTGCACTCCAGCCTAGACGAGAGAGCAAGACCCCAACTCAAATAATTAAGAAAAAAAAAGAAGGCCGGGCGTGGTGGCTCAAGCCTGTAATCCCAGCACTTTGGGAGGCCGAGGCGGGTGGATCACGAGGTCAAGAGATCGAGACCATCCTGGTCAACATGGTGAAACCCCGTCTCTACTAATACAAAAAATTAGCTGGGCATGGTGGCGCGTGCCTGTAATCCCAGCTACTCAGGAGGCTGAGGCAGGAGAATTGCCTGAACCCAGGAGGCAGAGGTTGCGGTGAGCCGAGATCGCGCCATTGCACTCCAGCCTGGGTAACGAGCGAAACTCCGTCTCAAAAAAAAAAAAAAAAAGAAAGAAAAAAAAAGAAAAGAAATTACAGAGATTTGAAATAACATAAAATAATGCCACTCTTCTCATTATATTTAATGGTTTTCATAAAATATGTATTTTATTTTAACATAGAATTATTTTAAATAAATTCATAATATTTTGAAAGACTTTTTCAGTTTTTATTCCTATTATAGTAAATATTGTTAGCTATAGTCCACATGAACAAAATCTCCTTGAGATGTCTTGTAATTTGTAAGAACGCAAAGGAGTCCTGAGACCAACAAATTTGAGAACAATTTAGGCTGAATCCTTAATATTACCAATGAGAAAGCAGAGAGTGGTTCAGGGCCTCATCCAATGTCACAGGTTTTAAAGTCCCATTTGAGACTCTACTGTAGAATAGTACTTATGTAAGTTAGGCTCTGTGTCTGTCTCCAAATTGCTTTTCTCATACTTTATTTGCCAAACTTAGGTCCCTGCTGCTGAACAGTTCGCATTTCCTTATGAACCAACCCTGTCCTTTTATTAGAGATTCTAAGAACTGTACTAAAACTTGGATGTCTCCTTTTGAAAAATATTGGGTGCTCATCAGCAGTAGATCTTTACACACATCATGATCTGTGTTTTATTCCAAAACTTAATCAAAATTGTATTTCCAGCATTAGTAAATCTATTTTACAGTTGCAATTCTCAGAAATGTAATCTCGCTGCTCTACTAGGTGAGAGGGAAAGTCACTTCATACTTTTCTTTTTTTTTTTAACTTTTGTGAAAGAGTCTCTGTCACCCAGACTCAAGTACAGTGGCTCAATCACAGCTCACAACAGCCTCAACCTCCTGGGTTCAAAATTAGTTCAGCTAATTTTTAAACTTTTTGTAAACACAAGAGTCTCCCTGTGTTACCCAGATTGCTCTTGAACTCCTGGACCTAAGCGATCCTCCCACCTCAGTCTTCCAAAATGTTGGGATTACAGGTGTGAAGCACCAAGTGTGACCCACTCCCTACTTTTTAAAATTGTATTTGTCATGTGGTTTTGATTTGCATTTCTCTAATGACCAGTGACGATGAGCATTTTTTCATATGTTTGTTGGCTGCATGGGGGCTAGAGGAGGCATAGCAGGGGGTGCAGGGATTGGGGAAGGATAACATTAGGAGAAATACCTAATGTAGATGACAGGGGAATGGATGCAGCAACCCACCACGGCACATGTATACCTATGTAACAAACCTGCACGATCTGCACATGATCTTAAAATATAGTTTAAAAATTGTTAAAATTTAGTTTAAAAATTGTTAAAATTGTATTTAATTTAAAAATTGTTAAAATTGTATTTGTCTCATAGATTATTTAACTTATCAAACACTAACAGAATTTGTCACAAGATGAGAGGATATTTGAATATGAAGAATCCATTAACGCTCCAACCTAGCAATAGAATAAGACCCTGCCTTTAAAAAAAAAAAAAAAAAAATCTATTAAAAACAAAAGGACACATTATGCATTAGCCATTATTTTATAATAATGGTTATAAGTCAATTGAATTCTCTAAGGAAATGAAACAAAACAATGCAAACTCCCAATAGATAAGTGTGAGAAAGTTATAAAATGAAAACTTATAAATAAAAGATAAACACTAAACAAGCCCATGAAAGAACATTTATTAACAAAAAAAGGAAAATTAAAATAAAGAGAATAGAGAGTTTATATTTTCCTTTGTAATAAATTATAAACTATTTTTATTATTTTAAAATGCTAGCATTCAGTGGTGGCAAAAATATGGAGAACCACTCTATTTTTGTTATTTGTGTATATATTCTGTGGTGAAATAATATTTACATTTACCTAGAATCATTACCATTTGTGTCCATGCCTGAAAACTTATCGTAAATCATTAATTCAATAAAGGAAAAATCTATTTACTCAAAATGCCTATTGAAATACGCTACCTGGAAAGAAAAAAAAATGGATAATAATTTAATATCCAATAATAGAATTATTAAATATTATAGCATGCCAGTGAGAAGAAATAATATAAAAGTGATAAATTATTATAATGTGTTTATAGAAACATGGAAGACTAAAAAAAGAACTTTCAAAGTGACTGAACTAAGTAAAAATGCATATGCATGCTAACATCGATTGAAAACAATAATTTTAGTAATAGATATTTTAAAGTTGTGATGACATAGCAACTTTTCTTCTGCTTTAAAAATGGTTACATTATTCTAGGTTTAAATAGAATAAACACATATGAAAACATGAAATGACGGCAGTGAAGTGTATTCCTTAGATTCCTTAGAAGTAAGTACATGTTGCAAAGAGAGAGTGAGATTTAGTCTATTATTTTCACTTTCATATCATCCTTTCACTTATCAGTTTACAAGAGGTTTAAAGTGTTTCCATTATAAATTAACTTTGCCCAGTGTTTGAAGAGTGTGAGTTTTTAAGTATATATTTTAATATTTAGTTCAACAGGTTCCAACAATCATAAAACAGTCAAAAGTTCAAGTTGCCTTTCCCTTTGATGAGTATTTTCAAATTGAATGTGAAGCTAAAGGGAATCCAGAACCAACGTGAGTATTCTTTCAAATTAAATGATTCTTTAAATGTGCACTGTTCTTTATACTGTTCTTTACTTTTATCATCAAAAACTTGTTGAACTATAAATCTACACATGTTTGAAGCTAAGGGTATACAAAAAAATAATATCCATGCAAACAAAAATAAAGTTTAGTTATTTTACCTATGTTCTTCTGCCAGTTGATTTTATTTTGACTATAAACTAAGAGGTCTTATACAAAATCTTATTATACAAAATATCTAGAGTAGTCTCTGGTACAGCAAAAATACTCAACAATTTCTTAATCTACAAATAAAAAAGGTAGCTAAAAACTAGAAGATTTTTTATTCTACTTAGTAAAATGTAGTACTTATTAAGTCAAAATTAACACATTTTTAAATATCATTCTATACATATTTATAATTGTATGTCTTTAAATTTAAACATCTTATTCTGTGAATAGGTGGTTACTTCATTTTTTTAAGTTGTCATAGAAATATTGTCATCTCAGGTGGCAGAATACCATTTGCATGATATACTACTATCTGGTATTATTTTATTTTGTAATTAAATAATTGTTATTCTAGGTGATCATAATCACTGATGAGCTTTTCAAAATGCCTTCTGTGTGGGGAGGAAAAAATGTGGATTTATTGGAAGTGAGAAGGGAGAGGCTATGGGAAGAATTCCCAATATTAAAATTCTATGTGATTCTAAAGTGGAAAGCAAACCTACCTACTTTTATTAATCTGCATGATTATATTATATTCATTAAGAATACACATATTTAATGAAAATTGCTGGTTTTTAATTGTATCATGACTTATTGCTTGATAATTTCATAATTAATAATCATTAGTGACCCATTAATATGCTAAATTATAATTATTTCTGTATTTAATAAGATGGAATATATTCAAACAATATATGTAAATATGGATAGAATTACAAAGGAATATAGGATAATTTATTCAATCAATATGAATATATTGATGACTATAATGATATGTTAACATTAATTAACTGAATTATTATATCAAAAGATAATACCATACACTTGTCACCAGTGAAATATAAAACACACAGAGAGAAGTAAAATAAGTCAGGAGAGTGGCTGGGCGGGCCTACTCCTAATGAAAATACATGTTCATGAAGGTTTGTTATTCCTATTGGGAGAATAATGACTTAGATTAGTCTAAGAATATGGTGTCCTGAAATATACCCAAATTTACATGGGTAATCCTAGTATACGATGCTGAATACAATCTAACTGAGAAGTTATTATTTGTCCATCAGACTGCTAAAGATTTAAAGAGACTTTTTAATATCATTGTCATAGAACTGACACTCTACTATATTGGGGTGGGAATTTGTGCACATTTTCTTTCTAGAATGTAATTTTGCAACGTTTATCAAATACCATAAAAAGCTTTTAATTATTGATTTATTGATCTCATTTCTAAGGAATTGGCATAAATAAATATTTGGACGAGTACAAAGAATAAACATATCGAGTTGTTTCTTACAATATTTTCATAAAAGGAAAAACATTGAAATGGTTGTAAGTAGCTAAAATAGTAACCATATGACAGAAGATAATGTGGCTGTGAAAATTGACTTTAGTATCATTACAATAATGGAAAAATTCAATAGGCCAAATTATATATTCAGTGTGGTCTCAAATATGTGACAAAATTTTAAAAATACTAATAGGAAATATTATCAAGTGTAATAATACTGGGCTTGTGTGTTTTGGGATTTTGAGTGAGTTCCTTACACATATACATATGTACATGAACAGAAATTATATATGTTTCTTGTAATTTCCAGAATATTAATAATACTGCATTACCTTTCTAATTGAAAAAATTTTTTTTTAATTAAAGAAAGCAAAAGTTACTTTCCATTTTAATCCTCTCATTTGTCAAGCTATTTTATGGATAGTAATATTTCTCAGATTCTTCTGAGACCCTTATTTATATCCTGTTATAGTCCATTAAGTATATACTTATTACCATAAAGTGTCTTTATGGTAAAGTTTTGTCATTTTTTATGCAGTTGTTAATAAATACTGTAAAAATACGTTATTATTTTTCAGGATTATTAAGTTTAGTTTTACTTTTTAGATTTACGTGGACTAAGGATGACAACCCTTTTTATTTCACTGACCCTCGGATAATTACATCTAACAATTCAGGAACATTCAGGATCCCAAATGAGGGGCACATATCTCACTTTCAAGGGAAATATCGCTGCTTTGCTTCTAATAAACTGGGAATTGCTATGTCAGAAGAAATAGAATTTATAGTTCCAAGTAAGTATTATAATGGGAATTTCATTTTACAAATGTTTTAGTGATGTTTTAGATGGGAGTTATATTGGGTTCCAATGAACTAAAGCAATTCTTAATTAAACCAACTTCTATGTGTCTTATATTTCATTTATAAGGAAAATTTTCCTTCAGGTCTTGACACTTAAAATTGGATGACCATAGAAAACAACATAATTTTGCTGTGTTTCAGTAACTTTTTATCTAACTTGGAAAAATATAATATCTGCTTTGCCTCATACGATGAGAATTAAACACATTATTAGTTAAATTCAGCTAAATTCCACGAAGTAATAGATAATCCCAAAACCCCTCTGTAAACACAAATTTATTTTTTGATAAAGCAATTTGCTATGGGCCTGGCAACTCTTCAGGGCAACTGTTTTCTATGTAGCCTTCTCGCTGATCTCAGCTACTGGAAACATCATCATTCTGTGGTTGCCTCATGTGAAACATGCCATTTTGGTCAGAGTCTGGGACAGGAGCATGAAAAACTGTATACAGGCTCTTATATGCTTCTGACAAGAAGTTACACAGGCAACTCCCACTCATGTTTTGTTAGATGGTGCAAAGCAAGTTGCATAGTCCCACCTAACATCAATAATACGATGCTTGTTAAGAGAGGAGAACCAGCTATTGCTAATGTTAACCATAAATAAAAATGATGTAAAACTGTAAGACATTTTGCTCTTATATAGGTGTGTATTTATCAGTAATTGTCCCCCAAAGTAGTTTACTTTATTGGTAGCATATTTGGCCAGTGTTCATGGGATATTCATGACCACCTTTTATATTTGATCATGTTTTCCCCTGTTCTTAAGATATCCACCATGACACAATTTTAGCCAAAGGCTTTATAGGGTAAATTGTAGTCTAAAGCTGTCAGCTAGCTTCTATTCAGCAATTTCTTCTTTTAGAGCCCTAGACGAGAAAGTATTTCAAAGAAAGTTCTAGGCCTTGCAAAATATGAACAGTTGATTCTGGGGGTACAGAATACTCACAAACTTCAGAAAAACAAATGATGAAGAATCTTTAACCCAAAAGTGCAGAGAGGGCATTGTATTTAAATTGTTCTAATGTCCTTCTATAATTCTAGAGAGAGAATGTAGATCAATTTTAGACTCAGAAATAAAGTGTACATCTTAAAATTAATAGAATATTTACACTAAAATTATAGGAAAAATGTTTTATCACACTATGTGGTTGATGGGGGTGGAGAAAAAATATAAGAAAGTAGAGAAAAAGAAAAAGTAAGAAAAGAAAGAAAAAGAAATAAATTCAAATGTATCACAAATCAAAGATAAAAGTAAATAGAATAAATGTTTCGAGTTAAAAAAAAGCTGTAAACTTTTTACAATAAATATATCTAAACCATAAAAATACAGAATTATTGAAGTGAAAAAGATGGAAAAAGTATCCCAGATAAGTTTTCTAAAAGAAAGATAAGTATAGCCATATTAATATCAGTCAAAATAGACTTTATTTTTAAAAGCCTTCATGGAGATTAATTTGCTAGACATATATAATATTAAAATGCACGAAGCAAAAATGGAACTATAAAGAGAAATAGACAAATTTACCATAATAAGGAGATATTAACATATCCTTTTCATTATTTGCTAACTCAAGCAGAGAAAAACATCAGTAAGCACATAGGGGATTTAAAGAGTCCAATCACAAGCTCCAGCTAATGAAAATGTATAGACTATTATAACTAAAACCACAAAATGAATTTTTTCATACACACAGGGTAAAAGGTTATATTTGAGGATATATTGGGCTATGAGGAAAATATCAAAATGCAATTAAATTAGAAATTGATAATAAACAGAAAACTTAAAAAACTTGTATCTTTGAAAGTTAATAAATATATTTCTAAGTGAGTCTTTCGTCAAATAAGAAATGACAAGGAAAGACAGGATCTATTTTGAAGTGAAGACAGTGAAAATTCTACATAACAAAATGTATTTGATGAAGTAAATGCATTATTTAGAGGGATCTTTATCATTTTAAAGACATATTAGAAAAGCATAAAGGATCAAAGTTGATGATCTTAGTTATTTCTTGTCTTCTGCTAGGTTTTGAGTTTTTTTGATCTTGCTCCTCTAGCTCTTTCAATTTTGACGATAGGGTGTCAATTTTAGATCTCTCCTTTCTTCTCATGTGGGCACTTATTGCTATATAATTTCCTCTAGAGACTGCTTTAAATGTGTCCCAGAGATTCTGGTATGTGGTGTCTTCATTCTCGTTGGTTTCGAAGAACGTCTTTATTTCTGCCTTCATTTCATTGTTTATCCAGTCAACATTCAGGAGAAAGTTGTTCATTTTCCATGAGGCTGTGCGGTTCTGGGTTGGTTTCTGAATTCTGAGTTCTAACTTGATTGCACTGTGGTCTGAGAGACTGTTTGTTATGGTTTCCGTTCTTTTGCATTTGCTGAGGAGTGATTTACTTCCAATTATGTGGTCAATTTTAGAGTAGGTGTGATGTGGTGCTGAGAAGAATGTATATTCTGTGGATTTGGGGTGGAGAGTTCTGTAAATGTCTATTAGGTTTGCTTGTTCCAGGTCTGAGTTCAAGTCCTGGATATCCTTGTTAATTTTCTGTCTCGTTGATCTGTCTAATATTGACAGTGGTGTGTTGAAGTCTCCCACTATTATTGTGTGGGAGTCTAAGTCTCTTTGTAAGTCTTTAAGAACTTGCCTTATGTATCTGGGTGCTCCTGTATTAGGTGCATATATATTTAGGATCGTTAGCTCTTCTTGCTGCATTGATCCTTTTACCATTATGTAATGTCCTTCTTTGTCTCTTTTGATCTTTGTTGCTTTAAAGTCTATTTTATCAGAGATGAGAATTGCAACTCCTGCTTTTTTTTGCTCTCCATTTGCTTGGTAAATCTTCCTCCATCCCTTTATTTTGAGCCTTTGTGTATCCTTGCATGCGAGATGGGTTTCCTGGATACAGCACACTGATGGGTTTTGGCTTTTTATCCAATTTGCCAGTCTGTGTCTTTTGATTGGGGCATTTAGTCCGTTTACATTTAGGGTTAATATTGTTATGTGTGAATTCAATCCTGTCATTTTGGTGCTAGGTGGCTGTTTTGCCCTTTGGTTGATGCAGATTCTTCATTGTGTTGATGCTCTTTACCTTTTCGTGTGTTTTTGGAGTGGCTGGTACTGGTTGTTCTTTTCTATGTGTAGTGCCTCCTTCAGGAGCTCTTGTAGAGCTGGTCTGGTGGTGATGAACTCTCTGAGTTCTTGCTTGTTCACAAAGGATTTTATTTTTCCTTCACTTATGAAGCTTAGTTTGGCTGGATACGAAATTCTGGGTTGAAAGTTCTTTTCCTTAAGGATGTTGAATATCGGCCCCCACTCTCTTCTGGCCTGTAGGGTTTCTGCTGAGAGATCTGCAGTGAGTCTGATGGGCTTCCCTTTGTGGGTAACCCGACCTTTCTCTCTGGCTGCCCTTAGTATTTTCTCCTTCATTTCAACCCTGGTGAATCTGATGATTATGTGTCTTGGGGTTGCTCTTCTAGAGGAGTATCTTTGTGGTGTTCTCTGTATTTCCTGGACTTGAATCTCGGCCTGCCTTGTTAGGTTGGGGAAGTTTTCCTGGATAATATCCTCAAGAGTATTTTCCAGCTTGGATGCATTCTCTTCGTCACATTCAGGTACACCTATCAAACGTAGATTAGGTCTTTTCACATAGTCCCATATTTCTTGTTGACTTTGTTCATTCCTTTTTACCCTGTTTTCTCTAATCTTGCCTTCTCGTTTTATTTCATTGAGTTGATCTTCGACCTCTGATATCCTTTCTTCTGCTTGGTCAATTCGGCTGTTGAAACTTGTGCATGCTTCACGAAGTTCTCGTGTTGTGTTTTTCAGCTCCATCAATTCGCTCATATTCCTCTCTAAGTTGTCCATTCTTGTTAGCATTTCGTCAAGTCTTTTTTCAAGGTTCTTAGTTTCTTTGCATTGGGTTAGAACATGTTCTTTTAGCTCACGGAAGTTTCTTATTATCCACTTTCTGAAAGCTGATTCTGTCATTTCATCACACTCATTCTCCGTCCAGTCTTGTTCCCTTGCTGGTGGGGAGTTGTGATCCCTTGTAGGAGGAGGAGTGTTCTGGTTTTGGGTGTTTTCATCCTTTTTGCGCTGGTTTCTTCCCATCTTTGTGGATTTTTCCACCTGCTGACTTTGTAGTTGTTGTCTTTCTGATTTTGGTAATTTTAAGTCTGCTGTGGCAGAACTCATAAACCCCCTGCTCTTCCCCCGAGGTGTTCTGTCCCAGGGAGTTACTGTTTTCTGATGTTCCCCTGTGCGGTTGCTGTTTTCCCTGCCCACAAGGTGGCAGCCTAGTCACACTCAGGTTGCAGAGGCTTCGCTAAGCTGCTGTGGGCTCCACCCAGCTTCCGTGTGAACTTCTGGGTGTAGTTAGAACTGCTTCCGCTATGTTGGCCCGCCCCTGTAGTGACGGAGTCTCTGTAGTGGCGGATTGCCTTGGTACAGAACAGCAGGGTGCCTATGGAGAACGCCCCTCCTCCACAGAGCTGGACCGTCCCGGTTTCAGTTGTGTTTCAGGTCTTCTTGCTGGGTAAGAGGGGACACCGTCTTATCCGATCTGCCTCCGGAGCCGCTGCGTTGGCTAAAGCCGCGGCTCTGAGATTCGTGGCGCTGGCCTGGCTCCCCGTTTCAGCTCCCCTTGCTGGCTTATAGGGGACTCAGACTCTCTCACTTTATACAGTGAGCCGTTGCCTCAGGGTGCCGGCCCAGCGGCTGCGCCGTTCAAGCCAGCGGCGCCAGCAGCGCTGGCGACCCGTGTGGCTTCTCTGCGTGTGAATCTCCTGTTCTGTGGGCAGTAAAAATCAGTCTGGAAATACGGCGTCCACTCACCCTCTGTGCTTTCTCTCGGAGCTGCATTCCCGAGTTCCTCCTAAGCGGCCATCTTGGATCTCCCGAGTTCGATGATCTTCGCTATTATGTAACATAATTTTAGGATAAAAATCAATGATCTAATTTAAGGCAACAGAATAAACTATAGAGAAAGGAGAAAATAATATAAAAGCAGAAAATAAATTCAAAAAAGTGGTATGTAATCTTTGTTGTGAAAGTATTCATATTTACTAAAAAAAAAAAAACATAAAAAAGATCTAGATAAATAGAAAATAAGTAAACTATTTCAATTTATTGGAAGAACCAATACAGTTAAAATGCTCATTCTTAATGGATTGATATACAGAATTGAAATCAGATTGCTGATAGTTTGGTTTTTGTTTCTCTGTTTGTGAAATGTCACCAGCTGATTCAAAAATATATTTGAGGAACAAAGGAGAAAATTTAGTAGAAACTCTTAAAGAATAACAAATCATAGGAACTTCTTTGAAGAAATCAAGAGTCAGCATAACACTTCAGGAATTAAGCCATTATGGCTTTGTGCAGGGTTACACAAATCAGAATAGCATAGTTAACCCAGAAGCAAACACTCACATATATAAAAACAATTGACAGAATTAGCATGTTAGCATGGATTTCTCTCAAGTGGACATCTCTGAGTTACTGAGATATTTTAGCATCAGAGCAGTGACATGTCAACCTGGAAATTATCCTTAGGAGCTTGGATTTGAATTGACATTCAGTAGTAAATGTCCATGAATTCTGGATCTGAAGGCATTACCATGAAAACTGTGGTTGATAATTGTGAAGCTATAGATTATATTTTTATAGTTAACTGAAATAGGTTAAGACTAGAGAAAGAGACAGATTAAATATCTGTTGCAGGAGGCAAGTCATGAGGGTGATCCCTCACCTAAATTCTAGTGGTTGCTATGGAGACACAAAGGCAAAGGCAGCAGCTAGATCTATTGCAGAGAAAGGAATGGCAGAATTTGGTTTAAGATTCTGCAATTAAAGGATTTCAAAATCTTTTTTTTAATCTCATTATCTATGCAGACCAAGTGAAGACATGAACAATGCAAGGATAATTCTGATGAGAATATGAGAGTATTGTATTAAGAGATGAGACGGGAGTTGGATCTGAGCTATGTTATTGGATAATTGCTCTTTGTTGTTGTTGTTGTTGTTTTTTGTTTTTTGCTGCTGCTGCAGAAAAGAGCAAAATAAATTAGGTTTCTTATACATCATTTGTAGCCTCTCCTGAAATTACTTCATCATCTGACAGCTTTCCGAAACTGTATATATTGAATAGTAACCCAGCCTAATCCTTAGGAGTTTATCAATCAGAGACAATTTAAAGCTTCCTATAGTCTTTAATTGATTATTCTCTTAAATGCTAGATAATTGATTCTTCTCATTTATTGATAGAAACTTGGTGTTTTAAATGTTAGAGTTTCTATTTCCCAATCCTCTGTTAACAAACAGAAACCTTTGTATACAATGTTCAGTTTTGTATTTTCAACAACATTGCAGTTAAGTTTCTAGGGAAAGAAGAGTGAAAGAAAAACAACAGCAACCAAACAAACAGAATGTACCACTTTTATATACAAGAAATACTATTTAATTAAATGTGTTATCCAAGACGTAGCATAGGGATTTTGTCAGTGAATTATTCAACAGTCTTTCTGAAACTCCCATAATACACCAGCCACTTTCTAGTAATTCTGGATTTAACAGTGAATAAAATCAAAGACCGTCCTCAAGAAATGTACATCCTGTGCATGCGTATGGTGATTGATCTGGAAAGGATGGGAACTATTTTCTTGCCTTCATTATCTAACTATCAGTAAAATTAAAATGATAATACAAATAATCCTAACTTGGCTGTTGAATACTACTCACCCTTCAGCACACAGATCAGATTTCTCCACTTGGCATTCCTAGCCTATTCCAGCCTAGATTATTTTTTTTTCTGAGTTTTTAAACGAATTTTTTGTTTGTTTTTGTTTAGAGACAGGATCTTCCTCTGTTGCCCAGGCTAGAGTGCATAGGCACAAACACAACTCACTGAAGCCTTATCCTCCTAGGCTCTAGCAATCCTCCCACCTGAGCCTCCCCGGTAGCTGGGACTACAGGCGTGTACCACCACGTCCAGCTATAAACAACTTTTTTGAAGTATTATTTACATATCATAAATTTTACCTGTTTTAAGTGTATAATTAATGATTTTTATATTTTCTATTTATTTATTTATTTATCTTAGAGATGGGGTCTTGCTATGTTGCCCATGCTAGTCTCAACCTCCTGGCCTCAGGTGATCCTCCTGCTTCAGCCTCCTGAATAGCTAGGATTATTGGCACATGCCACTATGCCTGGCCAATGACTTTTTTAGTAACTTTTTTAGTGAAATGTTACTATAATACAGTATGAAAACATTTCTATTACCACAAAAAGATTTCTTGTGCCCATTTGCAGTCACTCTCTGTTCTTACCTCCAGGACTTAGGCAACCACAATTGACTTTCTGCCTCTTTAAATGTACTTTTCTGGACATTTCATATAAATGGAATCATGTATATGGCCTTTTTCATATGTCTTCTTTCATTTAGCATGTTTTGGAGGTTCATCCATTTTGTACCATATATCAGTAGTTTGTTCCTCTATATTGCTGAATAGTATTTCACTGTGTGGATATCATTTATTGTTAATCCGTCTACCAGCTGATGAACATTTGAATTATTTCTATTTTGAGCTATTATAAATAGTGCTGCTGCAAATTCCCTGTGGTTTTTAAAGCATTTAGTTGTGTACTGTTTGGGACAGTCTATCTATTGTCATATGTATTAATTAGGATCCTTAAAAATGAGAAAAATACCAGCCTATCATATTGTTCCTGTTCTGCATTGCCTGATAGTTGTCACAAGAATGCATATTATACTTTATTAGATTGATTTATTAGTTGATAAGCTGAAGAATAAAAGAATGAATAAAAGTAACAATGCAATTTGCACACACTATTAAAATAGTCTAAGAAATAGCAGACAAGGATAAATCTTATATATAATAATTTAATGAAAACTAATTAGAAATACTCATGTTCTAGGTTTCTACATTCATTATATATAACTTCCTTAGATACCTCAGGACAATTTGCTTAAGATAAATACTGGCTTTTTACCACTCTGATTTGGGAGGTAGGAAACTTGGGTGTTGTAACCTACGCTAAGTTCTCCTACTAATAAGTGCAAACCAACCAAAACAGATCAATTTGTTCAATTAAGAGTGCAACTTTGAATTCTAAAGGTTTAATTAAGTTCAAGGATTTTACTCTGATTCACCAAAGTATGTGAATGCCTGGAATGAAATGGGCTGAATTGGGTGTCCTTCCTTAGCATGAATTCATTATGAGCTCATAGACTGAAAGGTAGTGTTATTTCTCTGTAGTCCTAAGTGGATTAATGGGGTACTCTGCAGGAAATGGGAATCAATTAAATCTCTTTACTGACGGAAACTGGAGTTAGGGTTGATAAAGTATGTGCACTCAGTAGCATGCATTTGTGACAATGATGGCAGACTGTGAGCAATTTGCCAAGCATATTCAGGTGAAATGTACAGCACTCAAAAGCTCACCAGGCCAGTCCTATAAACAGAGTGCCAAGTCGAAATAGATAAAGCTTTTTGGTATAGGAAGATTTGTCCAATGATGTAAAAAGGGGAAATAATTCAATAAACAAATCATAGGTTCTACATGAAATGCACAGCATTTCCTTCCCTCTGTCTTTCCATCTTCTCTAAAAAAGTTAATTCAAATAATTGCACAAAATCACGGAAGTTGTTAAGATGCAGGCTATAGAGAAAATCAGGAGCAGCAGCAGAATAAAATTCTCTGTCCCTTTACCCATCTTGTCTCTATGCATTTGGCTGTACCATGCAAAGTAAAAGTATTTGAGGAGTAGCCAATATGTATTGAGTAATTTTTAAGTGCTTGGTCCTATTTTAATCAATTTATATGACATATTTACATTTCAACATAAATCAAATTAGTTAGGTGTAATTACATTTCCCATTTATGAATAAAGACAATGAAACATATTAAGTAGCAGATTCAAAGATCACATAGAAAGAGATGAAGCCAGGACTCAGGCCCAAGCAGCTGACTTCAGTGTTTATGGATAACCTGATGCTACATGTGTTGCCTACACTTTGATGACTCAGGTAACACATCCTATAGATGAGCAAAAAGGCATTGAACTTCTTTGTTGAAAATACCTTGATAGTAGAGTACCAGAATCATCTAGAAATAGGAAAATATAAGGAAATCTCCATTTTATTCCTTGAGTGCCAGAGAAAGATAATCTGTAGTGTTGTGTAACATGGTAGTGGTTTAGATGCCAGTGGTTTCTTCATCAAAGTGGTGAGTTAGCACGAATTATATTTAGTTAAATTTCCCTGATGCCATTTCACTACTATTCTTCACTATTAAGCATGTTGGCATGATGCGATTACACAGCTTAGGTTTTATTATATCCCTATCCTTAAGCTTCTACCCTGGTGAGGCGTTTGAGGAGTCCAAAGAGATGAACTCAAAGGATTCTCAGATGCCTGAGGAAAACAAATGAGATAAAGAAAGTTAAAGATATTGGTCTGAATCTTTGTAACCAGTTAGTTTTCTAGTGCCTAGGCTAGAACCTAGTTTATCCTTTGAATATCCTATAAATATAAATTCTGTTTTCAGACATCTTCTTTATTTCAGGAATGAAGATGTTACTTTTCTGTACATTACATTGAAATAATTGGGATGATGAGTTTTCAAAACTCATTGACAGCACCTAAAGTCATAGAACTCCTGCAAATTTTGTATTTGCAGGTTGGTTGTGCTTTGATAGTTCTGGTATTAAGACTCATGTGCAGCTAACTTGTCTGTAGGAAAGGTTTTCCAGGATAGATTTTAACTAGGGAAGTTTTCAATAACCTGGATATGAATATATTTGAATGTTACTTATACCCTTGGAGTTAGTTGTTGCCAGAAATCTGTCTATGACACTGAATAATAAATGTGAAAGCCTATTGGAGAAGAGTGAAAAGATAGATGCTGTGATATGCTTGCTTTGCTGGTGCAAATAGATTAATAGTGGCATTATATAGAAAGGAAATTGATCTCATATAGACTTAGTTATAATGGTATTTCCAAACATTCTTAAAGTTCTGCTTAGGTAGACTGTAATGTGCAAGTTGACTCTGATCCCTTTGCAGAGAGGCCATTCAGGATCAAGTCCAGTCTTGAGACAAAGTAAAGAGATTTTGGTTTTGGTGTCATGAAGTATCCATGTGAAATATATTGGCAAGATAAAGGAGTGTAGTTGCCTCATATACAAAAACAATTATCGTTTTTAATTTACTTTTAAAAGTATTATAGTTATCCAAACTCAAAAATGCTAATGTTTATCACCAGATAAACACAGTAAATGCCACTGGTTGGAGTTATTTTTTCTTTTTTTTTCTTTTTTTTTTTTTTTGAGATGGAGTTTCGCTCTTGTTACCCAGGCTGGAGTGCAATGGCATGATCTCGGCTCACCGCAACCTCTGCCTCCTGGGTTCAGGCAATTCTCCTGCCTCAGCCTCCTGAGTAGCTGGGATTACAGGCACGCGCCACCACACCCAGCTAATTTTTTGTATTTTTAGTAGAGATGGGGTTTCACCGTGTTGACCAGGATGGTCTCGATCTCTTGACCTCGTGATCCACCCTCCTCAGCCTCCCAAAGTGCTGGGATTACAGGCGTGAGCCACCGCGCCCGGCCTGGAGTTATTTTTAAATGGAGTCATCTCTTTACTTGAATTAAGGTAGACTTCATGTCTTCTGTTGTGTTATAGTAATTAAATTTTACATTTATCTGTTAATGTTAAAATTTTCACTTTTTATCATGGCATCAAACTCAGTAAATAGTTTCAAAGTCAAAGGATAAGACACAAAATAATCCTGCAAAATTAATGTCTTTTATATGTCTTCTAAACCTTAAATTAATTGTTGTATAAGTATGCATCCCTGTTTTCCAATATTAATTTCATATTCAGTTAAAAGCTGTTCTGAAGATTTATGGCATGTGATAAAGCTTTTGGTAGAGTAATAAATTGTCTTTTCTTTTTTATTGTTGGTGCCTTAGAAGCCAGTTGAATCACAAATTTACATTTTCAGAATTAGAATTATATAATATAGATTTAATTAATGCAAGAATGAATAATGCTTCACTGGCAGTACTGTATGTTCGAATTGCTAGATTTTTTTGAATGCTCTCAGGGAGCAGCTCTCCAGTTAGGGATTTATACATCTTATTAATTAACTACTTTAGAATAGATATTATCCAGTGAACTGTATATTCATATTAGGCACTGTATAGTTTTCTTGTTATGGAAGTAGGTTACATGCCCTTTCCATTTTCTAATCCATATTTTACTTCCTCTGCTGTCCCTTGTATCTGAGTATAAATAGATTCACCAACTACTCAACAGCACTACAAACTTCAATGCCAGTGTTTACTGGGCTTAAGTTATAGCAGATAAAACTAAACAAGTGGTTTGAATTTGGAGATTTGGGTACATAAACATTTTGTATATTACTATGCCTTATGTATATTAGGTATACTTTCCAAACAACCAAAATGTTTTCCATAACATTTGTTGTCAGTCAAAGCTGAGACTACCAAATAGCTGGCATGATATTTTATCTACAAGCTCTTAATGTAGTGAATGTGCTAAGCATACTTTCTTGACATTTGAGGGAAATTTCATGCTACCTATAGCAGAAATGTGATTCAAAGATGGTTGCTATTTGAAAAATGTTTCCAGAGACTTTCTAAAAAAAATCTCATAGAATGAGTTGAGCAGGAGGGAATCCACTAAAGGACTGTCACATGGCTGAATGTATAAAGAGAACCAAAGTCTGCCTTCTGAAATTGCAAAGGCAATGTAATAACCACACTGCCCCCTGCAATGTTAAGCTTTGAAAGGTTCTTGAATTTAGACAAAAAGCAATTCACTGTAACCAGCTGGTGCATCCATAAGAGAAATGTCAGCAAATTCCCTCAACCTCTAAAGGCATGGGTGGGGGTGGAGGGGCTGTAGGACAAATATATAGAAAGCACAAAGCTTCTAAAGAAGAAATTTTACAGTAAATGAGTAAACCTTTAGATTTCTAAGAACAATGGAAATTGACTGTGAATCACAATTTAAGAATGAAATATAAAAATAGAATACCTCCTAATGAATTCCATCAAGTCGGGACTGTTACAAATACCTTCCTAACATCTGTCTCCTCCACAAAAGCCTGTGTAATTCTCTAATGCAAATTCCCCCAACAAAAGTTGAAAGGGATCAATATAATGTTCAGGCAGAATACATTCTGAATATCTTTATAAATATCAATGCTTTCATAGAAATATTAAACTTTGGTGTTGGATTTCACATTCTGCACAATTCTGACTTATATTCTGATTATAAAACTGCATTGCTTTTTTAAGAAATTGATTCCAGTGTGGGGAGGAAACAATAGATTGAAATATTGGCAAGTCTTGTTTCCTACATCAATTCCATTTCATTTAAGTTTTACTTACTGGGAGCAATTTCAATGTGGATGGCTCTTTTTGCAACTTAAAGTGGTCAAATTTGGCTTTTCATTGCATTCTTCCCATTTTCTCCATATGGGCTTTGAATTTTTTATTTAGTGTGGTTAATGCTCTGAATGTAATATTTGCCAATCACATTCAAGACTTTCCCAATAAAGCAAGAGATAGAAAATATATAACTGCCCAAAGTGAAATCAGTGTTTGGAAAAAAAGATTTCACGTCTGTCAAAGCTAAAACATGCAAATCCTGTGACTCTGGATTTATATCTCTGCTCAGAGAAATATGTACAACTATATTATTGCCTTATTGTTGTCATATAACAAAAACATTATTGTCTGGGGTTTCAAAAGGCAGAAATATTTTTAAAGTTGTGTAAAGATGTGCACCAGTTTCTTAATAGTATTTATCTCTGCAGAGGAGGTGTAAGAACCAGGATCTGTGGCACAGAATTTATTAAAATTGCTCAATTTTGAAGAAAATAATGCATTAAGATATTTGTTGTTATAGTCAAAGTTAATTTTAAAATAACACATTAAAATGATTTTTTGTACCAGGTGTTCCAAAATTCCCAAAAGAAAATATTGACCCTCTTGAAGTGGAGGAGGGAGATCCAATTGTCCTCCCATGCAATCCTCCCAAAGGTCTCCCACCTTTACACATTTATTGGATGAATATTGGTAAGTAATGCTCTGGGGGGGCATTTTCATTTTATCCATCATGTCAATAACATAATGAATCCAAAGATAAATAAAAATAAAGGTCTCTTAATTATTTTCATATTTGAAGAGGAGAGGCTATTGATATGATGAAGTTTGTCTATGAAGAAAACACTTTCTCTATTTTAAACTGTGCACTTGTCTTTGGAATATAGATCATGTGAAAGCTGAGGATGGCATGTGTCTGCGTTGCTAGCTTCATCTTTCTATTTTAGTAATGTTCTACCTGCTAAATGCAGTGACCCACTGAGAAATTAGTATTAACTTTTGTGCTTAATTTTCCAAAAGCTTTCCTGACTCTGATCTGAAATTCTAGCCTTGCAAGGTCTACTTCTAGCATATGCCTTAGCAGTGCTCCCTACATGTTTTCTCATCGTGAACCATTGAGAAAAATGCTATTTGTACAGCACTCAAAAGAAAGCAAATAAAGCTACTCTTGGGTGGAGCCAATTGTTCCAGCCTTCAGTTCCCATAGAACCTTCCAGACTGCATCCAGAACAGTGAGATTAATATCACAGATAAAACTACTGAAGAGCTTTCTTTTCTTTTAAAATCATGTTTTAAATAAATGTGATCTCAGAAAATGCAAATAATAATTAGTTAATTGTCTGCATTGACCAGTTTTCAGTTTAGCCAATGCAGATTGATAGAGCAGAGGTAGAGACTGAGATGGTAAATAGTGTGGGTAACCCCCCAGATAGGCACCAAAAAAGAAGAGCTAAGTAGAATCCTGGCACAATTAGTGCCTAAAGAATATCTCAGTTTATAGTGTTAATACTCAGTTATTTCCTTTTATATAGTCATATATTAGTTTATAGAATTAGGGCTTGAAGAATATCTGTTTATAGTGTTACTACTCAGTTATTTCCCTTTATATAAACCTTCATGCCTCAGTGACCTAATGGGAGTGGACCCCTTACTGCACACAGCCCACCTCCTTGCCTTGAAGACCTAATGGGGGTGGACCCCATGTTTTATTGCTCATGACCCTATCACTATCCTTAAAGATGACTTCACTCACTACCCTGCCCCCTAGCCTATACCCAGTAAATACAGACACTTCTGGACATTCAGGGCTTCGCCTGTCTCAGCTTATAGGTGGCATGGCCCCCCTGAGCCCAGCTGTGCTTTTTTTGTACTTCGGTGTCCTGTCTCTTTATTTCTCGGATCCTGCACCTCAGAACAGCACAAGGGACACCCCAGGACCCTGTGGGGCCTTCAGAACAGTCCTACAAAACAGATTACCACGGTTTATCTACCAGTGGCCTTCTTTGGTTGATGGTAAAAAGTGTGCTCCCAGGGGTTTTGTTGGGTTTTTTTTTTCCCTTTTTGCTCATTGTTCCTGTAGTAAGATCAGACTTGAGAGAATTAGAAGAGCAACCAAGAAAAATTAAATGAAATAATAATGTAAAAGAAAATGAAATGAAAAAAGAAGATGGGGCACAATAAGGGACACTTTTTCAATGGCAAGAAATCTCTTTTTAGAACTGGAACACATCGAACAAGATGAAAGAGTATACATGAGCCAAAAGGGAGATCTATACTTCGCAAATGTGGAAGAAAAAGACAGTCGGAATGATTACTGTTGCTTTGCTGCATTTCCAAGATTAAGGACTATTGTACAGAAAATGCCAATGAAACTAACAGTTAACAGTTGTAAGTCCAAATAATTTATTGTTTCATCATGTATGCTGAAGGCAAATTTGTCTGTAATTTCCTTCTGGCTGAAGCCATTTAAAGCTGGGTTGATATTTTCCGCCATTGTTCAATTTAACTCTAGAGACTTCTTCCAGATGAAATAGACATCTGCAGCTGCAGATCCACAGTAGCTCTGTCTCTCACAGCCAGAAAATCAAATCTTAATTCACAGGATAAGTGTATTTCACCTGACATCTGCAGGATCTAGTCATATTCAGTGGGTAAAATACACGATAAAATTCCAGTGTTTTCTAAGCTAATCTTGAGCATTGATTCATTGTGATCTTGGATAAACTGGCAGAATGAAAATGAGGGAGAAAACAACAGAGGCAAAAGCAAAAAGAATTTTTATCACCAAATTGGTAAACTTACTTGAATTGCTCCTTTCCCTACTCGATTCTGCAGATGCCAGTCTGGGTTCCCAAATGGGAAAAGTAATTAGAGGGAGGAAGAACCATAAGATTCAAAGGGAAGAGATAATCCCCAACAGTTTGCTGACTAAATAATTGACTGATATAGTTTAACATTGGCATTACCATTTTATCGTTTAATTTAGTCCATGATTTTTTTCATTTTTATGTGTAGATACGCCATGCCAGGGCTTCACTATATCATTCTTTTGGTTGCCTCAATTCTCTTTAATGGAGCTATAACTTGAATCTTCTCCACCTGGACTCCTCTGTAGTAATTCAAGATTAAACTCACTATAATTTTTTTCTATGTAAAACTATATCCCCAAAGGCAGTGTTCTAGTGAAGCATGGTTCTACACCATTTTGTAATTTTTCTAAGACAAAACTATGACTTTTCATTCTTTATTGATATCAGCATCCACCATTATGTTTGTTTTTCCTTCCATTTTTTTTTGTTTCAGTAAAGCATGCTAATGACTCAAGTTCATCCACAGAAATTGGTTCCAAGGGTAAGTTGAACCCATGGGGAGTGTTGGCATTTGTTTATACCTCATTGTCATCTGATTTTGAATTTCTTTTAATATCCTCATAAGTTTATTACAATACTGATACTAAGGAAAACATCTTAACATATGGGGTTCTATTAAATATATGCAAAGTGAGTGATCTTTATAAATATATAACTATATAAATATAATGAAATACATATATATAATACAATGAATAGATAGATAGAGATATTTAATGGAGTAATTATTTTGGGTCTCCCAAAATGTCTCTTCTGGTTTATAAGGTTGATACTTTTGCACAAAGAAAAAAAAAGAAATGGTTAACTGTCAAAAGAAGTAGAGAACGCACTGGGTTTAAGAAGGTTAAGTGGATATTTTTTTCTTGCAAAACTTCTTGGAATATTGGACATGCAACTGTACATTGTGACTTTCTGAGAAAAAAAAAACAGTTTGTAGCATTTTTCAAGCTCATGCCTCTATGTGATCTTTTTATTAAATTTTTCCCCCCATAGAACTTCTACCAGAACTTGTGTTCTCTGGAAAATGCCAGAGTAAATCTGAGTTGTATAGCAGGCTAGTTCTCTATAATCATAAGAGTCATTTACATAATTGTAACAAATATTCTCTATAAAGTGTGGACCAGTGATATAACTTAGATAATCTTATATACTTGCAACTTCAGTGGAGGAGGATGTGAGCTCTTTTTGAAGAACCCTCAGTTTTAAGGTGGACTGATTCATCCCCAACGTCATTTCCTTTGAGATTAATAACTCAAACGTATGTGGTGCTATATCTTCACAGCACTCAATAAAACATCATTGCACATAGTACATGTTCAACAATTATTTTTCAAAAAGTAAACACAACGTATAGAGGACTGTCTACTACTTAAGTGGCTTTCAAGATGAAAGTCTCCTAATTTGCCACTGTGTTTGAAAAGCATTGTTAAGAAAATAAGTGGGACATTTCAATATGCAAGTAGTGAGGATGCTTGCTAATCATTTCCTAAAACAGTCTTTTTCTTTAAGGAATTGAGACTACAGGTAGAGTTGCTGAAAGAACTTGACAAATTCACGGATGCCTACTGTCTACTACAGCCTTCCTCAGTGAGAATTTCTGGGTGCAGGAGTGAGGAAGCTGTTTTTAGCAGAAAACTTATTAAATCCTTAGGCAATTTAAATTAAGTAAAAATATAAACATAAAGCCATTGCACATGACTGGACATGATTAAAGTATAGAATATAAAATCATAGACTTTCATTTAATTTAAGGACTTCTATTTGAGCTTCTGAATTAGAAGATATGGTATAAATAATAACATTTATAAACTGTGGCAGTGCTATACTCAGTAAAAACATCTGAGGGACAACCCATGCTTCATGGTAAGAGAGAAGAGGAATCTATTTAAATGGAAATATGTTGAAATGTGTATATGAATACCACATACACACTCATGTGTCAGATTTTACGTTTTAAGAAAGATTTAGTGTCACAGAATTTTAATTAATTTGAAAAAAATCTGACTTTTATATTTTGCAGCAAATTCAATCAAGCAAAGAAAACCCAGACTGCTGTTGCCTCCCACTGAGAGTGGCAGTGAGTCTTCAATTACCATCCTCAAAGGGGAAAGCTTGCTGCTTGAGTGTTTTGCTGAAGGCTTGTGAGTAACCTGACTCCCACTCGTGACTTTGTCCATCCAGTTCTGTAAAGAATAAGGCATCAAGCACGTTAAGTCTGTGCTTGCATAGACATTTTAAAAATCATTTCCTTAAAAAAAGGTATATTCTGCCAGGCACTGAAGATACTCTGCTCAGGACACGTGGTTGTTTTTTTTTTTTTAAATATACATATTTCTTTCTTATTTTTATTTTTTATTATTATGCTTTAAGTTCTGGGGTACATGTACAGAATGTGCAGGTTTGTTACTTAGGTATACACATGCTGTGGAGTATGCTGCACCTATCAACCCATCATCTACATTAGGTATTTCTCCTAATGCTAGCCTTCCCCTAGCCCCTCAGCCCCCGACAGGCACCAGTGTGTGACGTTCCCTTCCCTATGTCCATGTGTTCTCATTGTTCAGAACCCACTTATGAGTGAGAAAATGAGGTCTGTTCTTGTGTTAGTTTGCTGAGAATGATGGTCCTGCAAAGGGCATGAACTTAGCATTTTTTATGGCTGCATAGTATTCTGTGGTGTATATGAGCCACATTTTCTTTATCCAGTCCATTATTGATGAGCATTTGGGTTGGTTCCAAGTCTTTATTATTGTGAACAGTGCCACAATAAACATAGGTGTGCATGTGTCTTCATAGTAGAATGATTTATTATCCTTTGACTATTTTATTATCCTTTGGCTATATAGCCAGTAATGGGATTGCTGGGCCAAATTGTATTTCTACTTTTAGATCTTTGAGAAATTGCCACACTGTCTTCCACAATGGTTGAACTAATTTATACTCCCACCAACAGTGTAAAAGCATTCCTATTCCTGTCCAGCATCTGTTGTTTCCTGGCTTTTTAATGATCACTATTCTAACTGGAGTGATATGGTATCTCAATGTGGTTTTGACTTGTATTTCTCTAATGATCAGTGATGATGAGCTTTTTTTCATGTGTTTGTTGGCAGCATAAGTGTCTTCTTTTGAGAAGTATCTTCATATCCTTCACTCACTTTTTGATGGGGTAACTTTTTTCTTGCTAAAAAAAAAATATATATATATATATTTCTTTAAAAAAAATAAGTTCTGCCAGGCACTGCAGATATTCTACTCAGGACTGTTATCCCAGCTGCTCAAGAGGCTGAAACAGGAAGATTACTTGAGCCCAGGAGTTTGAGGCTTCAGTGAGCTATGATTATGCCATTGCACTAAAGCCTGGATGACAGAGCAAGACCTCATGTTAAAAAAATTTAAATTGGCCGGGCGCGGTGGCTCAAGCCTGTAATCCCAGCACTTTGGGAGGCCAAGGCGGGTGGATCACGAGGTCAAGAGATCGAGACCGTCCTGGTCAACATGGTGAAACCCCCGTCTCTACTAATACAAAAAATTAGCTGGGCACGGTGGCGCGTGCCTGTAATCCCAGCTACTCCAGGAGGCTGAGGCAGGAGAATTGCCTGAACCCAGGAGGCGGAGGTTGCGGTGAGCTGTGATCGCGCCATTGCACTCCAGCCTGGGTAACGAGCGAAACTCCGCCTCAAAAAAAAAAAAAAAAAAAAATTTAAATTAAAATAAATAAATAAAAAATAAATCCTTTTGTTACATGTCTGGAGGAAAGAATTTATACTTCACTCTACAGACTTAAGGCAGTAACTGAGGTTCATAAAATTAGATCTCTCTGTCAATTTGTGATATTGCAAATTGACGGGATTGACGACAACATTCTCCTTAGCTAAGTTTAAGAAGCATGAGGTTGTTAGTAGTCAGCCCCTCACTCCTGGTGCCTGGTTTTCTCTCTCTGCTATATACTATATTGCCCCACTCCTGTTTACTATGTTAGTTAACTAAATCTGCTCCTTTTTCAGGTTCCAAGGAGCCCTACTTACCTATTTTTATCTGCTGCCCTTTGCACACATGGAGGTCCAGACCATGTAATTTAAGAGAGTTTTACATCAAAATTTAATTAACTGAACTTTCTTTATACCTGAAAAAGCAATGCACTTCTTTAAATCCTCCAAGAAAACCCTAAAGGCCCTCACTTGGTCACCTCTTAAAATTGTTCTGTTTATTAACTACTGTTAAGTACATGTGAACAGGGACCATGTTATTTAATATTTAATCATACATCCTTTCCTGTTTTTACCACTATCCTTCTGAACTTATGGTCTTTTCCTACCATTGAGACTACCTTGGGAAAATGCATTCCATCTTCCTAGCACTTGAGTTTACTCATTTGAAATATAATCTTTGTAAGCTAAGGGCTTTGGGGAGTCTGGTTAATGGAGTATAATTTGAAATTTTAAAAATCATATTCATTCATAATTTAAAGTACATTCTGAATGACCAGTTTAGAAATGGAGTAGATTTTAATGGTTTTACAACCCCTAAGCTTTATAAATTTCTATTTTCATTCACCAAAAATATCAAAGTTACTTGTCTGTCTTAAACTCTCAATGTGTATTTACATACATTAGTTAGAAGTACTATGACACAGACTCTGTTCAGAATGTTTGGTCTGTGTATTGTTTTAGAAGATGAAAGTCTTACATTGAGTTTGAATTAAAATGGTAACCACCTGCTTTACTAGTTGTATTTGTATGTATTTATAGTGGTAGAAATTAAATTCTTGCAGAGTTCATCACTATTGTGAGTTGACCCTTTGGGCAGGGTAATTCTTTCAGTAATTCTTTTTTTTTTTTTTTTTCTTATTTCCCACAAATACCATAATTGACCTCTTGTATTGACTAGCAACTGCACAGAATGTCTTTAAAGTAATGAAAGTCTCTCGTGTGCTTTTTAGAAAATGAAGAGTCATGAAGAAATATATAAAAATAGAGTGGATGAAAATATATGTTGTTGTTGTTAGGACATGAAAATTCCTGATGCACTGTCCTAAATATTTTCACCTGAAGTAGTTTCTTCTTACTCATATTGGTTTGTGTTGGGTAATCCTCCTATCTGATCTGGGTCCTCTTTCAGAAGAACATGATACATTTTTTAAAAGTTCTTTAGGGTCCTTTTAAAAAAACTTTTTTTACAAAGTTTTCAAACATTAACCTCCTACAGTAACAAAAATAATTATAATTAAGATATTGCACTATTATTTTGTGTCAAGCACTATATTTGGGTCTTTGAAAACTAGTCTAATTGTCTAATACATTTTACTTGAAAGAATAAAGTAAAATGAATGTGAGATACAATTTATCTCAAGACAGGTCTATATCTTGGCAAGAATTTCCAGCTATATTCTTGCCAATGTTTTTTATCTCCCTTTGTTTTAAATTTAAGGAACATTTACTAACAGCATTTGAACAAATGTGTTTTGAGGGGAAATATAATGCTTAATCTCTTTTTGTACATTACATACATTAGTTCATTTTATCCACACCACATTTCATGGCTTTTGTTATTTCCACTTGCAGGGTAGGTAAATGAAGTCTAGAGAGTTAAATTCAGTTCTCCAAGCTTATTATAAGCTGAAGCTGGGATTCTACCCTGTCTGTCCCCCAAACCCTAAAGTATCTTTAAATTGAACTTACTTCACCATAATATTTGAACAAAATGAACTGTTTGGTTCAGTTAAAGGGGGAAGAAACAAACAGGTAAAGAATGACGCTGCATCTGAACCTAAAGAAGTTGCATATAGTAGATATTTCAGTAAATGGTTAATAATAATGAAAACGTTAATAGTATTAATTCAAACAGGAAAACTTTCAAAGGAATACTCATATCAAGGGGCTTAGATTCTATAGATTCTGTGGGTAATGTGGAAATTGTGAAAAGTTAAAATGATATTTTGAATCTCATTATGAGAAATAGTTTTCTATTCTTCAGGAGAGGTGCAGGCAGGGAATCCCACCTTCAGTTAAAAAGTACATTCCTATACCACTTCATACTCACTTATTACTTATAAAATGGCCATTGGTGGACTCATCTGTACTGCTCAAAATGTTTTTTTTCTGTTTTGTAAATCTGTGCGTTTAAAATAGGTATGATTTTTTCACAAGATATTACTTTATAAATAGAGAAATATACAAATAAAAGTTGGCCAGACAAGGGCCTGAAAAAAATTGAGATTATGAAATGGTGTATGTTTATGTACAAAAAGGTACTAAGCAATATATTTTCTCTCAAAACATTGCTCAAATGCTGTTAGTAAATGTTCTTTAAATTTTTTTTTAAAAGGCAAGGGTATAAAAAATTTGTCAAGAATAGAGCTGGAAATTTTTGCCATGGTACAGACCTATCCTGATATTAAATTATATCTCATTTTCACAAAATATTTAGAGATAGTTATTTTACTTTATTCTTTCAAGTAAATGATATAAGAAATTTAGTTTTCAAGGACCCAAAGACTGGGAAGTCCAGGAGGGCTTGCTGAAAGTGAGTTGCTTGCTCTATTAAAGGATGGACTCATGAAAAATTTGTGTTTTAAGAGAACTGAGTTCCAGAGCAGCCTGTAACTTGGCAAGCTGTCATTTTGACAGATGGAGTGAAAAGCCAGCAGTTAGGAGACTTGGGTTATGCATCCTGTTAGGTGGTGTGCTCAGAAAGCCAACAGCTAATATACCCTCACAGCTGTCTGCCCAGGCATCATTACTGTTTCCTACACAAGTGTGCCATGTACTCTTAGCCTGGTAAAATATAAGATAATTGTTCCAGGCCACAAGGCAGGTTACTACTTGAGCCTTGAAGGAAGAGGGAAAAGAGTAGATAAATGTAGATTTAAGAGCCTTCATCTTTACCTCCAATTTTTTTCCATAAATAACTGAATTATTTTAACCACAACTTATCAATACAAATAATTTGAGAATATTGACACACAGGATTTCAAGGAATTGCTCAATTATTACCTAGTAACTAACAGGCAGTTTGACAGAAAGCATATATTCTAAGACTATGGAGTTAGGAAGGGCATGATTGAAAAGCACAAAATAATAGAACACACTGAAAAAAGAACAAGTTTAGAGTAGACAAAATTAAGTTTTAGTATATCATTTACTACTCCAGCGACCTTAAGAAATTTTCTTGAAGCTTCAGACTCCTTACTGTTAAAGGATTACAATAATGCCCATAGTCAGAATGTACCCAATAACCTACAGCTATTAAGAATAATAAGAAATCTGGAGAGGAAAAATGTAGCATCAATAAAATTAGCAGAATTGTTTATTCCACTCACTATCAGATCCTGACTGGGGAAGAGAAAAAAATTATCCTTCAGTTAGAATCAACCCTTTACAGTTTCCACATAATTTTTAAATCAAATGAGTCACAGAGGATATGACTTCTGTACTTGTCTGTTTTTCAGGAGGAGGAGTTTTTCTTAAATGCAGCTGCCTTGACTCCCCAGTCCTATTTTCCTCCTTACTAAGATGGGGAAAGTTATCCTATTGGTGTGTTACAAGTTATCACGCTGGTTTTGTTTTGGCTTTACTTTCCTGTTTGTTTTGATTGGGTGAGCTAATCTTTTGAAGGCACTAAGCAAGAGAATATTTCGTTCATTCCTCCTTTCCTCTACTCCCAAGAGTGAGAACGTGATCCTGGAGGCAGAATCTGTGCTGTAGACTGCAGTTTGCCCTAGAATAGGCTGTTCGTGGGTCTAACCAACATGTTTAGCTTTCACACAGGAGCCATATTCTCCAGTATCGGCATCATAGGATTAAAGGGAAAACTTCTCTGCGACTGTTAGGGCCTACTTTATTGTTTTATACAAACATACAGGAAGGAGGGCTGTTATCGCTGGCTGCCTCAAACCACCCACAGGGAGATTTTCACACTTGGAAAATATCTTAGTAATATTTTTTCAATAGACTTCAATTATTTATCCTTCATCCAGCCACATTTAGTCAGTACTTACATGTAGTTAACCCCTGTAATAGAGGAGAGAGAAGATTTCCAAGGAGGTAGACCATTAGAGGAACTTTCAATGAAATACACTTGCTTCAATGCCAGTGTTCACCATTGAAGGTGGTGTGTGTGTCTGTCTGCTGGTAAGGATGATGTGATTCAGTGGAATATGAACACGTATGTAAAAGCAACTTGATAAAGGATGTGTCCTGAGGTTTCCGTTGTATTTTACTTTCCACTTTTAAAAGATGTATGTTTATTGATTTAATTATTTTTTGCAGGCCAACTCCACAGGTTGATTGGAACAAAATTGGTGGTAACTTACCAAAGGGGAGAGAAACAAAAGAAAATTATGGCAAGACTTTGAAGATAGAGAATGTCTCCTACCAGGACAAAGGAAATTATCGCTGCACAGCCAGCAATTTCTTGGGAACGGCTACTCACGATTTTCATGTTATAGTAGAAGGTACATTCCCCATGTTGGTCTATTTTTCTGCTTTTCAAAAAAGTAACTTTATACATATAATGGGCCTTGCTTCTAAATCATGTATGTTAAAACAGGTCAACAATTTCAACTTTTAACTGCAGTGTGGGCCCTGAATTATATTATACTTCAATTAAGCAGGTTTGTCATTTACCCTCCAAAATGACACAGAAGGGACAAATGACAAGAAAAGATCTCATGTTAGGGATTAAACACAAACAATTTACATGATTTATTCAAATAGTCATTAAAGCTAGTCTCCTATGTTGTCATAGTGTGATAAATGATTTTCATTGTCATATACATGTACACTTCACAATATGAAACCGTAAAAGCAGCAGTAAGGATTGTGATGAAAGAAAGTATTAAAATGGGCCTGGAAGAAAGCTTACACTTTGCTTCATAATCCCACAATTAACTTGCTGTGCCCTTTGCCATTTATTTCACTCTCTGTACCCAGTCTCTTCACCAAAAAAATGGAGTCAGGCAAATTGTTGTGTTAGCTCTCTACTAGATATAACATTTTTGTAATCCATGTCTTGGGCTCAGATGATAAATTCAGTATGTTACTTACAGGCAAAAAAGAAACGACTGTATGCTATAATATTAATTATCTCAAAAAGTGCAAAACATTATATTCAAGTCATCTTCTCTCTATAAATTCAGAGATACTGATCAATCAAGATTTTGTTGGCATTTGTTACATTTATAGGAATAAGTAAACAAAGATGACATCATTTAAATGTGGAATGTAGTTATTGAGGCTGTGCCTGGTTGGCTGATGTGAAGGTTGTCTAGTCCTCTGAATGTGATTGATACAGATTATTTTCTGTGTATCCAATCACATTGAGCCCTTCTATCTACAGTTTAGTTGACTGTATTGATCAAATTAATGGAATGATTACTGCATTTGTACTTATTTAGTGCAGTGTGAGCTTAATGATTGAAAGGAATTATTCTTTTTAGACTACAATTTAGTGAACTATTGCTCTAGGGCACTCATTAATATTCCAATAAAGTTCACCTCTTAAAGCTTCAGTTTGCACAAGGAACACCTAAGTAATGTCCTGTTGTTTCAATTAAAAGAAAAGAAAAAGGACTCAGACACAAATTCCCCTCCCAAGTAAACGTTAAGATAGTTGATTTATTCACCCATTTGAAATAACACTGTATTTCCAAGCCTTCACCGTAAGGTGTATTAATATTTAAGGTAGGCAGAACCAAAGTTGAGAATTTAATTTTCTTTGACATGACAAAGGCAAAACCTATATAGAAGAAAGCCCAATACTATGCATTAACATCAACATCTGCCAAACAGTAATATATTCCTCTGACATTAAATTATTCATAAAGAAATTCAGAGTAAATGAGTTTGAAAGATTTATTTTATCTATATTTTTAATCGTCATTTGATGTTTCTATGTCATTTGGCTACATCGTGCAACAGGGGTATTTTTCTATAACCCTCTCTTCCCCTCCCCAGCACACACACACCCAGGAACCAGACATATCTAATTGTTAGCTTCTCCTCCAAGTTGCTGACTATTAGAAACCCTTCCAGATGGCTGGAACACAGCTACGGTAGCTGAATATTTTAACAATCTGGCCACATTTTTCTTGACTATAAAACCAAACCTTTCAAAAGAATTGCAAGGGTTGCAAAAAAAGAAATCAAAGATGTAAAATTAATTATGCAATTTAAAATGTTGACTATAGGACTCCAAAGGAATATAGATTTCCTGAACAAATTGTTCTCACTACTCATAAAACAGCTATTAGCACTATTGAGATGTAAATAATGTTTTTATGAGGGACATTCAATCCTCTCTCTTTAGTAAGAAACTATTAAATGTACCTTCAGTTGTATGTTTTTGAAGTTTCTCTTTACCCATGCAAGTGAAAAGCATATTGAGCTTAAGAAGTCTTTATTTCATTTTCTGAAGTGTGGAAGCAGTAAATAAAAACTTGGTTAATCATCTGGATGGATGAGTTCACGTTTATTCCATTTTTTCTGCCTTCCTGCACCCTTTCCTTTTCCTTTTTTGTCCTTTTTTAGAACCCCAAATTAAATAACAAGGATTTGCCATATGGGAAAATAGCAATGCTATTATGTATTTTGAAAATCTACTCCATTCTGAAAATACCCACCGTGCTTAAGTAAAATCATGGATTGGATTGGATTCTTTCTGTATGTGCTATGTCTTTCTTATTACTAAACATAATCAAATCCTGAGAGCTTGTAATTTAGGTTACAACGTCCTAAATATGAAATCAGACTGCACTTCAAATCCTGTAATATGTATGAGCAAAAGCAGCCAGGTTGTCTTGACTAGGTATAACTATATATTCTAGATATCTAGGATATGAATAATTACACATTTAATAAAAAGAGATATATTAGAGTGACATGTGAAACATTCTACATCCAGAAATCAAAATATAATCACAATCACATTTCAATAGGTTATTAAAAATAAGCTCCCACCAATAATTTTTATGTTGTCAACTTTTGAATTATTTAAAGCTTTTGAATTTTAGTTAGTGAAATACGAAAGCACTTATACATAATTATAGATCCATAATATAATTCAAAATGTTTTTGCATTTTCAAATGTTGTTACAAAATCAAATGCAATTAAGTCATTAATATACTTGAGAAATCCTTGTTTTTAAATAACAAATCTATTTCTAAAATGTTGCAATTAAATCCAATTTTTGTTGAACCTAACAATTTTTGATTTATTAAAATATATATTTTAATAGGAACCTGTGATGAAGCAGTTTTACTAAAAATCACCACTGTGTTATATGTTTTATAGGTACCAAGTTTGTTTTGTTTTTTCCCTAGTAATAAACATATCTATTTAGCTTGCTTATTATATAATCCCAATGTTCAGACATTTGCATCTCTATTTCCAGCAACACAATTGTATTTACAATTATGAGAAAATGCATAAAGTTTCAATATAAGCAATTTGCAACCACCATATATCTTAGGATAATAGATGAAAGAATGGGATTCAATGAGGATGGTTTTTTCCTCAGAATTTTTTATTTTAAGGCTCAAGAAGTAGCTGTTTCTGAACAGGACAAGCTTGAAGTCTCTCTCAATATTACATGGTTCAGGACCAGCTTGCTTCTGTAGGAGAACTGGATAAAAAGTATCAAAGTAAATGTTCAAGCAATTATAAAGAAAGCTTATAAAGAAGGGTTAAGGTAAAGTGTAGTGATGAAGCCTAGTGAATGTTCAGAACTTCTTGAGTCAGTTGATAAATATTGGGGGAGCTTGGATTTGGAAGCATAAATTGAGTTGGGCTTCTTTCCTATCTTTGGTACAAATTCATAAGATAACACTGAATTAGAAACAAAATCACATGGCTTCAGAGTCTTAATGTTGCTCATCCATAGCTGCTGTGTATATATCTATGGAATGGCAAGAACAGGAACTGGAGCTTCCTTTGCTGGTGGCCCTGGGCAAGTTAGGCAATTTCTCCAAAGCTCAGCGCCTCTGTCTGTAAGGTGAAAGGGATGGATGAAGTGATAATATGGGACCCCTTTCAGTAATAGTAATATTACTAATAGTCCTATAACTTCATGAATGGTAGTTTTGTAATATAAATATGATATACCATAATGTTCATGTTCATGGAATATTTTTCTCTAACTTACAGATATTTAATTTTATATTAGTTATATGAAAATACCAGAAAAAGTAAGGATATCATCAAAAAATGCAAAATAGGAAAAATAAACCTTCACCTCAGAAAGGAATCAGCAGTTTGTAATTTTAAACCAAGTGTCTAAATATTTACAGGTAGTTCAGCTTATGAATACAGGTATTTAACTTGGAATTTAACAATTAAGTCCACACCCTGTGGAATAATTACAAAGTTAACTTATCTTGCTTGGACTTGAACTTGCCAGGGTTAGTTGTGTACTTTTGTTTCTTCTGGTGAACTTACAGGTATTTTATTTTTGTATAATCCTCTTTTTCCTCCTTTACTTAGAAAAATTTTAATGATATTTTTCATTGTATACATACATGTATCTTTGAAGACTTTTCTTTTTGATGAAAAATGGAAATCAAAATATCTTTGGGGAAATAACCAAACTACACTTGATGGGAGTTGCTACCTGCAGTTCTGTGCAATTTTCTCTGAAATCAAATTATACAAAATATCCACACTTTTATCTAAACCTTTTATTTACTCCTGGCATAACAATATTCATGAAGTTATAAAACATGGCAATAATGTTTGAAGTCAAGTAAGATGCCTCATTTATTTCTGACATACTCTGCAGTATTGTAATATTAGAACATTGGGATAAAGAAAGATACAAGTAATTTTAAGGTACCTTTTGCTCCATTGTTTCAACTGCAGAAAGCTAAACACTGCTTTTGGGATTCTCTTTCTCTCCTCTTACAAAATAAATCTGTAGGAAATAATATTTTTCAAATTGATTATATATATATATGTATGTATATAAATGCTATTAGATCACTAAGACATATTCAAAATAAGCATTAAACATTTTAATTAGTTTTATTTTAAAAATTCTTAAAATATAATTATTGTGTATCCACCTTTTTTAGATGCTATGCTGCAGCTTGAAAATAACCTGTAGTCAGCTCTAAATAAACTCACCATCTGCTTATTCTTCTCTCATTTTTTCCTAGTGGGGTAGCTACTTGCATAGCTAAATAAAGTGGTTGTATATAACTATTTTTAGTATGTTGATTTATTATACATGCTGAGTCCAGAGGAAACACAAACACACAAGTGCACACACACACACACACACACACACACACAGCATACAACACAAAAGCAACTCCCACCTTGCTTTGCAGAAAAAGTTTAGCAAAAAGAGCTACTATGAAACCCTTTGTAGTGTCTGCTCTCTGTCTATGAAACCCTTTGTAGTGTCTGCTCTCTGTCTATGAAACCCTTTGTAGTGTCTGCTTAACAAAATGTTAAGACATACAGGCCTTAACATTTTGGGACTTTTTGACATAGATAACATCTCTCATGAGCTCTTCACTTTATGTCCAGAGCCTCCTCGATGGACAAAGAAGCCTCAGAGTGCTGTGTATAGCACCGGGAGCAATGGCATCTTGTTATGTGAGGCTGAAGGAGAACCTCAACCCACAATCAAGTGGAGAGTCAATGGCTCCCCAATTGACAGTAAGTTTAAAAACGCATTGCAATGCAATGCTGAAGGCCCTGGTTTGATGGGATTAATGACAGTCAGACGTGTGTGTAAAATAAAGCTGGTAAGTGGTTGGATTAGCAGGACAGTTATGACCAGCAGATCAGAAATTGATTCTTTCTAAGCAAATTGGTTGTTGAGACTCAATATTCATGGAAGAGCCATAAATAATGTTTATACTGGTTGGGCCCTTTTATAAGTTATACATAAGAATTAAGATTTTTAATTTATAAAAAGACAATTGAATGAGAAGAAGGATGCATGCAAGGAAAAAAGCCAATTATTGTTCCTCTCCCTGAGAAGAAACAGAACAGTAAACTAGCAGCTGAGGGCACAGGTTGGAATTCAGGACCTCCCTTAGGCTCAGGCAACAGCAACACCTGTCCTGGGCTCTGTCCTTTAAGGGACTTGCTCTGGCCAACCTCTGGTCCTGCTTGTCTCTATGATTTGAAAGCATCCTCAGGGAAAAGGAGGCATGCCAAGCCTGAACCTGGCCCATTACCATTGCTTGGTTCCCTGCCTGTTTACTACCAAGCTCAAGCACAAAGACCTGAAAAGTCCCATGTCCAGTCCACCCTGAGCCCACTCCAGATGAGCTGGGCATGGAAAGACAGGAACAGCTCAGCACTGAGGACCAGCTGTCCCCATTCCACCATGCTCAGCATAGAGCTCCAAGGAGTCCCCAAATCTTCCACTGGAACCCGAGCTCAGATCATTTTAGATGTCCTTGTTCAGGCAGAGTCCCCAAACCTGCCACTGGAACCTAAAGCTCAGATCATTTTGGATGTCCTTGTTCAGGCAGGAGGACAGCACATATTTTATGTACCAATTGCTTAATTAAGAGCAGGTACAATAGTGGCTTCCATTTGTCCTTTTGCTCTGGGGCCTGCACAGGTGTAGTGTGAGTCACTTGGTGGACAACAGACCTGGGGTCCCATTTGGCCTGTGTACCTTCCCAGCTATTTCATCTTGAGCTGTTTTCTGAATCTCCCCAAGCTTGTGTTTTTTAAACTGTGAAATGGAGATAATAGTACTTGGTTGTGATTGAATGAAAAAAATAAAAATGTAGGCAGCTGCCTAGGGCAGTGATTCATCTGTAGAGTATTGTGATGGTTTATAAACTCTGGAGCCAGACTGCCTGTGTTTGCATGCCATTTACTAGCTGTGTGACAGGATGTATTACTGACCCTCTTCGAGCCCGTTTCTTCATCAGTAAATTGGGATGAAACTAGCGCTGACTCACAGGGTTGTTTTGTGGATTAAAGGAAACATCATGCAAAGAATGTTTAGCATGGGGACTACCACAAAAACAGCACCCTGTAAAGTATGGTTGGTTGGTATTGTTTTTCCATCTCAGACACTCAGTAAACCTTACTCCTCATGATTAATGTCTTCAGATTTGATATTTTTGTCCTCATCTCTTTAGGGCACAGAAATGAAAAATAATAATGAGGTTTGGGGTAGACGAAGGGAAATGAAAGCAACTTTTGTTTATAATGAATGTTATAACAAAAGTTACTAAGGTAAGGAACACAGATTCTCCAGAACACAAAATGATAAACTGTTATATTTGGGTGGTATTTAGCTGTTTACAAAAGACATTCACAAATTACTTGGAATCCACAAAATAACTTTATAAAGGAGGTGCTATTTTTCATACTTAATTGATTCATTCATTCAATAATATTTATGGAGTACCCACTATGTGCCAGCACTGGAATTCATAGTTGAGACACACCAGTGAATAAAACGGATGGAATCCTTGCTCTCTTGCCCTTAGACAGATAACCACATGGTTGTGCACTGTGGTGTGGTAAAGTAGAAAATAGCTGGGTAAGGGTAGTACCTGAAAAAGGTTCAGGACCCTAAGTTGCAATCTTATTTTAAGATAATAACAGTAAGGGCCCTTGTGGTAATTTACCTTTGAGTAGAGATCTGAAGGAGGTGAGGAAGTCAGCCATGCAAATAACAGGAAAAGTGCTTTCCAGGTGGAGAAGTGTGTTGAGGAAGAGAAAAGAGGTGAGTGTGGCTGAAGCTGAAGGAGTGTAAGGGCAGCCCTAGGCCACCAAATTCACCAGCAGGGGAAGGGGCCAGAGCTTAGGCAAAGATGAACATCGAAGTAGGGCCTTGGGATTTTATTGAGAATATACTGGGCAACTCTTGGAGGATTTTGAGCAGAAGAGTGACACAATCTAATTTTAAATTTTTACAAGGTATTTTCCTGGCTTCTGAATGGAGAATGGACTGTGTGATTGATTATAGGTAAAAGGCCATCTGAGAGGCTCTGCGCTCAGGGCTACATTTGTGGCAGTCGTGGTTAGCGTCTGGATTTATCTCGAAATAGAGCCAATAGGTTTGTTAATGGATGAGGAGGTCAAGGCTGAAAATAAACTTATGCAAGGCCGCACAGCTGAATAATGCAGACCTCAAACCAAAGCCAGGTTGCTGTAATCCAAGCTCTATGTTCTGTTCACAGCTTTTGGCCATGGCCCTCCTTGCTGCCCTGCAAATAGGTCATAAACATTTATAGACTGGGATATTTGATGGCAAAAGAATTTGAAATCTCTTTGAGCTTATTTTAATTTTAGGAATTATATATCCTTTCCCCAAGTTATTTCAAAATTAAATCAAAATGATTGCTATTATTGATTACAGGCCTAACCCTTTTCACATATTTTGCATCTAATATTTCTGAACCTCATAGCAGCTTGAAAGATAGATTCTATTATTCTCCATTGGCAACGGAGGCTCAGAGAGGTTACATTATTTACTGGAGAATGCAACCCAGAAACATTTAAAACCAGGAACTGAACCCAGGAAGGGTTAACTCCAAAGCTGAAGTTTCTCCCACTTTATTGCATGATTTCTCACTATGTTGACTAACACAATGAGAAAGAATTTCTGAAGTATGTAGGACTAATGTGTTTTACAAAGACTTGGCTTTCTTGAATCCTGGGAGCTTCTGTTAGCCTTTGTCAATAAACAACAATTTCCATACCTATGCCAGCAGGCAGATTTAAGCAATGTTTAATTATTTAAATAAAATATCATTTAAATGGTCTAATTTCTTCCTTTTGTAATGCAGTATTAATTCAGAGCCATGCATGGATCAAATGGGATAAGAACTAAATGGGAGGATGGGGTTACCTCTGAAAGACTTAGGACTCTGAGGGAGGTGTAGAAGTGAAGAATGGGATCAGAGATTCAGTGCTTTGCAACATTTTTAAAGAGTTTAGCCTTAAAAAACTTGGAAGAGATACTTGTCTTGCTAATTTGCAAGAGATAAGTGATAAATTGTTCAGCAGGATTGTATTAGTTTTCTAGCATTGCTCTAACAAATTAAATTAGCATGAACTTAGTGGCTTAAAAGAGTATATATATGCTACTTTACATTTCTGTAATATTCCAACATGAGTCTTGGCTAAAATCAAGGTGTCAACAGTGTCATGTCCTGGAAATGCTTGGAGAGCATTCCTTTCTTTGCCTTTTCCAGCTTCTCCAGGCTGCCCACGTTACCTGGTTCCCTTCTGCCATCTTTAAAGCCAGCTACATTACATCCCTCTGACCATCCTTCCATGGTCACATTTCTCTCTGGCCACAGCTAAGAAAGGCCTTCTGATTTTCAGGATATTTGAGATTACATTGAGCCCACTTGGGAAATCCAGGAATAGGAAATAATTTTCCTACCTCAATGTCCTTAAGCTAAATCACATCTGCAAGTACCTTTTTTCCATGTGAGGTAACATAGTCATACATTCTGGGACTTAGAATGTGGACATCTTTCAGGGGCTATTGCTTGCCTACTTATAGAGGCCTTTCAAGAATAAAGGTTGCCCATCCTAGCATTCTAAGTCATTCCAACAAGTATTTACTGACTGGCTTTTCTGTGGTAGCTGCCCTTTGGGCACTGGGGATACACTGCACAACCTCACAGTGAGGTCCTGCCCTCAGAGAGCTCACAGTCAAGTGAAAAAAATATTCATTTATGACTCCCAGGCAGAAAAAGATGTATAAGTCTTTTAATATTTGATATTCATGTTTCCTGGAACCTAAAACTTAGTATAATTATCTTGTGGAGACACAATCAGAAAAACAAAATTAGATTGATTAGTGATCTTGTAATGTTCTTTGAACTAAAAAATTTTGCATTTGTCCCCCTCCCATGATATTTCCAGCTAATATGTTTCCCTTCCCACTACATTTTTTTAATAGTATCATAGCAAGGGCAGGGCTTTTAGAGTTAAAAAAAGTGGCCAAATACTGTGGGATGTGTCATTCAACTTCTCTGCAGTCCAGTCCCCTCATCTTTAAAATGGTCATGTAAATGCTGATCCATCAAGTTCTGAGCAGTGTCAGTGAGATAATGCATGTGCCACATCCAGTAGAGTTTTTGGTCCTTAACAAATGCATCAGAAATGTTAGGTACCCTCTTTTTTTCTTTTTCTGAGACAGAGTCTCACTTTGTCACCCAGGCTGGGGTGTGGTGGTGTGATCTCAGCTCACTGCAACCTCTACCTCCTGGGTTCAAGCAATTCTCCTGCCTCAGCCTCCTGAGTAGCTAGAATTACAGGAGCGTGCCACCATACCTGGCTGATTTTTGTGTTTTTAGCAGAGACAGGGTTTTGACCTGTTGGTCAGGCTGGTCTCGAACTCTTGACCTCAAGTGACCCACCCACCTCAGCCTCCCAAAGTGCTGGGATTACGGGTATGAGCCACCATGCCCAGCCTCAGAGTAGGTATTCTTATTTCCAAAAGATATTTCTAGAATTATACTTGGATCAGGAGTGGGGAAGGTTTTATTGCCCAAAAGTAAAAAATCTAGCCCTTTTTCTCAAGAAGAGTTTCATTTCTTACTGGGAAAATGAAATATGCAAGCAATGTAAGTGAAATGACTAAATAGTGAAGCAACACACATGAAATGAATGGTGCAGATCAGAAAACTGGAGAAAGGCAAAGAAATGAAATGGGAACAAAAGTGTCAAGGGGGAAAATAGCAGCCAGTATTGATGGCTTGGGGGATCATTATGTGTTGACCAGGTGATTTGTGCCGGGCAGCATCAGTATCTAAATTCAGAAGAGTAACAACAATGTCACTTTATCATTGGTCGAATGCCAAATGGATAATCTGGAATAGTACTATGAGTATAGTTATGGAAAGTCTGTGAGCTTTAGATAAGCAGATATTTTGCTGATAAATATTGACTTGAAAGAGGATTGAAAATTTAAATGGATCAGGAAAGAGAAGTCCATAGTTGACCTTCAAAAAGCCTAAAGAATTGGCTTCATTGAACTATTAGTAACCATAAACTGGTTTTAAAATATAAATACTGTGTGACATGTTTAATAAATGGTATATAAATATTTTATGTCTGTTCTTTATCAAACTGGCATTCTTTAATCTCTTTCAGATCATCCATTTGCTGGTGATGTTGTCTTCCCCAGGGAAATCAGTTTTACCAACCTACAACCGAATCATACTGCTGTGTACCAGTGCGAAGCCTCAAATGTCCACGGAACTATCCTTGCCAACGCCAATATCAATATTGTGGGTGAGTGTGCCTCGGAGCTGACTTAACCTGCTATTTTCCTAAGGAACATGATCAAGGTCATGTTCAGAAATACCAGTTGAACTCCTGACACATAATATATGGGGCGAAAAAATCAAAGCACTTTTCACCATACATTTGGGTTTTAGACTTCACACTGCAATTATACTTTCAAAAATGCATCGAATTGGGATAGTTTTATAATTCAAGACAGACACCATAATATTCAGCTGTTTTCTATTCTTGTTAATATGAATAGGACATAGAAAAATTTAGTTTGTACACCTTTCTTCCATGAAAGTTTAAAACTGTATCTATGTTATTTTCAAATAGATGTCCGTCCATTGATACAAACTGAAGATGAAGAAAATTATGCTACAGTGGTTGGCTACAGTGCTTTCTTACATTGCGAGTTCTTTGCTTCACCTGAGGCAATCGTGTCCTGGTAAGCCAGCAGCACGCACAGTATTCTTAAGAGAATGTCAGTTGTCGATTTGACCTTGTTTCTTCATCCCTTTTTTTTTTTTTTTTTTCTTTTTGAGACGGAGTTTCGATCTTGTTACCCAGGCTGGAGTGCAATGGCACGATCTCGGCTCACCGCAACCTCCGCCTCCTGGGTTCAGGCAATTCTCCTGCCTCAGCCTCCCGAGTAGCTGGGACTACAGGCGCACGCCACCATGCCCAGCTAATTTTTTGTATTAGTAGAGACGGGGTTTCACCATGTTGACCAGGATGGTCTTGATCTCTTGACCTCATGATCTACCCGCCTCGGCCTCCCAAAGTGCTGGGATTACAGGCTTGAGCCACCACGCCTGGCCTCTTCATCCCTTATTTGACAGGCTGCATTGTGTCTATATTGTTACATGTACCCAGTGCCTCTGAGACATAAGGTAACAAACTTACCTCTCAGGAAATTACCTCTTCTGAAAACATTGGCTAGGTTTCTAAAATTTTCTTACACAGAGACATACAGAGAGCCACTTGTGTTCATAAAGAAAAGTAGAGAACTGAAGAGATTACAGAGACAATTTTAAAGGTAGAATTGGTTTTTCAATAATACCACAAGGCCATATTTAACTCTATTGTTGTTGTTTTGGGATTATCTAAATAATTATCTAAGCTTACATTTAATTTCAAGTACATATGCTTCAGACTTTTCCAGCATTCATTTTGATTTTAATTTCCATATATTAATTGGTATCATAAGTTCAAATATATTGTCAATATGGATCTACCTTATTAGTTACTCTACTGAAAACGCTTGGTTAAATAGTTCTTGAATAATGTTGTCATTGCTCTGTAGGGCAGGGTAAGATGAGTTACCCCAGGTCATACATTTATAGGGTCAGATATTGTCTTTATTTATTTTAAATCATGGTACGTATTTTGTTCATCATCGTTTTTTTTTGCATTATTTTGATTTTTGAAAACACTCCATTGAAATATTATTTACCATGCCTACTGAGATGTTTGGTACCCCATTAAATTTTGTATCTGAGGCAAGCCTCTCACTTACCTCAACCTGGTCCCTGTCCTGTGAACCTGCATGGACAGCATCCACAGTTTATCCTTTGTGGGTTTTTTTTGTTTGTTTTTTTTGTTTTTTGACTCAAGCAGTAACTTACTGTGAAATGTACAGGGTAAATCAAGCTGTGGCAGCAAATGCTTGGAAATGGATGAATGTAGGAGGAAATAACTCTGGGTTTGATAGGATAAATGTAATCCATGTCCACAGGACAGGCAAGACTTCCTGGCTTATAATATTTCTGAATGACCAGTGTTCTCCCAGGACAGCAGGAGGTTTGGAAGGTTCATTATCGCTTTCAATTACTAGCTTTCTTGTTTAGTACCCTGGAGCAATCATTAAGTAAAGAGTTCACCATCAATAAGCCAGAAAATATTTATTAAGCTCTGAAGACACATGCAAACAGTGCTGGTAGCTATGAGAAATACAGCAGAAGCACGGAGCATGGATTTATATTTTCTCTAGCCACAGTCTATTTGGGTAGGTAAGATATACATTCATAGTCCCTTTTGAGAAAATTATGAAACCCAATGGAACATTTCATGATTTGCTAAGCTCTTGAAAAGGGGATTAGCCTGAGTGACGTCATCAACTAGTGTTGAAAAGAGTATGCAATTTTGTCCCACCTCAAATGGATGTGCTTTCTCTGTTCATAGGCAGAAGGTGGAAGAAGCGAAACCCCTGGAGGGCAAGCGGTATCATATCTACGAAAATGGCACATTGCAGATCAACAGAACCACCGAAGAAGACGCTGGGTCATACTCATGTTGGGTAGAAAATTCTATAGGAAAAACTGCAGTCACAGCCAATTTGGATATTAGAAGTATTTTTATTTCACTGTTACTTTGCATGAATTGTCGCATGGGTTCAGTCTGTCTTCATTTGCCCAAATGGAATAATACAATTTAAGTTGGACTACCTGATAAAGTTCTTTGAGCCATTTTTCAAAATTCCTAGATTGGGTTTCATCTAAAAGATCATTGCAAGAATTACAGGATATGCCAATGATATGTGCACAGCTTCATTCTATTTTAAGAGGAAGCCAGGTGTCCTTAGTGACAGATGGCTGTAAATATTTAAAAATTACCTATTAACCATACTACATCATACCTCTGTAACTATATTTTATTTCAAAAGCCAACTCAAGGTAATGTTACCAATAATTAAGTTTTTGGGCTAAAGATTTCACAAACTCATAACTTCATAATGACTGAGGCATGACAGAATGAGGAGGATTTTTTATCCTCTTCTTGAGTCATAAACAGCTTTGTATTATTCTTTCTCACTTCAGGGCACAGTCCTGGGAGCTGTTAATAGTTTACTGGGCTTCACTGATATTTTGATTTTAATATTGCTCAAAGAATCCTCAAGAAAACACAAACTACAGAAAGGTCCTTCAGTAATAATAGGGAGCATTTTTGTTTCTTGTGTCATGTCAATATCCCAGCCTGTTTCTCACTTCCACCTAAATAAGGGAGAGCATGCTTGTTGGCTCATCTGTTTTCACTGATGCCCTTTTTCCTCATACCTGTTCTGCTTATGTATCCACTGATGTCTTGACATTTCCTTCCCTCTCTTTTCCCATATACATCCTTCCTTTAATCTTTTTTCATCCTTTTCTTATTTTTAGTATCTGTCTCTTTCAGTGCCCTAAGTAAATCAATGTGCCAACCCCACAGACTATATTTTTAAAGCACTCAAATACTCTCCTGCAACATTTACTTATCTCTGATGTCTTCTACATTTTCAAATGTCACGTACACTTTTCAAGATGCCCTCATGAAGTCACTGAAGATGATGATAATTGTTTTTGTACTTCAAAAAGTAAACCTATATGAAGGTTAAGCAACTCAGCTAGGTGTAAGGGGCGTGAAGCCTCGAATCTAAGTGGAACCTTGCATTCCTATTGTCCAACACAGTGCTTGGCCCAAAGTGGACCTCGAAATGGCTAGTGGCCAGAGAGATGGATAAGTTTACAACCTTTCAATATGCTGTAGTGTCTATTTTATATGTAAAGAACACATACAAATCATATCAATGAAGAATGAAGAATTAAGGATATTTTTACATGTACAAAAGGCATGTTGAGAATGGAGTTAAGTGAGAGCCTATATAGTATAGTGATTGAAAGCATGAGTTTTAGTCTCAGGCAGATTTGGGTTCAAATCATGGTTCAGCTCCTTACTAGTTAGGAAACCATGGTCTTATGGTTTAATTTCATTTTAGCCTTGAATTATCTTCTCTGTAAGGTGGGAGTATTAATATTCTGAAGTTGTTATAATTTTAAAATGCCACAATGAATATGTATTACTTAGCAGAGTCCTGATAGAGAGGTACTTATTAAACTGTATCTATTATTATTAAATGAATTTCTGGCTTTAAATTTAGAATTAGGAGTAGAATAGAATATCAAATAATTCACTTAAAATTAATTCAATAATAGTCTCTTCAAGTTTTGTGCCTGGGATAACAATTAATTTTATTAACCCTTTTCGTTTTTAACCAGTTCCTTGAGAAAAATGTATATGGCAAATATCAGAGTATAATTATGGAATTGGAGGTCAGCTCATGCAGTTGGTCTCTGAGAGGTCCCCAAAATGCCAAATGCCACATTAAAAGTATACCTACTTTTAATATAGCCTTAAAGAGTAAGGATTGCATGTTTTGAAACAATCATAATGAAGCAAACATTTTTTAAAGCAGCCATAAACCAATCTTTGAGTTTCATAATGTTGATAACTAGAAATTTATTTTTGTTTCAAACTATCACTCCCTGTAATTTGTTCAACAGGAGATTTAATGATATGTATCAAGTGCCTATAGTGTACAGGCTCCCTTCTAGGCTCTGGGGATAGCGTAGTGTTACAAAACAGGCACAGGTTCTACCTTCCCGGGGCTTACCTTCTAGTTCCCCACCTTCATGTTGATAGTTCGTCCATGCATGGGCTTAAACATTTACCCTCAGGTTTCTGAATTAATAATAAACATGCTAATAGAAAATCAACTGTCTTTCCCTTTTTTCTTTACGGTACTTTGATTACATATCCAGAAGCACTTGAAGGAGAAATTATGTTATTTTCAACTTCTAGAGACACTTGTTTGCTCATACTTTGCTTACTCCCTTGCCCAATAAATAATGAGAGAAATTACTAAACTATTAATTGATATTTCCACTTAAAATTTGTCAAATGTCCAAGGCTGGATAGAAAGAAACTAATAATTATATATACTGTTAGGAAATTGCAGTGGGACAAACCCTGCATGAGGATTGGACTGTTATGGTGACAATTTGGTTACTTAAATTGCAGGCACTTAATAACAAAGTAAGCTATGCTTAGTTCTAACTAGTCTCTTTGTTTGGTAAAAACAGATGCTACAAAACTTAGAGTTTCTCCCAAGAATCCTCGAATCCCCAAATTGCATATGCTTGAATTACATTGTGAGAGCAAATGTGACGCACATTTGAAACACAGTTTGAAATTGTCCTGGAGTAAAAATGGAGAAGCCTTTGAAATTAATGGTACAGAAGATGGCAGGTAGGTAAACTATTATAATATGTCATAATATTTGCTTTGGGTGAACACCTTGCATTTGAAAAACAAAAGTTCTATGTCAGGCATTGTGGCTCACACTCGTAATCCAGTACTTTGGGAGACTGAGGCCAGTAAATCACTTGAGGTCAGGAGTTCAAGGCTAGCCTAACCAACATGGTGAAACCCCATCACTACTAAAAATACAAAAATTATCTAGGCATGGTGGTGCACACCTGTAATTCCAGCTACTCAAGAGGATGAGGCATGAGAATTGCTTGAACCCAGGAGGCAGAGGTTGCAGTGAGCCGAGATCGCAACACTGCACTCCAGCCTGGGAGGCAGAGTAAAACTCTGTCTCAAAATAAATAGATAAATTTTGAAAGTATTCATACTGAAATAAAAACAAAAACTGAGTAATATTTCTGTCTTCAAGTCACTTCACTCTCCTATCGTATATTTATCATCTTGTTTTTGCTACTGACTTTTCATGTAACGTGTGCCATTCTGTTAGTGTGTGAAATAGAAACCACTCTAAATAACTGAGAAAGAATTGCATGGGCTTGGATTCTTGCAAAAAAAGACTGGAGGAGCTAGGCCTAGAAGAAGCTGCATACTAATCCACTAGGTTCTTGATCACACAGCACTGCAGCAGCAATTCAGGTGTCTGGAAACTGCAGCCATCTTCATGGCCACCTTACCTTATTGGCACTACTCGTGAGTCCTGCCACTGCCCACTCTCATGTCTGCCAGAACCACTATCTATCTGCTCCCACTGGCCCTGAGAAGATGGCACCCATTTTCCTTCTACTTTCCAATCTCACATGATTTTATTTAACTCACCAGCAAAACCTAAATCAAACTCTGTATAGAGAATATGGACAAAATATAAAATAGAATACATAGAAGAAAGTGTGAATGGATGCTTAGTAGCCCTAGGCAATATTAAGTACATCAAATAAATAAAAAGTCAGCATTTGCTGAATGTCTGCTCTCTTTTGAAAATACGTGAAAGTCAGCTTTGTATCCTTTTGCATTGTTACCAAGGAAGGGTTATAACTTAACCATCTTGGAGCCAAATCTCACCTATTGTTAGTTTTGTAATTTATTGCTCTATAAAAGTAAATCTGAAAGTTTTTAAATAGGACGTATGTGCTTGCATGAGACAGCAAGATGACCTCTGAAGCTCAATGGCTTAGATTCAAATCTCAGGTGAGGCCAGGCACAGTTGCTCACACCTGTAATCCCTGCACTTTGGGAGGCCAAGGAGGGCAGATTGCCAGAGGTCAGGAATCTGAGGTCAGAAGTTCCAGACTAGCCTGACCAACATGGAGAAATCCCATCTCTACTAAACATACAAAAAATTAGCTGAGCGTAGTGGCACATGCCTGTAATCCCAGCTACTCAGGAGGCTAAAGCCAGAGAATTGCTTGAACCGGAAGGTGGAGTTTGCAGTAGAGCCAAGATCAAGCTATTGTACTCCAGCCTGGGCAACAAAAGTGAAACTCCATCTCAAAAAAAAAAAAAAATCAGCTCAGTCACTTATTAGATCTTTGACCTTAGACAAGACAAGCTGCTTAACTCTGTGCCTTAGTTTTAAATTCCATAACAGTTTGAATTAAAAGTATTAAAAAGGTACGTTCATTATAAGGTTAACAATACTGAGCACTTAGAAAACATTAACATATAGAGCACTTAGAAAAAACTAAGTTCACAGTCCATTTTTGCTCTTGTGGTTTGTACTACTCATTTCTTCATTCTTTTTTTCCCCCTTACGACAATTATTTTTAAATTTTTGTTTTTCTTTATATCTTCGTAAAAAAGACAGGATACATGAGCAGAATGTACAGGTTTGTCACATAGGTATACGTGTGTCATGGTGGTTTGCTGCACCTATTTACCTGTCCTCTAAGTTCCCTCCCCTAAAACTCCCAAACTCTAAAGGCCCTGGTATGTGTTATTCCCCTCTCCATGTCCATGTACTCTCATTGTTCATCTCCCACTTATGAGTGAGAACATGAGGTGTTTAGTTTTCTGTTCCTGTGTTAGTTTGCTGAGGATGATGGTTTTTAGCTTCATCCACGTCCCTGCAAAGAACATGATCTCATTCCTTTTTATGACTGCATAGTATTCCATGGTGTATACGTACCACGTTTTCTTTATCCAGTCTATCACTGACGGACATTTGGGTCAGTTTCATGTCTTTACTATTGTAAATAGTGCTGCAATAAATATATCTGTGCATGTGTCTTTAGAGGAGAATGTTATGTATTCCTTTGGGTATATACCCAGTAATGGGATTGCTGGGTCAAATGGTATTTCTGGTTCTAGATCCTTGAGGAATTGCCACATTGTCTTCAATGGTTGAACTAATTTACATTCCCACCAACAGTGTAAAAGCATTTCTATTCCTCCACAGTCTCACCAGCATCAATTATTTCTTGACTTTTTAATAATCGCCATTCTGACTGGCACAAGATGGTATCTCATTGTGGTTTTTATTTGCATTTCTCTGATGATCAGAGATGTTGAGTTTTTTTTCATGTATTTGTTGGCCACATAAATGTCTTCTTTTGAGAAGTGTCTGTTCATATCCTTTGCCAACTTTTTGATGGGGTTGTTTTATTTTTTCTTGTAAATTTGTTTAAGTTCCTTGTAAATAATGAATATTAGACCTTTGTCAGATAGGTAAATGGTAAAAATTTTCTGTAGGTTGCCTATTCTGTCTGATGATAGTTTCTTTTGCTGTGCAGAAGCTCTTTAGTTTAATTAGATCCCATTTGTCAATTCTGGTTTTTGTTGCAATTGCTTTTGGCATTTTCTTCATGAAATCTTTGCTCTTGCCTATGTACTGAACCATATTGCCTAGGTTCTCTTCTAGGGTTTTCGTGGTTTTGGGTTTTACATTTAAGTCTTTAATTCATCTTAATTGTTGTATAAGGTGTTAGGAAGGGGTCCAGTTTCAGTTTTCTGTATATGGATAGTCAGTTTTCCTAGCACCATTTGTTGAACAGGAGATCCTCTCCCCATCGCTTGCATTAGTCAGTTTTGTCAAAGATCAGACGGTTGTAGATGTGTAGTATTATTTTTGAGGTCTCTGTTCTGCTCCATTGGTCTATATGTCTGTTTTGATACAAGTACCATGCTGTTTTGGTTACTATAGCCTTGTAGTATAGTTTGAAGTCAGGTAGCATGATGCCTCCAGCTTTGTTCTTTTGGCTTAGGATTGTTTTGGCTATACGGGGTCTTCTTTGATTCCATATGAAATTTAAAGTATGTTTTTCCCAATTCCATGAAGAATGTCAATGGTAGTTTGATGGGAATAGCATTTAATCTATAAATCATTTTGGGCAGTATGGCCATTTTCATGGTATTAATTCTTCATATCAATGAGAATGGAATGTTTTTCCATTTGCTTGTGTCCTCTCTTGTTTCCTTGAGCAGTGATTTGTAGTTAGGCTTAAAGAGGTCTTTTTCATCCCTGTTAGCTGTATTCTTAGGTATTTTATTCTCATTGTAGCAGTTGTGAATGGGAGTTCATTCATGATTTGGCTCTCTGCTGGTCTATTTCTGGTATAAAGGAATGGTTGTGATTTATGCACAATTGATTTTGTATCCTGAGACTTTGCTGAAGTTGCTTATCAGTTCAAGGAGTTTTGGGGCTGCAAAGATGGGTTTTTTTTTTTTTTTTTTTTTTTTGAGACAGAGTCTCACTCCATCACCAGACACCAGGCTGGAGTGCAGTGGCATGACCTCAGCTCACTGAAACCTCCGCCTCCCGGGTTCAAGCAATTCTCCTGCCTCAGCCTCCCTAGTAGCTGGGACTACAGGCACGCACCAACACACCCAGCTAATTTTTTTCTATTTTTAGTAGAGACAGGGTTTCACCATGTTGACCAGGATGGTCTCGATCTCTTGACCTCGTGATCCGCCCGCCTCGGCCTCCCAAAGTGCTGGGATTACAGGTGTGAGCCACCACGCCTGGCCCCCAGGGTTTTCTAAATATAAAATTATGTCATCTGCAAACAGAGACAATTTGACTTCCTCTCTTCCTATTTGAATACGCTTTATTTTTTTCTCTTGCCACATTGCCCTGGACAGAACCTTCAATACTATGTTGAACAGGAGTGGTAAGAGAAGGCGTCCTTGTCTTGTACTGGTTTTCAAAGGGAATGCTTCCAGCTTTTGCCCATTCAATATGATATTGGCTGTGGGTTTGTCATAAATATTTCTTATTAATTTGATATGTGTTCCATCAATAACTAGTTAATTGAGAGTTTTTAACATGAAGGGATGTTAAATTTATCAAAGGCATCTATTGAGATAATCATGTGGTTTTTGTCTTTGGTTCTGTCTGTGTGATGGATTACATTTATTGATTTGCACATATTGAACTAGCCTTGTATTCCAGAGATGAAGCCGATTTGATCATAGTGAGTAAGTTTTTTGATGTGCTGCCAGATTCAGTTTTCCAGTATTTTGTTGAGGATTTTCATATCAATGTTCTTCAGGAATATTGGCCTGAAGTTTTCTTCTTTTGTTTTGTCTCTTCCTGGTTTTGGTATCAGGATGATACTGGCTTCATAAAATGAGTTAGGGAGGAGTTCCTCCTTTTCAATTGTTTGGTATAGTTTCAGAAGGAATGGTACCAGCTCCTCTTTGTACTTCTGGTAGAATTTGGCTATGAATCCATCTGGTCCTGGGCTTTATTGGCTGGGAGACTATTAATTGCTGCCTCAATTTCAGAACTTGCTATTGGTCTATTCAGGGATTCAACTTCTTCCTGGTTTAGTATTCAGAGAATGTGTGTGTCCAGGAATTTATCCATTTCTTCTAGATTTTCTAGTTTATTTACATAGAGGTGTTGATAGTATTCTTTGACAGTAGTTTGTATTTTTGTGGGGTCAGTGGTGATGTCCCCTTTATCATATTTTATTGTGTCTATTTGATTCTTCTCCCTTTTCTTCCTCATTAATCTAGCTAGTTGTCTATTTTATTAATTTTTTCAAAAAAAAAAAGCTCCTCAATTCATTGATGTTTTTGGAGGGCTTTTCATGTCACTAACTCCTTCAATTCTGCTCTGATTTTAGTTATTTCTTGTCTTCTGCTAGCTCTTAGATTAGTTTGCTTTGGCCTCTCTGGCTCTTTTAATTGTGATGTTAGCATGTGGATTTGAGATCTTTCAAGCTTTCTAATGTGGCCATTTCATGCTACAAATTTCTCTCTTAACATTGCTTTTTCTGTGTCCCACAGACTCAGTGTACTTTGTGTTTTTGTTGTCATTGGTTTCAAAAAACTTCTTAATTTCCACCTTAATTTCATTATTTACCCAGGAGTCATTCAGGAGCAAGTGTGTCAATTTCCATGTAAATTCCATTGTGTGGTTTTGCATATGTTTCCTAATCCTGAGTTCTAATTTGATTGAACTGTATGATATCAGTTCTTTTGCATTTTCTGGGGAATGTTTCACTTCCAATTATGTGGTTGATTTTAGAATAAGTGCCATGTGGCACTGAGAAGAATGAACATTCTGTTGACTTGGGGTGGAAAGCTCTGTAGATGTCTATTAGATCCACTTGATCCTGAGCTGAGTTCAAGTCCTGAATATCTTTGTTAATTTTCTGTCTCGTTGATCTGTCTAATATTTACAGTGGGGTGTTAAAGTCTCCCACTAGTATTGTGTGGGAGTCTAAGAACTTGTTAGACTCATAAAACGTAAGAACTTGTTTTATGAATATGGATGCTTCTGTATGAGGTGCATATATATTTAGAATAGTTCACTCTTCTTGTTGAATTGTTCCCTTTATTCCTTCTCTTTTTTGATCTTGGTTGGTTTAAAGTCTGTTTTATCAGAGACTAGGATTGCAACCCCTGCTTTGTTTTGCTTTCCATTTGCTTGGTAAATTTTCCTCCTTCTCTTTATTTTGAGCCTATGTGTGTCTTTGCATGTGAGATGGGTATCCTGAATACAGAACATGGATGAGTCTTGACTCCTTATCCAATTTGCCAAACTGTGTCTTTTAATTGGGGCATTTAGCCCAATTACATTTAAGGTTAGTAGTGTTATGTGTGGATCTGATCCTGTCATCATGATGTTATTTGGTTATTTGCACACTAGTTGATGCAGTTTCTTCGGTGTGTCATTGGTTTTTATATTTTGGTATGTTTTTGCATGGTTGATACTGGTTTTTCCTTTCCATATTTAGTGCTTTTTTCAGGAGGTTCCTCTCTGAATAGATTTTTCTAGTTAGCAACTCCAGTAACCTTTTATCAAGGTTCTTAGCTTCCTTGCATTGGGTTAGAACATGCTGCTTTAGCGCAGCATAGTTTTTTATTACCCATCCTCTGAAGCCTACTTCTGTCAGTTCGTCGGCCTCATCCTCTGTCCAGTTCTGCGCCCTTCTGGAGAGATGTTGTGATCATTTGGAGGAGAGGCCTTTTGAGTCTTCAGCATTTTTTTTGTTGATTCTTTTTCATCTTCGTTGCTTGCTTGTCCTCTCTTGGTATTTGCGTGTGAACCACCTCTATGCAAAGATATTGGTTTCAGCCTTGGTACTTAATTTATTCTCTCTCTTCCTTCCTATATATATAAAGGTTTGCAGAAAGGCAGCATATGTATTATAACCAGTTCTCATTGAGACATGGGATTAATTATACACATCTAAAGGCTACACTTTGCAATACAGATCTCCAGCCTCAGGTTAGGTCAGGTTATTTATTCAGAACAGTTGCTGATCTGCCAACTGTTCAGATAGGCCTAAATTCTGCCTCTTTTGTTACTGCTGCCTGATTATCCGGGGTCTTCCAAGTGACCTCTGGGCTACAGCCCAGAAGGGAATCAGAGACACGTGGCTTGTTGGTAACATGACAGGGACATTTAGGCTCTGACCCCAGAAGCCCTAAGCAACCTTTTCATGTGGCCTAGTCTTACAGTTCCCACAGGATACAAGAGCTGACACTGAAATGAACCTCTGGCTGTCTGAGTGGACTGAGCAAGTGACACAGATGTTCTGCCAATTTCCCTCAACAAGTAGCAGGGATAAGGGACAATAACCTTTGCTCGGAAGAGGCCCCAGGAGCAAGGAAGGCTGGGAGTAACTGCTGCTAGTTGGCCCTGACTGCTGGTTGGCCCTGACTGCTGCCAAAGGCAGGCACGGAGAGATAGAGCAGGGAGTAGAAGTCACAGGTATCTGCTAAATTTCTAGAAGGCCGTATCAGTAAGCTCGTGCTTCTTACCTTCTGTTGAGACACCTTCTCCTTATTACTACGCAGAAGACCAGAAGCTTTAACCTAAACGCAAGTTAAATTTCTAATTGAATATACATGGCGAACAATGAGAAGTGAAACTTTCTCCTTCTCTTCTCTCCTGTCCCGTTTCTTATGTAGGGATGCAATAAGTGCTGGGAACTGCCACTCTGAACCATTAGACCTATGGTGCTTCGTGTTATGTTAGTACTTCCCATACATGCTTTATCTCTTCAGTCCTCACAGCAATGCTATTAGGTAGGTTGAAATGCCCCCAAGGAGTTTCCTGTGGATTTGTAACCTGCAGGCGGCTATAGACCATAACACTATTGTTATGAAAAATGAAATGGAACTTGGATATGAAACCATTTTTAGAATTTATACCATGTCTAACAAAGGTAGTGGGGACCGTTCATGACTGTAGGCAAAGTTAGGGACAGAGCACTGCAGGAGAAACCACAGTAGCATGAAAAATAGGATATATTGATAACTAGGAGGGAAAGGGGGGAAATGATATTGAGAATACAGTGGAAGGGTTTTTTCTTGGCACCAAATAAGAGCTGCCTTTTTTTTCCCCTCCAGAAATAGTGGCAAATGAATGAGGGAGGGGAGAAGTTGAAGATGCAAAGATTATAAGACAGTCATAGTAAAAGTTCTCTTTCTAACAAATTAGGGAAGAAGGCAATTTGTTAAGCAGAGAGGCAGGAGAAATGGGAGTTGGGGACATTAAAACATCAACCATGAGAAATGTGATTAGTGATAAGCCAGAAATGAATGAAATCAATTTGATTAATATTATTAGTAACACTCTTTGAGCACATACTGTCAGGCTGTACACACTAATCACTTTATGCACTTTACCTCATTTAATTCTCCTAAAGAGAAAGAAAATATTGTTATCCCCATTTTTTAGATAAGATGAATTAGGCTCAATGTTTTGTTCAAGGTTGTGCAAATAATAATTGATGAAACTGAGCCACAAACACAGGTCTCCAAAGAGAGAATCATTTTGTCATAGTGTCTTCAGGGAAACTGGGATATTACTCAGCTGAACAGGGTAAGACAACAATGGCTGCTCACATGGATTAGGGAGTAGCAGACTGGATACTGCCAATGAAGGAGACGAGTGGTTTTAGGGTGATAGATTTCTCAGGCAAGGTAATTAAACAGGTGAAGAAAACAGAGGAAAAGATTGGGACACAAAGATGTGAAGATGCTTTTTAGCTTCTTCTAAGAGTTCAAGTGCTATGGGAGTAGAAATGACAGGACTTCTTAAAGCAGAATCTAGCTGACCTATGATGGGAACACAATGTGAGGGAGAAATAAGGGATTGTTTTCTTAGACACGGAGAATTTGGAGCTGTCTGTTACTGCAGCACAACATAGCATGACCCTGCTGAGGCAATAGTTGTCAGATTTGGATGTGTGACAGAATTATCTAGGCTTCCTGTTCAGAGGTAATGGTCCTTGCTCCATCTCCAAATTTTCTTATTTGGAACTTGGACTGAGGCTGGAATGTGACTTTTTTCTTTCTTTCTTTTTTTTTTTTTTTGAGACAGAGTCTTTCTCTGTTGCCCTGGCTGGAGGGCAGTGACCTGATAATCAGCTCACTGCAACCTTCACCTCCCAGGTTCAAGCAATTCTCTGCTTCAGCTGCCTAAGTAGCAGGGATGGGAGCTTGCCACTATGCCCAACTGATTTTTGTATTTTTAGTAGAGATAGGGTTTCACCATCTTTGTCAGGCTGATCTTGAACTACCAACCTTGTGATCCACCCGCCTCAGCCTCCCAAAGTGCTGGGATTACAGGTGTGAGCCACTGCACCCAGCCGACATTTTTAATAAGTTCCTTAGACATACCATACCTACCACATGTCGAGGACTAGTGAGGCCCCCTTGATTAATTTGAGGCACCCAAGGTACGTTTGTGAGACTGGAAATAAGGCATAATGCAACTATGACTTGTCAGAAAATTAGTAGCTTTTTTTCTGGCGTGAAGCACCCTATGCAGGGTACAAATCTTGGCAAGATTTCAGCTGCTATGGGCTCTCATGCAGGGCACAAAGACCCTGTTTCAAGAGGTTATAAAGTGTATTCTTTCATCTAAGAAGGTAAATGTTTCAAAAATTGTCAGCATGTGCAGTATTCTAATATTGTATTAAATGGACAGCTGACTAACATGACCTGAGAAGTTAATTCATGTCAAAGTTTTATCGTGTCTAGAATTATAGTGAGATTCTTGACTAACAATGCAAGGTAATATTGGTTGGCAAATCTTTCCATTATTGGTGTAGGAATAAGAGGCTGATTCTGTCTATAATCAAAATAACTATGTTTTATTTTACTGTAATTTAAAGTGGGTTTCTATAATTCAAAATTTTCAGCATTTTATATGAAATTTACATTAAAAATACTAATGTGAGTCTCCTTTCCTCCTCATAAGGATGACACTATTTAAATTATTTCAACTAAATGCTAATCACTGTGAATATATTTTAAATTTTATGGCACTCGAAAAACACTTTAATAGTTTTGTCAACAATACATAGGTACAGGGTAAAAGGTATAATTTATAAAGAAGCAATTTTCTCATAGTAAACCTAATCACAAATTGTTAAAAAAAAAAAAAAACCAAATGATAAAAAGCAATGTGAAATGATTTGCAAAAAGAAGTACTAGACTGCCATCTACTGTTCAAATAAGTCATGATTTAATTGCTATCAGATCTTAAATGTGCATTCTACTTGGGAGTGGAAGGGTGGAGAAAAGAGAAACTTGTGAAAAATTGAGATTATCACACTCCATCTCAGGTATTCTGGTTCTGTGGAATGTGGATGGAATTCAGGAATCTGCCTTTGTAAGAAGCACTCCAATTGAGCCTATATAGATGGTTCTCTAAACATACCTTAAGACCTACTCAAATGTATCTTGGCTATTGTAAGGTATGATGCATTCTTTAAACATGCCAGACAACACACGGTTCCATCACTGACCCATGCAAACAGATGGTTAAATTTCATAATAATTTTTTTAAATGTGATTTTGTGTATGGCTATGTAGACATTTGTGTATGCTTGAATAATTCTTTATCTCCAAGTTTCAACTGTGGCATTCTCTAATCAAATTTGCATTGCATAAAGTTGTTTTTTCACTCTTACTCAGATTGTTTTCAATGAGGAATGTACATTTTTAAAAGGATTGGTTTTCTATCGTTTCTGTTGTTTTCCTTCTCACCATGTACTCACTTTTTTTCTGATAGGATAATTATTGATGGAGCTAATTTGACCATATCTAATATAAGTTTAGAGGACCAAGGTATTTACTGCTGTTCAGCTCACACTGATCTGGATAGTGCTGCCGACATAACTCAAGTAACTGTCCTTGGTAAGTGCACCAACCAATGAAAAATCTGTTCTTTTTTTCATTTCTGATTAAATTATGTTGTTCCTGTCCAATAAAGCTAATGATTCTTTCAGCCCCTGCACATATATTGTTAGTTTGAAATTTTTGCTTAAAAAGCAACCCAATTTCAAATCCTTTCTCCTTTTTTATATAAAAGAAATTAATTAATGCTTAATTTCTTTTCCCTATATGTGTTAATTTGCCAATAGCAGTGGGAGGTAAGTGATGCTATCAGCAGAAAGAAAAATAAAGCATGTTTGAGTTCCTAACACTCTTGAGCTACTGTTTCCTGGTGTGCAAAGAAATAGGGCTGAGGAATGGAGGTGGGCTAGACTGGAGGATCTGGGTAGGGTCGAGGGGTGGATGCACAGTGGTCATCTCTAAACCAAAGGCACAGACTGAGCTCTCAGGGTTCCAGGAAAGATGGGGAGGAACTTCCAGCCTTCTGCGAAGGAATGTCTTTGATTTTTTTTGTTGTTGCTGTTAGTGAAAGTACAAATTAGGAAACAGTGTGCCTACTTTACTAGTGTAATCAATGCAATTATCTCTGAAATCACCAATGTTTAAAGCTTTTAGACCATCTGCTGGATGTTTTCCAAAAGTTCCCTTCCAGATTCACTCTCTACCAGCAATTTGACCCAGAAAGTTTGCCTGTAAGGACAACATCAACAAACCACTTGCCTTCCAGCTATGATTTAGTTCAGCAAATGGAGGGCCCTTTGGGGTGCTGTATTGATTCTCCCTACTCTGTCCCTGTGGACTGGCTGTGTCCCACTGCCAAAGTCATGGCTTCTGCAGACAGGCTCTCTTCACACCATTCCTTCTGATGGGGTTCTAGCAGCTGCTTCCCACCACCAATATTTCAAGTCTCTCACACCCAACCTATCAATCATCCTGCCACATCTTTTTAAAGATGTTTTATTAAAACTTTTTTGAACTATTCTAATTTTGTGTGAGTTATTCACTAATTTTCTGTTGGGACCCTAACAGCTACAGACATTTATTCTGTTTCAGTGGGCACCATTTAGTCTTCCCTTTAGTTTGCAGATATTCCTTAAAAGTGTTGGTTTTGCCTACCCTTCTTTATTATATGTCTGCATTAATCACTATTATTAACAGATCTTTGTATCTTTAGCACTCCAGCTGTTGGGCCCACTGTTAGGTTGCGAACGAGGGAGGTGGTGGTATAGACTGAGGGAGAAAATTCAGTCTCTTCCAAGATAGGCAGATACAAAATGGGTCAACAGGCTGGATCTCTTCAAGTGAAGCGAATGGCCACCCTGTCTCAGGTGAAACAAATGGCCATCAGGTGGGGTTCTAAAAATAAAAGAACAGTTCCCACTTGTAGAAGGTATGGATTTGTAGAGTTGTAGACTTGGCTCAGTAGAATTATGCCTTTAGGCAAAATGTTTGGCCATGTATACTTGAGCATTTTCAGGTCTCTGCAAGCAGAAACATTTAATCCTCTGTGATGGTTCCAACAATAATTCATCAGAAAAGATAGTTGAGCTTCAGATAAACTGGAATTCATCCCAGGCCCAGTGAGTAGAGGGGTAAGTGTCAGCCTCCATGCAATTTGGTCCTAAGCATTTTGAGCAATGGGCGCCACTAAAGGGACTTGGTCCCCTTCTGTTTGACGTTCACCTTCTCAATTTCCTTATAAAATTTAAAATTTCATTCTTGTGATTAGGCTGCTATTCTTTTAAAACTATTCAATTTTTTTAAGTCTACATACATTTTACCTCCAATTATATGTACTATTTATGTATGCAATAATCTACCAATGTTTTTAGAATAAAAATAAAATTTGAAGAATATTCTATTTAAAATTTATATTCTTTTTTTTAGACAAACTTCTGATTTACCCAAGCATCTCTCAACAATTGACAATAATAAATGATTCTATAGACACATGTGAGGTTTCTAAAAGACTGTTTTCCCCCCTGGAAAACAATTTTTAAAAGCATATACTTGACCCACTTCAATCAAAAGTTATTTTCAAAAGCCTAGACATAAACATGGTTTCAGGATATCATTTTTTAAAAGGCTAAGTTGCACATTTATCAATTCCAGCTCCATATGATTTTCAGAGGAGCCAAATTTTAATGTCACATGCAACATGCAGCCTTAGTTTATTTCAGGAAACTTCAGAAATTAGCGGACTCAGTAAACGCTGAAGAGAAACCAAAGTTCTCTGAGCTCAGAGATTCTGAAGGCTGTTGAAGAAATAACTTTTTATTTAAGGCTTTAATGTTTGGACACAGTCATGAACCACATTTTTAAAAGCATGTTCCGTTCTGAATTGGAAACAATGCTTTTGGTCAATGTAAATTTCTAACAATTAGCAAATAAATATTCAGGAGGAGTCATAGATGATGCTTTCCACTTGGAGAAGAAAGGGCCCATTGAAAGGCTACATTAGATAATACCTTCCTTTTCTCTTCTGAAAAAAAGATAAACATCCTTCAATACTTGAGAGAATTCAAACCAAATTTCAAGAGTAAGGGCCGTTAGAGATAAGATTTTTTTTACTGTTGTTTCATATTCAAAGTACCAGAACATTTCATTTTCTTTAGTGCTCTAAAATTTGTGATCACTTACTGATTTAATTTTCCAGTTTCTGTCACAACATTTAGCAATGCCAAATCTCCCTCTCCCAATATAAACTGCCTTCCTACTCCTTTTGAGAACTCCAGGTCAAGGGTGTATCAAAGTTGCTATAATGAAAACTCATCGTTATCAATAAGGACAAAAATCTAACACAGTTGCAAAAAAGAAAGGCAGAGCTCATGTTCGCTCTCTTTTTCTATAACCACAGGACCTAATTTTTACTGCTTTAATATAATAATTATATGCATGATTGAAGTAATATCTTTTTCACTGATTTATTTAGTTATAAAACATTATATGCGAGGCACTGTGGGCAATGCAAAGCTTAATAAAATATGACCCCTACTCTTAGGGAATGAATCAGGCATATAAATAAATATGAGCTGGACAAATAGAAATGATTCATTTGAGATGCATCATGTTTCTTAACTTGAGAATGCCTAATCATCATCCAAGGAACTTGTTTGCAAATGCATAGTCCTGGGCCCACCTTCCTCAGTAAGCCAGAAATAGGGCCTAGTAATCTTCACTGTTATTAGCTACTCCTAAAAGAATTCTGATGTCCCTGGTCAAGGATAACGCCTTGAAACTGTAATCAGAGAAGAGGGAGGTAATATGGTCCCTTGGGGAATAGCTGTGAAGATGCTGCATTTTTTAAAAAAACCTGAGACTCCAGAGGCTGATGAGATTGAACGTGGTGGAGACATGGACCCAGAAAAGAAGAACTGTCATCGAACCAAACTGGGGCCCACCAGCCCAGTGCAGTAAGACTAGGTATCCATACTGAGGTTTGCAGTGTGAGAAAGGAAGATGTTTATCTGCAAGGCACCAAACAAGAATTGGTTAGCTCACCCTTAAGTCCTGACCTCCCCAGTGGCTTGCAGGTGAGGGTAATTAAAAGCAGGAGTAAATTTCAGGAAAGCAAATTCTACGGGCAAAATTATAAATTAATACATTGAGGCTAAACATTGGTTTATGCCTTAAAGGGTGAGATAACTTGAAGTGGGGATGGGACACAGCTTATAGTTTATAGGTCGATTCAAAGATTTCCTTATTTGCAATTGGTTAAGGAAGAGAAGCTTTGTTTGAAACTTGGGGGTCAGCCAAAACGTATGTTAACTCTGGCTAACTGATGTGGCTCCCTTTAGGCCCCTCAGGAAGAAATTTACAAAAAATGATTCTCAGAGCTCAGGCTTCAGTTTCCCTTTATCTGAGGTCTCAGTGCCAGCAAATTTATTTAGTGGCAGTCTGGATTCCAGAAAACCAAGTATATTAAGATGTTATCTTCAGTTTCTATAGGAGAACCAAACATCCCTGTAATTCTAGCTTCCTTGGCTATTGTTTAAAGCTACTGTTACCTTTATTCTTATGAAGGTTGTTTATTTACTTCTTTTTTTTAATTATTATTATACTTTAAGTTCTGGGGTACATGTGCAGAATGTGCAGATTAGTTACATAGGTATACACATGTCATGGGTTGCTTCACCCATCAGCCGGTCATCCACATTAGGTATGTCTCCTAATGCTATCCCTCCCCTAGCTCCCCACCCCGCAACAGGCGCCAGTGTGTGATGTTCCCCTTCCTGTGTCCATGTGTTCTCCATTGTTTATTTACTTCTTAGGGCCAGCTAGGTGCCTGAATTACCCTTGAAGAAACTCCACCTTTCACTTCCATATGTGAGGGGCTCCCCAGGTCCCTAAGAGGGTGGTACCTGCTCTGTTTCAGAGTAGCTGGCAATGTGTCTGAAGAAGGGAATCAGGTAAACAAAGGCAAATATCTACATTTTCCCTTCCTTTATTAATTAGATGTTCCGGATCCACCAGAAAACCTTCACTTGTCTGAAAGAAAGAACAGGAGTGTTCGGCTGACCTGGGAAGCTGGAGATGACCACAATAGCAATATTAGCGGTAGGAAGACGGGATAACTGTTTTCCTTACTCTGGATAGCCAAAATTAGTAGTGAAGCCATTTTTAAACTATGCTTAGTGGATTATTCTTCTTATAACATCCTTTTGATCTTTTAATATTGGGTATAAATTTTGGTATAGCTTATCCACACTCCGTATATTCTAATGTTTTTTCCCTGTTTGCACTGCCAGAGTATATTGTTGAATTTGAAGGAAACAAAGAAGAGCCTGGAAGGTGGGAGGAACTGACTACAGTCCAAGGAAAGAAAACCACAGTCATCTTACCTTTGGCTCCATTTGTGAGATACCAGTTCAGGGTCATAGCCGTAAATGAAGTAGGGAGAAGTCAGCCTAGCCAGCCATCAGACCATCATGAAACACCACCAGCAGGTATGAACGTTCTCACGTCAGGTTTCTAACAAAATATTTTCATTTGTCTCCATCTTTGAACATCTAACAAAAAAGATTGATAGAGTAATATAAGATTTTAGATTTCTCCAAATAGCTTTAACAGTTCTACAAACAGCACACAAAATATTCAAAGTACATCAGTCTCAGAAGCATTATGTAAGAGTTTGATATAAGCAGGAAATTAAGGAAGTGACATATGAAAAAAATTACTTTCAGTAATTTCTGATGTCTAAATATGAAGTTTAACCAGATACTGTCAAGTTAGTTGTAAATTGAATTTCAATATATATGCATCTAACATTATTAATTTTTTATGCATTCATGTCTTTTCTTTTGTTTCAACATCAATCTAAATTTCCAAGATGCTTTTTAAAAAATCTCAAGAATGACAGTGCTAAAATTTGTGTTACTGAATTGTTATTGATCATCAATGTTGTCATAGCATGATATTTCACTTTTCCTTGGCTGAAATAAATACTCTAGGATATAATTTCCTTTTTGGACTGACTGAGAAAAAGCAAGTCAAGGTATAACTGAATCAGATAGAAATTAACACTTGTGTCATTTTAGTATATGTTTTTGCACTAAACTCCAAACTTAGCTATTTCTAATAAAATAAATTCATCTAAAAATATTCATGGCTACATTACAGGTTTTGTTCAATTTGATGTTCTTAAAATTTGGCTATTAATATTAATACATAGTGTTTATTTTATTCTTGTAAAGGCAAATATTCACAACATATGTTTCTATTGACAATTCTAATAGAAAAAGTAAAGCAGGTTTAAATGAAAATATATTTTTTAAAGGAGTTTTAGAATTTTAAAAACCAGTTTTAAAAGTTTTGAAAGCAGGTTTAAAATTAAGACATATATAGTAAACCATCTACTCTCCATTGAATAATAGTTATTTCACTCCAAGAAGACTTTTTTACTCCTTTAAATAAAATATATATTTAAAAGCTGCCTTAAATCTCTTTAGGAACTGGACTACATAGGAATTAATAAGTATAATCAAAATTATTTAATTGTCTGCGGGGTTTTTTTTTTGTGGGGGGAAGTTGTGATATGATGACTTACCTGTGGATTACCATAAAATAGGAAAAATGATGTTAATGTTTTACATTTTTCAGCTCCAGATAGGAATCCAGAAAACATAAGGGTTCAAGCCTCTCAACCCAAGGAAATGATTATAAAGTGGGAGGTGTGTATTCTAGTCTTTAATATGTTATGTATTTCTTTGTGCTCTTTTTAATTCTGCTTAGATCTGCATGCTAAGTACAATGATAGCACAGTTTTTATAAGAACATAGATAAGATTTGGAAATGAAATGAATTTATGAGTCATCATCATTGTAAATTTTAAGGATCATTTTGTGATTAGAATCACCTTATGAAACCAAGTTTAACACTGGTCAACAATTTAGGAAAGATTATGCAGATTGATTTAGTTGTAATACATTACCAAAAGTTTCAAATTATTAATGGTTTAATTAACAGTATTCTAGATTCTCTTCCATTCAAAAAATACTAAAATCTTTTATTAATTTAATATAATCCATTAGATATTATGCATATCAAACTGATGGCCCCACCCAAATAATATTCACCACTTATTAAACACCAATAGACACTTTGTATTCTCCTTTCTAAGAATTCTGAGGATAATCTTGTGAAGACAGCATCATGAGTGCCTTATTCCAGATCTGGAGATGGCATCTAGGATAATGAATGTCTTGCCTATCACCATAAAACCAGAAATTCACAAAGCTAGAATTTCTACATGAGGATCTTTGGACTCCAAACCTGAATTTTTCCTCCTTTACATATCTCTGTTAAATGTTATTAAATAGACTTCACCATTTGAATTTTGCATAAAAACATACATCTACGCAGATAAGTTTAATTATTCTAGGGTCATTTCCAAATTTCTACTGTAACAGTGGGGAATTTTATTTTCCCTCTACTACTTGGATATATTTCACGACAAGTATATTGGCCTACCTAAAAGGAAATTACCATTCAACCCTTCTGATGAGTAATAGGCCTCTAACATTGAATTTATAAAACTTTGTGTAAATATAGAACATTTTTAATGTATGCTGAAATAGACTAATTTATTTCCACAACTCATTCTTTGAAGAATTTTACAATGCACCAAGTTTAGTTTGTTTTTATCCTTATATGTTGGTCTTTGTTACTCATTACACAATCACATGGCCCATACCTGCAAAATATTTAGTTAATAATTTTTAGATCAAAATTAGCTCTTTATTTCCACTTCAGTGAAATTAAGTCTTATGAATTTAAGATATGGAAATTTAAAAAATAAATTGGTAATACATAGAAATGAAATATATTCAAGAATATTATTTCTTTCCTTGAATTTGTGGCCATAAATAGTTACTATATATTGCCTTGATAATTACTTAATTTATAGTCTAAAAAGATGTTAGTCTTTTAGAGTATATTTGTCTTATCCTCCCTTAAGTGCCATAGAAATTTTCATAAGATAGATAATATAGTTGGTTAGATATCAATAATACTATGTATTTGCAGGTCAGTTCCTCAGAGAAACATCATGTTCCAGTAGCATTAGCTCATTAATCCTCACTACTCCTTTGGGAGGGCTGTAGTCCCTTGATGGTGTCAGTCTTATATGTCATACAGAGAATCTCAGGGAATCTCAGAGTTTAATGATCTCACCCAGATGCCATATGCTGAGTCATATGGAAAAAAGGCCAGAAATATTCAGTTTTTTTGACTGCTCCTCTCACTCATAAGTCATTTTTTCCCCTCGAAGATACACAAGATTGATTACTAATGCTGTCTTCTTGTAAGAATGGGACTATACTAAGAAAGCAATTTATAATTTGTCATTGAGGAGCAAATGACATGTAATTTAGTAATTAATTGACTGAAGGAAGAAAGTAGTCACAGGATTTGGATCTAGGCTGACATTTACATTCCCAGTATGTCCCATGGTGTCTCCTATTATCTTGATATATCAGAGATCTAATCACTACTGACACAGTCACTGAAGTTTAAGAACATTCATTCATTGAGTATTGTTCTATATGGATGGATCATCCTATGGAAAGGAGTTAGTCTCCAGGTGTTTCCCAGGTTGACAAGCAGATAGTATTGTGAATGAATTAGCAGACCCCTAACTCTCAGAGATTGATTCAAAATAATTCCTATCTATATAATAATGATCAGAGAGATATAATTTGTTAAAAAAAAAAAAAAAAACTGATCTTTCCCAAAAGAATTAACAATGAAGATGAACACTGGGAACAGACTGGACTTCCCTAATTTTTGTTCATTTGTTTATATTTTACATTTAACATTAAACAGGATTCAATTTAAAGTAACATTACAATTTAACTTAATGGTGGAACCAGGCTTTTAACTTAGCTTTGCCTTCAAGCATTCACTTTTCATATATTAAGTGGGTCATGACTCACTCATATAGTTTGAGTGTTCTACTTGCAAAACAAGAAAAAAGAGTCCACTGCAACCCCATCAGTTAAATATCTATATCAGGATAATTTTTGCTTGAGAGTTTCCATTGTTCTTAAGCAAATGTATGTGAATTTTTAACTTCGTTCAATAAAATGACACATTTCTAACTTAAAGGACACCAAAAACCAAACCAAAAGCCCAAAATCCCATGAATGTTGGAAACTAGGAACATCTTTAATTACCTGGTTATCCAAGTAGTTAATCACACCTAAGGTAGTTAACTCCTAATGGATCTAGGTTTTATTATTCATATTACAAGTATAATAATAAGATTTACTTGCTTTAAAATGAAATTAAGTGGAATTAAATGAAATATTGTACAACATAATGACTGTAGTTGATAACAATGTATTGTATTCTTGAAAATTGTTGAGAGAATATGTTTTAAGTGTTCTCATCATAAAAAATAACCATATAAAATAACATATATTTTGAATAGCTCAATTTACCATTCCACAAATGCATACATATTTCAAAACATGTTGTGCATAATAAATATATATAATTTTTATTTCTCAGTTAAATAGAAATAAAAATGTTCAACAAATATTTAAAAATGGAATTAAGGTAGGACAGCAGTCTTTCTGTTTTCTAGATTAATGGTTATAATCTTTCTTGGTTCATAGATCTCTTTGAAAATATGTTGGCAATACAGGCTCTTTTGTAAATATGTTGGAAGTATAGGCCCTTTTTCTAGAAAATTGTACACAAAAAGTCATACTAACAATATTATCAGCTTCTCAGATCCTTTTAAGGATATGCATGTACTCCATCTAGAGATTCCTAGACCCCAAGTTAAGAACCCCTTTTCTAGAGACTTCTTCCTTGTGGGCTACTTCATGAGAAGAAGAGGGAAGGGAAGGCTGGTGGCCTTCCTGCTTGCTCTGCCCTTGCCCCTTCTGTTCTTTGTTAAGTGGCTTATTTGGGAACTTTCTGAGGTTCAGTAGGCATTGCGTCAAAGTCAGATACAAAGCATTCAGGCTGTTTATTTGGGTTCCCAGGTACTAAAAACGCTGGCAATACAGCTAAACTATTTTTGTTTAAAGTGTTATGGATTTTAATTATTTGTTTAAAGTTTGTCAGAGAACTTTATTAAATTTAACTCCTTTCTTTGGAGCAAAACATGTAAAATGAATAATATTATCTGCACACTTATTGTCAGTAGGGACTGAGTGAACTATCATTCCAAATTGCAGTACAACACTACAAACTCATGGCCTAATTCATTGGGACAATGCTAAAGCTCCTGTTGAATTTATATCCATTTCACACTCTAAAATATTTTGGAGCAAAATTTTCCAATGAATGCAAGTATAAACAAGGTCGGCAGAAAATCTCAGAAAGGTTTTGTTTTGTTTTGATTTTTTTTCTCCTAGTTTAGTTTATTCACCTTGAAATAAGCATATAGTTGAAATTATTTTGCTGATATGCACTATGCTTTCAACTTAATTCCAAGCAATGCCTCTAATTAAGTGTTTTAGTAAATTAGATTAAGTTGGGAAGGATTACAGATTCTGTTAGAACACTATATATGACATTGTTGACTCATATATCCAGACAAAAATTACTGTTTCTATAAGAGAACTTTAAATTTAGGATTAAAATCATATTTTAAACACATTTTATGTAACTGATTTCATTTCAGTGCACAATCCCATTATCTTTGAAATTAAACAGGAAGTTTAAACCACATTATTGTTTTTAAAGTGTTGTTCAGTTAAAAATGAATGTGGAAATAACCAATTTCCTATACTAGAAATTATTCCTCCAAATATTTCTATGGAGCAAAATAAAGTGGATATGGAAGGCATTTTTTCTGAAAGAAATAGTATAGTCAAGGAGCTGGGAAATTATTAGAAAGAGGAGCTACTGCTTCTTTATGTTAAAGTATAAACATGCATATTCCCCAAAGATATTTACATAATCTCTCTCTTTTTATAAAAGAAAAATGGAGAAGGCTAGAACCAGATGCAAGAAAGAGTTTTCTTCAAAAAGCCATGGGAGAATCCCATTCACAACCAAAGAATTCGTGGCCATACTATTTTTAATTTCAGCCTGTTCTTTGGAAATGAAAAGGTGAAATGTAGTGGAAAGCATAAGCAAAAAGCTAAAACACTCTGTGGATTTATTTATAACTTCCTTCATGTATGAATACTTAGACTTTACCATAAGGGCATGATCCAGGCATCTGACATGTAGGCGTCTCATTACTTGGGGAGGTAAGGGATTAATTTTTATACTAAAGCTCATATGATGACAAAAAAAAGTTGCAGAATTTTTTTTTTTACCAGTACTGTCTCTAAACCAAGAAGGGGAATTTCAGATTTCTCAACAAATGATCCTTTCATTGCATTGTCCCTTATACCACTTAGGGTGGTTCACCACCATCTCTGAGTCAACACATCTGAGATCAGACTGGATGAGTCTTGTCTTCTGTTTTAGCCTTTGAAATCCATGGAGCAGAATGGACCAGGCCTAGAGTACAGAGTGACCTGGAAGCCACAGGGAGCCCCAGTGGAGTGGGAAGAAGAAACAGTCACAAACCACACGTTGCGGGTGATGACGCCTGCTGTCTATGCCCCTTATGATGTCAAAGTCCAGGCTATCAATCAACTAGGATCTGGGCCTGATCCTCAGTCAGTGACTCTCTATTCTGGAGAAGACTGTAAGTGATGCACTTAAAACTGCTAAGCACGTTAATAACTCTTTTCTCAAATATAGTGTACTTCTACCAACAAATATTTGTGAATAACTACTGCATCCAAAGAGGATGTCCTAGCCGTGGGAGATAAAAAGAAATATGACACATTATTTCTATCTTAGGACTTACTGCAGGACAGTTGATCAGTATAGAGTATATAGAGTACCAAGGAAGTATGTGGAAAATTTCAATTTTATTCAGTTTTCTATAAAGCTGTTTCTACATTGAAAGTCAAAGACCTGGCATTTAAAGCAGCATAACTGTCATAAGATTTTTCAAGTACATTTGCCCTTAGTTGTCAAGGATCCTCTAACAGCCACTTGCTGTCATGCCCTGGGCTTCAGTAGCATGTCTGGAGCTTTGCTAATATTGATGAGATATACACCCAGATTTGTATATAGAATTACACACACACACACACACATATTCTGATACCATGGGAACTGCTGCAAATAGGTTATTGGAAGAAGAAAAAACACTACATTCTGTATTGCTGATGCTGTGAATATTAGGGGTTATTCTCATTGCCTTTCCAGCATGTAAAGGAATAATTTGATCCAAATACAGAAGAAGGTTGAGAATGAGAAATAGCCAACTCATTCCCCACTTACTGTCTAAATCTTCTATCTAATTAAAAGGACACATAACACGTATCACATGTGAATTAAGATAGTATTAGTCTTGACGGCTCTGTGTTTGGTTATTCCTCTGTTGCAAGAACTCCTATAGAAGAGAGATAATATCCACTTCATATCTGCTTACCAATTTAGGTAACGCTCTTAGAACAGTGCCTGACACATAGCATATGCTCAAATGTTGACTTTTGTTAATATTTGATTAATAAAATTCTCAACTAATTTTATTTATATTACTAGTTTAGTTCACTTGCTTCCAAAGGCAAGATGCCCACAGAATAGTTTCTCGTTTTATTTGCCCACATTGTATCTATCTGGAGGGCTACGTTTCTCAGTGTGATACAGGCTGTCCTCTTCTTTAGGGAAACTACTTGAGCTGAGAAACTTCTCTATCATGAGACACTCTCTTGGTTCCATTTGGAATGGGTTTCACGAAAGTGCTTTCTCCAGATGAAACACTATGAAAATCACCTTTTGAAAAGGATCCTAATAATCACATTTGCAGGTTATTGAAAACTAACCAATCTTATACGATTAACAGATCCTGATACAGCTCCAGTGATCCATGGGGTGGACGTTATAAACAGTACATTAGTTAAGGTTACCTGGTCAACAATTCCAAAGGACAGAGTACATGGACGTCTCAAAGGCTACCAGGTTTTTATCATGTTTTTTCTTCTTATTGTTGAATTGATATATTTCCTGAGAATAAAAAAGAACTGATTTCAGAAGAACCCAAAGAGAATCTGCCACCACAACGGATACATTAAAAGATTTTTGTTTTCATTGCAGATAAATTGGTGGAAAACAAAAAGTCTGTTGGATGGAAGAACACATCCCAAAGAAGTGAACGTTCTAAAATTTTCAGGACAAAGAAACTCTGGAATGGTTCCCTCCTTAGATGCCTTTAGTGAATTTCACTTAACAGTCTTAGCCTATAACTCTAAAGGAGCTGGTCCCGAAAGTGAGCCTTATATATTTCAAACCCCAGAAGGAGGTGAGAGGATAATGATGTAGAGTCATGTCAAAAATGGAGGCGATCCATAGCCATATTAAACATTCTTCCTTATAGCTGGGCATGGTGGCTCACACCTGTAATCCCAGCACTTTGGGAGGCCAAGGCAGGTGAATCACTTGAGGTCAGGAGTTCCAAACCAGCCTGGCCAACATGATGAAATCCTGTCTCTACTAAAAGTGGTGGCTCACGCCTGTAATCCCAGCACTTTGAGAGGCCAAGGCGGGCAGATCACGAAGTCAAGAGATCGAGACCATCCTGGCCAACATGGTGAAACCCCGTCTCTACTAAAAATACAGAAAAACTTAGCTGGGTGTGGTGGCGCACGCCTGTAGTCCCAGCTACTCGGGAGGCTGAGGCAGGAGAATTGCTTGTACCCGGGAGGCGGAGGTTGCAGTGAGCCGAGGTCGCGCCACTGCACTCCAGCCTGGCGCCTGGTGACGGAGTGAGACTCTGTCACAAAAAAAAAATTAGCTGGACGTGGTAGTGCACGCCTATAGTCCCAGCTACCCGGGAGGCTGAGGCAGGAGAATTGCTTGAACCCAGGAGGCAGAGGTTGCAGTGATCGGAGATTGTGTCACTGCACTCCATCCAGCTTGGGTGACAGAGTGAGACTCCGTCTCAAAAAAATAAAATAAATAAACATTCTTCCTTATTAGTAGTTAATTAATATTCACTTCAGATGACTTAGCTTGTCAATTTCTATAAAATTTGTAATGTAATAGGGCTTTTAAAAAATTTTTACTAATTTATGGAAGTTTATTTTTGGTCTTGTGTTTTCTAGTACCTGAACAGCCAACTTTTCTCAAGGTCATCAAAGTTGATAAAGATACTGCCACTTTATCCTGGGGACTACCTAAGAAATTAAATGGAAACTTAACTGGCTATCTTTTGCAATATCAGATAAGTAAGTAGAAACTTGGATTGGAATTAACTTGTTAATATTTCATTTTTGGTTGAGTATTCTGTTAGCTACATTGGAAGTCTAATGAACACTTACGCTCATGGTTTGTAAGCTGCCACCAAGTTCAGCCTGCTGCTTGTTTTTATAAATACATTTTTATTACAACATGGCCATGTCCACTTATTTATGTATTGTCTAGAGCTGCTTCTTCCCTGGAATAACAAAGTTGAGTCATCTCAACAGAGACTACGTGGCCTACAAACACTAAATGTTTACCATCTGGCCCTTTAAAGAAAGGTTTGCTTACTCGTTTTAGAAAAAAAGCAGTGTGCTAATGGGTACACAAAACATGTATTTAATGTTTATATGTAAGATGTTGTTTGGAGAAGTAAGAAACATGTAAGAGAGTTATTAAGTGATGTGATGGAGATTCAAAGCACAGGTACCTTCCCCACTACTTCTTCTGCTTCAGATATATGCTTCCAGATTCAATCCTAAATATACTTGTGTTTATCAAATTCTCTATGGGTTGTTCACTGTCTCATGGAGATGATATTGAGAAGACTAAATAATTGTCTTTGGATCATTACTCAGAATGGTCTCAGCCCAGATGCTGCTGAGCAACTAGAGTATTGTGAATGTATTTAAATGAAATCAGGTCATTTTTAATAGTAGCACTTCCCATCTTGAACAGTCCTGAAGTCTAAGCATCATCTTAAAATGGAAATTAGGGCATTGATGTTATAGAAAATTTTAGCATCTCATCATGAAAATTTTAGACTTTGAAGACAGGAATTCTCAAAACACCAGAACGACAGAGACCCAGCATACACTGCTTACAAAAGTCAACTTCATCATAGCCCTGTTGTGCTACTTTCACATCAGCTCAAGACTTCCAGCAATCCAGGTCACATATTCGCTTTAGCTTCTGATGGTTTCTGCTGAAATTAGCACATATGTTTAAATATTTACAGGCATAATCCCAACAGAAGGAGATTTTAGCATATTTGAGTGCTTGCTCTGTAGCAGGATCAGTACTAAGTGTTTCTCTGCATTGCATCATTAAAATAAGAAATTTATTAGATAAGTACTATCACTATTTTATGAAGGAGAGAATTGAAATGTATAGAGTATACTCACATAGAGTCAAACAGTAAAATAAGTGTTAAGTAACAATGCAAAGCAAGATGAGTCCAATTCTAGATGTTGAGATCTTAACCTTATATTATTCCACAAACTGGTTTTCAAAAAAGTTGTAAGAACTGAAGAAATATTTGAAGATTTTTTATCCTAATAAGAAACTCAACTTATTAAATTCCAACCTTCAAATTGATCTATACATAACATTTAAGCTTATTTAAAAACAAGTTCTTAGAACATAGAAGTTGAAATATTAACAATTGTAATGATTATCGAACTGCTTGATATGTGGACTTTAAAATAAAATAATATAAAATTATAAAGTGATCAAAACATTTTAGGTAGTTTATCTTTTTCTTATTGCTATTAGATGTTCTAAATTGTTGCAATTTATATGTATGAGAGCTATATGTATACTCTCCTGAATTATTATATTGATTGTAGTAGGTTTTCAATTAACCTTGTGGTGATTCACAATTATGTTTTCAAAAAATCTAAAAGAGTGATGCTTTCAGCTCCTTCTTTCCAATGTTTGGATGCCTAGTTTTCTTCTTCTTCTTCTTTTTTTTTTTCTTTTTGTGATGGAGTCTCCCTCTGTCACCTAGACTAGACTGCAATGGTATGATCTTGGCTCACTACAACCTCTGCCTCCCAGATCCAAGTGATTCTCCTGCCTCAGCCTCCTGAGTAGCTGAGACTACAGGCATATGCCACCACACCTAGCTAATTTTTGTATTTTTAATAGAGACAGAGTTTCAGCATGTTGGTCAGGATGGTCTGGATCTCTTGACCGCATGATCCTCCCACCTTGGCCTCCCAAAGTGCTGGGATTATAGGCATGAGCCACCGCCCCTGGCCTACTTTTTCTTTTCATTGATTGAATTGCATTTTATGGACCAAAAGAGGTATTTTATGTCAATAATAAATGCATTTTTTAACCTCTATGTTATCTTGGACTGAGAGTCAAGAGGATTTATTCTATATTTTTTCTTGCCACTAGCAGCTGCACTATCTTAGATGTATTTCATCTCTTGGACTATTGTTACAATAATCTTATAACACTCCATGCTCTTACACAAATTTCATGTCTGTGCTGGGTTACAAATTCTTTATTATTTATTTATTTATTTGAGATGGAGTTTCACTCTTGTCATCCAGGCTGGAGTGCAGCGGTGCAATTGGGGCTCACTGCAACCTCCACCTCCCAGGTTCAAGGGATTATCCTGACTCAGCCTCCCGAGTGGCTGGGATTACAGGCACCTGCCACCATGCCCAGCTAATTTTTGTATTATTTATTTTTTTTTTTTTTGGTAGAGACAGGGTTTCACCATGTTGGGCAGGCTGGCCTCAAACTCCTGACCTCATGATCTGCCCACCTCGGCCTCCCAAAGTGCTGGTATTACAGGTATAAGCCACCGTGCCTGGCCTACAAATTCTTTAAAATAAGCTATCTGATCTAGCTTTTTACAATTAGCACTTTACATAATACTTATATTATAAGTAGATATACTTAAATATTTAATATATTCCTTCATTTATTGATTCTATGTGTATTGAGTAGCTATTTAGTGCCATATGTTAAACTAGAAACCATAGAAGACACAAATAAATCATCATCTGAATTATTCTTCCAAAAGGAAATTACAAGTACTTAAGTCAAAGATACAATGAAAATATAATAATGGGGAAAAATCCATTATTAATAATAGGTATCATGAAGCTGGAGCAGTTGTCTCCGATATAGCTCAGGGATTAAGGATGTTTCTCTGGAGTCAAAGGGCATGGTTTGGATTCAAATTCAGTTTGCAAATTTACAGACTCAAGTTTGGAGCAAGGAACTTATTCTTGCTAGACCTCTGTTTTGTCATGCATGATACAGTCATAGTAGTTGTATGTACCTCATAGGATTAAATGAGTTGATGGTTATAAATCATCAAGATATTTTTACATACCACAAGTATAAAGAGAAACAAAAATAATGAAGAACGCAACTTTAATGGTTAAATACTACATTTGAGCTATTGTTCATGTTTATTTCTTTAGTAAATGACACCTACGAGATTGGAGAATTAAATGATATCAACATTACAACTCCATCAAAGCCCAGCTGGCATCTCTCAAACCTCAATGCAACTACCAGGTACAAATTCTACTTGAGGGCTTGCACTTCAAAGGGTTGTGGAAAACCGATCACTGAGGAAAGCTCCACCTTAGGAGAAGGGAGTAAGTACAAGAGGCTTCTCTTTTTAACAGAGGCTTTAAAAAGAGGCTGCATCTTTTTGAACAGTTTCCCTGAAAGGAAAACACTGTACTAGTCATTGTAAATTAGAAATGATTGTGATCTCAATCTGTCTGACCTTCTATTTTCCAGTAACATAGAGGCAGAATTTATTAATCTTGTTTGTAAAGTTCACATTGACTCAATTTATGGATTTCTGCACAATACCAATCAAATTATAGCTTAGTGTATACAAGGTCAGGAACTACAATTTTACTGAATTAAAGTAGAGGATTGTAAGATCACAAAGCTATTCAAAAGGTTAGTAAAGACATATTTTTCTTTTAGAAATGTTCCCATACAGAAAAATGTTTGGCTCTTGCATTGGTAGACATTACAGATCTAATACATCTCACTTCCATGCCTTCACTCTATATACATTGATTCATATGTCAGTTTTGTTTTACTGTCCGATGATGCCCAAAAAGTGGCTTATAAATCTTTGGTTTCACTTGTAACACAATTCTCCTAATGCAATTACACTTTTCTATTTTTTTATACTTTTAATCATTTTCCTTCCCAAATTGCATCTCCAGTTATGATTTTAGCAAGGTTCTTGCTAAGCTTCCTATGATATCAATAGGACCTCTGCAGAAAATCATATCAGAGAAACTGATGTACACACTAATAAGTTAAACAAAGAGAGATTTATGTAGAGTTTAGGCTGTTTAGGCATGGAAGGATATTAGGGGGAGAAAGGAAGGATGTAGAAGGTGGCAGAAAGGGAAACAGTTGTTTATCATGTATTAAGGTTGGTGCAAAAGTAATTGCGGCCCTTGCCATTAAAATGGATTTTCTAATTTATTAAAATAGATTAGAAAAATGGTAGAATCAATGAAAGAAACATCACAAAGGGGCAACAATAGTAAAGAAAATTCAATTGCCTATTATGTATTGAAGATGATCACTGTGTGTGTGAATGGTTATTGATTTGTTTCTACCTCTTATTGTGCCTACTATATCTAACTAACAAAAAACTTCTGTTCTTCTCAGATTCCTTAAATACTTAAAGCCCCTTTTATGTGGGAAAAGTATATAATTCAAATAATTCCTGCCCTAAAACTCAAAAAGTATTCCCAAGGATGAATTGAACACCAAGTGAAATGAAGAACTTATTTCACTGACTGTACTTACTCATAAAAGTTAAACTTAAAGATGGGGATTGAAAACTTTGCAGTAACTATAAGGTTCTTGTTTCTCAAGCATTGAAACCGACATCAAGTGTCCAATACAAAGAAGACAAGTCAGAATGGAGTAGTTCAAACATACAACTTCCACATTTTTAAAAACAGAATTTAAGGCATGGAGTTGGTTGCTATTTTGATAAAACCAAGACCATAATGTGCATGAAAAATGCTAATCCCACTCTTGCCAATTTGAAGCATTTAAGAAAAAATATTCACGGAATTTCCTCACAAGTGTTACACATTCTAGTACATATGCTGGAAAATTTGGGCTTGGTTGCATTCATGCTTGAGAAATTGTTTTTGGAGAATGAAAATGCTGTTCATCTGATTTTATAACTGATGCGGCATCTTTTCTTCAAACTAAAAATGTAACTAATTTGCTGCGTGTCATTTCTTCACTGTCTTATGTGTCAGGAGTTTAAAAATGATTCTTACTAGTGTGTTTGTGCTCTTTTTCAGAAATCTGCATTTTCAGTATTCCAGCTACTACCCCCTTCCCCAGTTGACACTGATGTCTTGCTATATGTACAGGGAAAAAAATATAATCTCTTTTTCCACTAGAGTTCAACATAATCTTTGAAAAAAATACATATTTCCACTGAGGAGATACATCTTGTTATCACTAAGCACTCTAAAAATGATGACTTGTGCAAATTGGAATCTACTACTGTGCATCTTCTTCTTGTTCTGCCTATGTAGCTTATTTCAAGGTCATTTGGTGTTCGTTCAAAAAATAGAATTTGACTGACAAGCATTTTTTCTCTGATTGTTTTTGGGTTGTCACTCTGATTTTCAAGTACATCATATTCCATAATCTTAAGAGAGAAAAAGATGGCGTTAATCAGAAATGTTATTTTTGTGTCATTAGTGGTTTGAATAAATCACTTGCGTTAACTATATTTTTCAAAAGCTTTCACTACTTAATGTTTTACTAATATCCCTGTTTTTCAAGGTCAAAATTGACTGCACTCTGTTTCAATGATGCTTAATCTTGAAAGCTTTGCTCATATAATTGGCCTTATTTTTCTCATGGTGTCATTTTTAATAAAATCTGTTTTGTCATTTAGTAATTATAGAATCAATTTTATTCTATAGTGAAAATGCATAATGAAATATTGATTTGTAACACATACCCAGTTAAGAGTTTCATAAACCCTTGTAGTCTCAGTAAGAAACATATTTTATATCATCGCTAACATTTTCTGGGTTATATTTATTATATTCAGTTGATTCCAGCAAAACTATGGATCACATGCAAAAATATTTTAGATATTTGGTGGCAAGATCAGAAGTTAACATATTATTATTAAACTTGATGTATTTTATCTTCTGCTGTGAGATTCTACTATTAACATATTGATATATTAATATTTTTTGAAAAGTATTAACTTCTAACATCGCTTTCAAAATGTCAGTAAAACCATTCCATTTGTATGTACCTACAAGCCTGCACTTCATATAGTTTGTGCTTCTATAAATTTCAAATATTTAATATATGACCATATTGTAATGCTATTTCATCAGTATTTATGGATAAAACCAAGGCAAAAGTAATATATAGTTAGTTAAGATTATAAGGTTATATGCTGTCAATTATAAGTCAAAAGGCCATATTCAGTTTCCATTAGGTTTGTAAAAATCCAGATTGCAGCAAATTCTATTGTATAATTTTTTTAAATCTATGGTTTTGAACCATTCATGTGACCAGGCAGATCTACAGTACCATTTCATCTTAAATGGCCATGAATTGAGTTCACTTCATTTACTTAATTTCATTATATTAAAAAATAAAGTTGAAATGGTGATTTTCTTGATCTCCCGGCAATTCAAGAACCATCTGAGAAAATATGGTATAAATGACTTTTTTATGCACCTCAAATAACAATATTTTTTAACTTTTTTATGTCCTGTTTTTCCATGATTACAATTTACATGATTTCACTGTGTACATTTCTTAGGTAAAGGTATCGGGAAGATATCAGAAGGAGTAAATCTTACTCAAAAGACTCACCCAATAGAGGTATTTGAGCCGGGAGTTGAACATATAGTTCGCCTCATGACAAAGAATTGGGGTGATAACGATAGCATTTTCCAAGATGTAATTGAGACAAGAGGGAGAGGTGAGAAATGAGATTATATTTGGGGAAGTCTTAGTCAATCTGTGTCCTGTAGAATATTTAGTATTGCGTATGTCCTATATTAAACATAAAAACACTGAGCATATTAGTTATGAAAATCATTATTTCAGTTTGTTTTGACATATTTTTAAATGATCAAAATGAACATTGTTCCACAATAGTCCAACTTATCCTTTATTTTTTTTTGTACCAGAGTTGTTGCGTAAAATTATCCCCTGCTAATTAATACAAGTTAATAACACAAATTAAAAAGAAAAAAAACAAAACAAAACAGAAACCGCCAGGTTCCACGGTCATCTGCTTCTAACCAAGGCGCTTGTGCTTTTGTCTGCTCCTTGCTGTTTCTGAGTTTAACCTCATCTGCCTTCACTATCCTTCTTTGGTTTTTCATCCTCAGAATCAAATACAACTCCAAGAAATTCCTTTTTAAATAAAGAAGGAAAAAATTTATCATTTTTCTCCCACTAACATGTCCTTCAAATTGCATTCCTTCTGGGGTTATTTAAAAAATTGATACTATTTAGTATGTTTAAAAACGATGTCTAATTTTCCCAAATGTTACAGAACACCAAAGACTGTTTCTAGTGTTCAGTGTTGTGACTTCTCTTTCTACAACAGAATATGCTGGTTTATATGATGACATCTCCACTCAAGGCTGGTTCATTGGATTGATGTGTGCGATTGCTCTTCTCACACTAATATTGTTAACTATTTGCTTTGTGAAGAGGAACAGAGGTGGAAAGTACTCAGGTAAAATTGTTTTTTAATTGATTTTCAATTTATAAAATAGCATTTTCTGGGAAGCATTCTTCACAGACATCCTTTTTTAAAAAAGTACACATTCAAGACAAATTTATATTGGCAAATTAGATGTACAATGCACTGAGAGGAAAAACATATTGCAAAATTAACCAAAGAAAATATGTATGGTCTAGAGTATTATTTCCAGCTAGTTACTTGGTTCTAGTTTCCAGCACTTAAAATAAGTTCTAACAAGGTTGGTAATAATTCCAAGCTTCTATTATCCATCTGTAAAATATCAGACATTGAGAGATATATTACTAAGTCACATATATGCTTTAATGTTTTAAGAAATGACCTATCTACAGCATGCCTCTCTCTATGCCTGACATATGTGACTCCTCTTTTCTTTGCACTAGTGCATTCTAATATTACTGGCTCTACTGGTCAACTTTGTTGGAGTTAATCGTTACTAGGAATGTATTTCTTATTACCATGACATGTATTAGATACACTGCTTCTTGAATTAATGAACATATGATACATGAAAACCATCATAGTTGGTAATATGTTTGCCTTTAATTTCATTCAACTTCCAAATTTGCTTTGTCTTTTTCAGATATACATATTGTATCAAAATGATGATGATTATCAGTATTGTTTAGTATTCATGATGCTTTTATATAGGGACAGAGATTTAGACTACACTGTTATTTGTTTCATGGTGTTGAAATTTATGAGAAGTTCCTTATTGGCTTATGATTTATCTAGCAAATATTTATTGGGAACTCATCATCTGCAATAGAAACACTGAGAGTATAATTTCTAGGTTTTTGTAAAATGACATGCATAATTTATGGAGTTAAGCATTTCACTTTTTCATCTGAAGACTGAATGATTTTGAATTAGGTTCACAATAACTATTAAATGTTCTGAATAATTAATGGGAAACGTTAAAGAGTTACAGCATTCTCTTATCCTCAACAAAGAATCATTTGTGAATTGTGGTCCTATCCAGCTTCTAAAAATGTTTCTTCAAATCATACACTGAAAAGAAAAAAAAAAATCAGCATTTCATTTTGTAGGGCAACTAAGAGAATCTACTAGGTCTCTGAATGTAGTCATAAATAGTTCTGTGAAGAACAATTTATATTTGATGGTGTTTCTTTTTTTGTTTTAAGTTGAGGGAACAAGAGATTTTTTAGTCTTATATTCCTCTATTTAGAATAAAATCTAAAGGAAAAATGTCAATGGATAACTGAATATTCATATTGCTCCAAAAATTTTGAGTAAGAGTGATGCAGAACAACCAAATGATGGCGGGGTTTTTTTGTGGTTTTTTTTTTTTGTTTTTTTTTTGAGACAGGGTCTTGCTCTGTTGCCCAGGCTGGAGTGGTGCAGTGGTGCTATCTCAGCTTAGTGCAACCTCTGCCTTCCAGGCTCAAGTGATCCTCCCACCTCAGCCCTTCATATAACTGGGACTACAGGTGGATGCTATCATGCCTGGCTAATTTACATTTTTAATAGTGACAGGGTGTTGGTGTGTTGCCCAGGCTGATTTCAAACTCCTGATCTCAAGTGTTCTGCCTGCCTTGGCCTTCCAAAGTCCTGTGATTACTGGCATGAGCCACCACCCCCAGCCTTGGTTGACTTTTTAAAATCAATTTAGTTTAATGACATAGATCTAATAGGAGCATGTGACATCTTCAGAAATTTCAGATAGTAAAATAAATATTTAGTAATTTGGTCTTCACTGAGAAGTCAAACTAATTTGGGGTCTTCCAATAAGACTTCTTGTTCACATAATATTGAGTAGTCACATGAAAATATGCAACATGCTGCAGGTGTGATGGCAAATAAGTAGAACCCCCAAAATCTTCTCTCTTTTTGTTTAAACAAAGGAGCAATTGATAGGCTATAGATACAGCCACAAAACAATATTGCCTCACTGGTATCAAAAAATTTGAGCAATGTTGTTCTTACTGATTATCTGTCATTCCACAGCACTGGTAAAATGCCTTTAAACAGTCACTGTATTACTTTTCTTTCCTTTTTTTTTTTCTTTTTTAGTTAAAGAAAAGGAAGATTTGCATCCAGATCCAGAAATTCGGTCAGTAAAAGATGAAACCTTTGGTGAATACAGGTAAACATAAGATTCTGTGTTAAAATGTATCAAAACACATATTCATCATGGAAGCTTAAATCAACAAAAAAGTGTTTATTCTTAATAAAAAGGTTACAGAACCATAATGTAATGATCCTATAAAGAATACTTTCTTTCAAATAGGGCCCACTTAAGTACTATCTACCAAATTTCTGTATGTGTGGTGAGAGTGTATAAAGAACTACAGTCTAGGCAGAAGTGTGGGTTAAGACACTTTTCTTGAAGCTCTGTGCCTAACACAAAGGTACTATTTTTATTTAGGTTGACTATTTGGCGTAGCTAAAACATCTTTAGCATGGTCATTATGAACTCAGGTTGTATCCAGTTTGCATCCATATACACATATCTGTATACCTACTGTGTTGCACCTGCAAAGGTAAGTTAGTTGCAAACCCTGTCCTCTAGATGCAACTAATCAGCAGAGAAAAATATCTCTATATGCAAATAACTGTAATAAACTGAATAGAATAAAGGAGCACAAAAGAGCAACTATTTCTGCCCAGGTAGGATTTTGGGAAAAAGGATCATCCAAATGAGATAAGCTAAGCCTTAAAGGATAAAAAAGATTGTTACTGTTAATCACTGGATAGAGGATGACCAAATGTGTGAGGACACATCAGGCAAGGGAGGAATGGCAAGAGTCTAGTCTAAGATAGGTAGGAATCTTTTGGGGGATGTGTTAAATTGTCTAATTCTCCTGTTCTCTCTCCATCTTCCCCTTTCTACTACTCTCTCAACCTCTTAGCTCTTTTTTCTTTTAATGTCATCAATTTTTTTTTCAGCTAACAGAGCTATTGTAAGTTCCAGGTTTATATCAATTTTAGCACATGGGAAATCAGGGCGTATATCAAATAAGAAATTTGATTGGTCCTGATTCTCTCATCCCTGGATTCATCACTCTAGCCAGGGATATGGAATATTTTCATTGGCTAATTGATATACATTTGAGCTTACCCATACTCTACTTTATACTATACTTATTTTTCTGTCTTCTACTTAGACAATATCCTTTTTTCATATTTTTAAATTTCTTAATAAATGACTTTAAAGTCTTTCCAGAATAAAGAACAATAAAGATAAAGAAAGAGAGGAAAAAAAGAATTTTGGGCCTTTACAAATTGTTCTCATTACTGTTGTATTAGTTACCAGTTGCCACATAACAATAACCACAAATTCTTAACAGCTTAAAACAATAAACATTTATCATTTCAATGTCAGCATAATTCAGGAATCCAGACATGGCTTAGCTGGGTGCCTCTGGTTCAGGATCTCTCATTGATATTACAGCAAGGTTTTGACCAGGGCTATGGTTTCCTCTAAAGGTTCAGCCAGAGCACAAGTCATTCCTAGGCCACTCATGTAGCTGTTGGCAGGATATAGTTCCATACAGACTGTTGGACTAAGGGCTTCAGTTCTTCACAGACCAGAGGTCATTCCTAATTCCATACCAGGTGCATCTCTTCATAGGGCTATTCACAACATGGCAGCTGGCTTCCTTCAGATTGACTGAGCCAGAGAGCAACAGAGAGCACCCAAGTTGGAAGCCACAGTCCTTTTGTAACCTAATCTTGGAAGTGATATCCCATCAATTTTGTTGTATTCTATAGGAGCAAGTCAATAAGTTTAGCCCACAGCCCAAGGGAAGAGGATTACACAAGGCACAAATTCCATGAGGCAATGATCATTGAGGACCTTCAACAACTTTTCAAAAGCTGAGGCAGGAGAATTGCTTGAACTCAGGAGTCGGAGTTTGCAGTGAGCCGAGATTGTGCCACTGCACTCCAGCCTGGGCAACAGAGTGAGACTCCATCTCAAAAAACAAAAAAAGAAAACTTGTGAAAGACAGTATTAGCTCAGTTTTACAGGCAAGAAAACAAAAACAATACCCATTTCCCCACACCCTGCTGCTGCTTTTTAAAGATAGCTAACATCATCCCCTGCATTATTTCCTATGGCATCCCTTTATAGTAGTTGATGTGTTTTCCAACCTCTTTCCCCAAAACTACACATTTATCAGGAAAATGTCTACTTTCCACGTTATCCCAGGAGACACTTTTATAAGATGCTGTGCCCTTGCATAACATGAGTCCTAATCCTTCTAGCTTCTGATCATAGTTCCTTTTGTTATTTTTCTTTACTCTTCATTACCTGGTTCCTCCACCAATGCCTTATCTTTTTTCTTGATTTGTTTCTGTAACTGCAGTATCCTAATTCAAAAGCCAACTATCATATCAGTCAGGGTAGCCTGTGTTATGCTGCTGTCAAAACAACTCCAAAAGCATTTTCTTTGTCAAGTTGTGTGTCCCACAGAGATTGCTGTTTTCATCCTAGTCACTTAGGAGCACTGGCTGTTAGATGAGGATCCAGGGTCGCCACAGCAGAGAAAACAGAATGTAGCAAAGTGAGCACTGGAAGGGACACATGTCACCTTTGCTCACTTTTTTTTTTAAACTAAAGAAAATTCCATGGTGGCATATAACACAGATTAAACCATCCTGTTTTATTCCCAGAAACCTGACATATCTGATGAATAGCACTGATGAATACCACAAATTATAAAGTGATATATGTACATCTAAATTACATTCCAAATGCTTCATTTATCAAATTTTATAAAATCATTTTATATGATGTATAGCTTCATAGTGTAATACTAGTTGGTACTGAAAAATATCTTGATCTAAAATTTAGAAGATCATACCATTTGATAAGCATTTTACTAATGGAGTTGCTTCTGTTCATGAATAAAACTCCTACCATAAATATAGTTTACTTATTTATGTTCTTACCAGCCATTTCTTTCTGCCTTAAAATGTAACAAACTTGAGTTTTTAACTGTATTAAAGAAAGTTATTTGGTTTTGAAAACAGAATATGATTGATATTTAAAAGAAAACTTTTTGGAAGGATATAAGAGAATCAAAAGGATCAGAAGTAAAGACAGAAAATGAAGACTTGGAGGCCAGGAGCTCCAAAAGTTCACAAAAGCAAGAGAAATTGCATGTGTTCTCTGTCTGAGTCCACTAGGGGCTGCTGTAACAAAATATCATAAATTGGGTGGCTTATAAAGAACAGAAACTTAACTTCTCATAGCTCTGGATTCTGGGAAGCCTAAGCTCTGGATTCTGGGTGACAGCACCTTCTCATTGTGTCCTCACATCATGGAAGGGGTAGGGCAGCTCTCTGGGGCCTCTTCTCTAAGGGTACTCATCTCATTCACGAGGGCTTCACGTTTATGGCCTAATCACTTCCCAAAGTCTCCACCTCTAACACCCTCACATGGATTATCAGGTTTCAACATAGGAAGGTTGGGAGGACACAGGCATTCAGACCATAGCAGCCACTATGGACATCAACATGTTGAATCCCACATGTCCTACAAAAGCTAAGCTGTCAATTTTAAAAGGAAGCAGAAGTGTTGTGAATAATGAAAGCTTGTTTTGATGCAAATTGTTTGTGACTTTGTGAACATGTGCTTACAGACTTTGTAAACTTTGTTAACATGTGTGTTAGTATCATGTGGGCTTTAGTATCTGTCTTTGATGCGAATATGAATGTCCTTCAATGCTAATATGAGTGTCTGTTAGCACTTATGAATGTCTTGCTTTACGTGAATATGAGTATTAGATTTTGTTGAACTATTTTTTGTTTGTTTTCTAGTGACAGCGATGAAAAACCTCTCAAAGGAAGCCTTCGGTCCATTAATAGGGATATGCAGCCTACTGAAAGTGCTGACAGCTTAGTCGAATACGGAGATGGAGACCATGGTCTATTCAATGAAGATGGATCATTTATTGGTGCTTATGCTGGATCTAAGGAGAAGGGATCTGTTGAAAGCAATGGAAGTTCTACAGCAACTTTTCCACTTCGGGCATAAAGACAACATATGTAAGCAACACAACTGGTTCACCCCAATCTTCCATATTTATCTGTTCAAGGGAGCAAGAACTTTCATATAGGAATAAAAACATGTTGGCCGAAGATTTCATCCAGAATTAATATCCTGCAATTATGTTAAAAAAAAATAGCACTGCCTGCAAAATGTAAAATGCCAAGTATTTCAGGCCTATGTTTTGTTTTTGTTTTCAGGTGCTCAAAATGCAAAACACAAAACAAATCCTGTATTTAGATACACTTCAACTAAATCCAAAGTCCCCATTCAGTATACTCCATCTTTGCCTGATTTTACTATTCGGTGTGCTTGCATAGATGTTGCTGCCTTGTGGGGTTTTCTCGGTACGCACATTGGTATTCAGTCTTTGAGAACTGGCTTGATTACTTTGCTTCACTACAGGTTAAAAAACCATAAGCAAACTGGTTATTTAAAATGTAAAAAGGAAAATGAATGTCTTATTAAAACACTTCATTGAATATATACAGTCTAAATTTATTATTTAAATTTTAGTAGCAAAAGTCTTAGGTGAATAATCAACTAGTATTTATTGAGCTCCTATTTGCCCAGAGATGGTCATATTTAAACAGAATTATAACTTCTTCAGTTTCAACATTTTTTTTTAAATTTCTGTCAGTTTTGACATCCACAAGCATCACTTTTTGTGTCTGTGTTTGTTTTTTTTTCTTGGACTAATTTCAACTGCAAAGGAAGCAGTGGTCAAAAGATTGTTTTACACAAGAACAGGCAAAAAGTGACCATTGTTCTGGATTCTAACAGCTACATCTACTTAATATCTTCATTTCTAAAGTGACTGTTTTTACCTTTTTTCTATGTTTATATAATGGTATGCTTGCATATATTTCATGAATACATTGTACATATTATGTTAATACTTACACAATTTAAAATATGGATGTGTTTTATTTTGAAGTGAAAAAAGGAACATTAACAGGCATGTTTGTACAGCTAGAATATACGAGTAAGATACTGTTTTTCATCATTCCAGAGTTACAACTAAAAACATGAGGCTCCAAAACTGAAGACTCTGTATAAAGCATTTGAATTTTATTCTTATATTGCTTCTTTCAACAGTTTCAAAATAAAGTATTATAAATATTGAGGGAAATGTTTTCATATTTTTCAAAATAGGTTTTTATTGTTGAATGCACGTCTATCCCAGCCCCTCAAAAGAAAAACTGTTTACATAGAAATTCCTACACGTTTCCGTATATGGCATTTTAGACATCTTTGTGGTGAGAATTTTTTCCCCTATATTCTCCTTTTGTCAAAGTCAGTACAAATTCAGGGAATTTATTTTCTAGCAGTTGTGACACAGTCCTTTTACAACTGTAAATGAACATGTTTTAAAAACAACATAGAGGACGATGCATACATGTCGGTCAAGTTAACGTTTGACTTGACATTTTATGGAAACAGTTTTTAACCTTACCCTGAAATACTTACGTTGAAGTGAAATTGACTCACAGATTTTACTTTAGTTTTTGAACTGTATTACTGTTATATTGTTATATCCTCAACTTTGATTTATGTAACCCCTTCTATTTCTTGAAGACCAAAACTTGGGGTACTTATCATGGTCACTGCAGGAATGCACATGGAATGAATATCTACCTGTTCTTTTGAACCTCACGTGTCCACCAGAATGCATAGACAGGAAAAGAATGTCTTCTTTAAAATTGTAATTTATGGGCTCAGGATTTGACCACACTCCTGGCAGTTAAACATTTCAAAGGAGGAAGGCAATGTGGTGCCGACCCCATGTGAGTGTGAGGATCTACACATCCATCAGTGCAGCTCGAGCTCCATCCTCCTCTGATGTCTAAGGTTCAGATTTTCTGGAGGAACAGTCACCATGGTTTGATTTATCTGGGAGAAAGTCATGGTGCTCAGCTACTGAGGGGGGCAAGGTTGTGACATTCAAGTTTAATTCTGGTACTATTCTATCTCCTCTTCTTTGTCATCAGCCAAAACATGGTTTTTAAAGTCATGCAGGTTAGAAACAATGTCAAAAAAATTAGGAATTTAATAATCTTCAAGTCAGAAGTTAAAACAAACACTGAAATATTTGCACTTCCTACACTTCGTGTTCCCCTTTAGCTGCCTGAAAATCAAGATTGTTCCGACTTAGATTTTCTGAGTGGCTAAAATTTATGGATCGGAAAAATGAGATTTAATAATGACTGTTTTGCTATTGCAATTACCTTTCCTCAATACTACTTGGCTACTACTGGGACTCTTCAGCACAGAAAGAATAGGTCTATGATTATCCCTGATTTGAATTGTGAAATTATATTATATGTGTATTTTATGAATCAGAATAAGCTTCAAATAAAATAAAACCAAGTAGGTTCAAATGGATTTCATTACTTTCCCTCAGAAAATGAGTAACGGAGTCCACGATGTGCAATGGTAATTATAAATTGGTGATTGATTGTTTGCAAAAAGTGCCCACTAGTGATAAGGCAACAGGCAACATTTAGAATTTTGTTCTTAACTGGCTTTACACTAACTTTCTCTAGTCTACTGTCAATATTATTTTAATGTAATTGATTGTATATAGTCTCAAGGATGGTTGGTGGGCATGAGTTCCTAGAGAACTGTCCAAGGGTTGGGAAAATCCAAGTTCTCTTCCTGGTTCCAGCACTGATTTTGTACATAAACATTAGGCAGGTTGCTTAACCTTTCTGTTTCAAACTCTCTCAACTCTAAAGTGCTAGTAATAATCTCAGTTACCTTATCTTTGTCACAGGGTGTTCTTTTTTATGAAGGAAAATTTGAAAATGATAAAAGCTAAGATGCCTTTTGATTTCATAAGCAAGTCTTTAATTATGTATCTAAAAGTCACCCCACATACCAACTCAACTTTTTTCCTATGAACACATAAATATATTTTTATAAACAAATTACAGAAAACAAATCTACTGCTTAGTGAGCAGTATGATTTGCACATGCCATTGAAAATTATTAATCAGAAGAAAATTAAGCAGGGTCTTTGCTATACAAAAGTGTTTTCCACTAATTTTGCATGCGTATTTATAAGAAAAATGTGAATTTGGTGGTTTTATTCTATTGGTATAAAGGCATCGATATTTTAGATGCACTCATGTTTGTAAAAATGTAGAGCACAATGGAATTAGGCTGGAAGTCTCCATATTTTTTTCCTATTTTATACTCATGGAAGAGATAAGCTAAAAAGAGGACGATAATGAGAAATGTTAGTGTGCTTTTTTAAGCACTTAAAACATAATTGCCAATTGAAACCCTAAGTGTGTTTACATACCATTAAGATATGATTCTTGTAACAATTTTAAATTGATTGTAATGGGATTGGGTTTGTTACCTGTATCTGTGGTAGTATATATCCTAGTGTTCCTATAGTGAAATAAGTAGGGTGGAGCCAAAGCTTTCTTTGTTTTGTACCTTAAATTGTTTGGTTACATCATCAAAAGAGATTAAAGGTATGTAGAACAGGTTCACCTGACTACCTTTTTCTTTTGGCTTGGATTAATATTCATAGTAGAACTTTATTAAAATGTGTTTGTATTGTAGGTGGTGTTTGTATTATGCTTATGACTATGTATGTTTGAAAATATTTTCATTATACATGAAATTCAACTTTCCAAATAAAAGTTCAACTTCTTGTAATCTAAAAATGTTTGTATTCTGTTCTATACAGTTGAGAAGAATCAGAATTTACATATTAATCTTAATTACTTCAGTTGCCTCTGATCCTGGAATATCTATAAATGAAATATAATTTAATAAAGTATAAATAAGATATAAATAAAATATTTTGATTTCAATTACTTTGATTTATAAAGATACAATATCATCAACATTGATAAAACAATATGCCAATAAAATTTATACTTACGATAAATATTAATTTAAGGTGAATGTATATTTTTCTGGTCATTTTTAATAAAAGTGTAGAAATGTCACTTTTCAAGAAAATGTCCAATATGCTATATTTTCAATAAGGCTAGTAGATAATTTTGACATGGTCTTTTAGAATTGGGTTACCTAATTTGGCTAAGTGGACAATTTATTCAAAATTGTGATTTTTAAAAACTGTTTTATTGACCGAGCATGGAGACTCACTGAAATCAGCTCTTTGAGAAGATGAGGTGGGTTGATCACTTAATGCCAGGAGTTCAAGATCAGCCTGTGCAACATAGTGAGACCTCTTCTCCACAAAAATAAAAAATAAAAACCATGTTATCTATACCAAGCACTTTACACACAACATCACATTTAATCCTCAAACAATCTTCTCTGGTTTTTAAATTAGGGGACTGGGAGGTTAACTAACTTAATGAGCATCACCAGCATGGGCTAGAACTAGAAATCAAACCCAGGGATGTTTAACTCCAAAATCCTAATTCATTATATCATTAATAGTAAATTTTTATGCCCTCACTCCTTCACCTTTTCTTAGAAATACTAAAGGTGAGTTTCAGCTTAATGCCGACTTATTGATCATGTTTACAGACACCTTGGCTTTAAGATACGTGATCAAGACATGCTATAGAGGACAACAATCAATGCTTTATTGTATAAACAGTTGAATGTGTAAAACCTAAAAAGTAGTCATTCAAATAAGCCAGTTGTTTTTAAATGAATGTCACACATTTCTTGTATTTCATTCACTTTTTTGGGAAACTGAAAAAGAAAAGAAAGTTTTTATTAGAAGTGGCTTCAAAAATAACTACGCTAAACATTTTTAAGTTGGTATTTGTATTTCCTTATCAAACACCAGAATCTATGGTAGGACATATCTCTTCTTTTGCCACTCCAAATCAGCAGACTGCATTTAGGATGATAGAGATGTTTTATATAGACATGGCTGCTTCATATGTACCAGCATGGTATGAAGAATACCAGTCACAGACTAAAGTGGAAACTCATGAGTGATTTCTAAACCTGAGGATCACTTTCATTTTAAAAATCAATATTGTTATAAATGCTTCGGCAAAGTTTCTCCAAGTTGAAATTAATAAACTACACTCTAAGAATGACAGCGACTCAAGGAAGGTTGTCTAACTTGGCATTAAGAACATAATCTTGATTGCAACACCATATTAAGGGATTTTGCTAAATTAGACGAAATACATTTATGGAAAATCACAAAAATGATTTATTAATTGCTTGTCTCTAGAATATTAGGCATCCAGATATCACCAGCCTATCATTAGAATAGTGAGACTTCTGCAATGATTACATTCAATCACCTCTGATGTTCTGTAATATGTGGTCATGTGAAAGCCAAAGCTTTGCAAGAATAACTGGCAGTGTGAGAACAGAACACACTTTGGCAGCTTACTTTATAACTTTTAAATATTTGGGCATATGGCATATAGGCCTCCATTTCTCCCCCTGCCCCACTGTGCAAACACTGGTGGCAGGCTGGAATGGGTGGTACCTGGATCCAGCAGCTCTCCCTTGCAGTTCCAGGTGCGGGGCTCCAGGGAGCGGTCTAGCAGGTGTCAGAGGCCCCGCCCCCGCCGCCCACCTCCTTGGAAATTGGCAGCCCCGGTCCTAGGGCGCTGTCCCAGGGTCAGAAGGAAGTCTGGGGTCGTGAGCGCGGGCTGCGCAGGGTTTTAGTCACTCGTGGACAAAGCGCATCGTGCTCGCGTTGCGGCCTCGGGCGGAGTTCCCCGTCCCCTTCCCTTCCACACCCGCAGGTGCGCTCTTCCTCCACTACTTGCCCTCCCCCCGACTCCCGGGTCCGGCCCCTTCGGGCAAGTTTGGAGCACTCCGGTCTCCGGGCTCGCGTGCGTGTGTCCCAGCAGCCCCGGGAGGTGGGCGAGGGCGCGGCCTGGGGACCCGGAAGGGGAAGGGGCCGGCTCGCGGGGGCTGCCGGAAGCAAAGGCGGCCGCCGCTCGGGAACCGACTCCGCACGTGAGAGACACCTAAAAACGGATTCCGCTCCGAGACCCCCGCGAGTCGGATGCCTCGGAGGGCGCGAAAGGAGCGGGCGGACGCTGCGGAGTAATTCCCGCAGCGGCGCCCAGACGCCCAACTTCGCGGCTGCAGCAGCCGAATCGCGGCTCCTCCCTCCGCGGCCCTTCCCTCCTCTATATTCCCCTCTCCTCGTCCCTCTCCTTCTGGCTGTGCTGGGCTCCAGCAGGTTAAGCCTTCTCTGGGCGCGCGGGGCCGCAGCAGCTGCTCCCGACCTCGCCTCGGCCCAGCGCAGGGCCTCCTGCTTCCATGGCCGATTCTGCGCGGCGGCGGGACGACGGAGATTCGGACGCAGAGCTCGCCCCGGCCGGCATCAACATGCTGCTCAACAAGGGCTTCAGGGAGTCGGACCAGCTTTTCCAACAATACAGGTGACCCGCGGGCCCCCGCCTCCCCAACCCCGTCGCTGCCGCGCCCCGTGACCGGCTCACGGGCTCGGGAGCCCCCTTCCCCTCCTTCGGTCATCAGTTCACCTCCCGGGCTACATCTGCGGCCGGAGAGAATCTGCCTCCCCCGCACTCCCCACGCCGGACTCCGTGGTCCTTTCCCTCCCGGGACCCGTTGCGCACCCGCCCCGCGCCCGCCGTCTTCCCTCACTTTCTCTCTTCCTCGCCCTCCCAGAGATGTGCCCGGTGCCGGTGGGCTTCTCTGGGCAGGACAGCTGGACTTGGGACCGGATGCGATGTGAGACGGCAGCGGCCTGGGACCCGGGTCCGTCGTGACTCTGGCTCGCGTGCTGCCCTGGCAGCCGTTGTGACTCGGAGCCCACCAGCTGCCTGCTCCTCGCGCCTCGCGCGGCTCTGCATCCTTGTGCATTCCAGACGCTTTTATTGTTCCAAACATACGCACAATTGCTTTGCTGTGCCGAAATTTAAAAACTTCAGCCCAGCTCTGCCCACTCATCCCTCTGCCTTGAGAATGGTGGGAAACACGTGTGTTCAGTTAATTTTTTATTTGTGTTAAAAGCTAAAGAACTGAAACCTGGTAGTTTTCCTGTGGGAGTGGAAGGAACCTTTATTTCGTTGGCCGCCTGGAGTGTCTGTTCTCCGGTGGAAGGAAGCAAGTTTGTGATTTGCAGTCTGATTGATGACAAGCCATAAGGATGTTGATTAGCAGCTTTCCCGAACACGTTTAAGGGCCATATGCTTCACACTTTGGAAACGCTGTGGTTTGGTTGAATGAGAGAACCAATGTGCAGCTGTGATGGAGAGGCCGAGTTTGTAAGAATGAGAGGGGAGAGAGGGAGTGATGCCTGAAATCTCAGACCTCAAAGAATGACGGTTTCTACCCAGCAGAGCTTCCACCTTCTTAGTGGCAAAGCAAATACCTCACAACTATGGACTTTTCACTAAAGCTCTTTTACTTTTAAATCGGCCATTTTCCCTACTTTGGTCTGAAAAACAACTTCAATTTACTTAGAATATGTCGTTCTTAAGCACCAGTCTGGTTTCAAGATGGAGTTTCATCAGAGGATGTTGATGGGGGGATGTTAAAGGTTTACTTGTCACACAATTTCTCTTTTGTAGTTTTTAAGCCCTCAGGAAAAAAGGTCTGAATATTTCTTATACTGTGCTATTTTTTCTTTCTTTTTAGACTACCAGTTTGTGTTGTATAACAAAAGGCACCATATCAATAGGGCTGTTTTTGTCTTATTTTTCCTGCTATTCTCCCAGTTAGCATATGGTAAACACTTGGTGACATCTTTGAAAGAATGAATAAATGATGTAGGAATTGTGAATTAAGAGTATTGCACATAAAAGGGAGAAAAAGATTGATATTTTAAGACACATGGAAGAAGATCAAACATAAAAGCTGAGTAAAAAAAGTCAAGGAGATAGACTGGGAAAAATATTAACTCTAAGACATTGAGAATAAAGTTATTTTATGGGACCTGTTTTGAATTGAACTGAGCAGCTAAACATAGGCAGAAATTGAGATTGTGTATTGGAGCCACAAAGGAAAACACCTAGGTTAGTTGTGCATACACTAATGTGTGATCTTGAAATAGAGATCTTGGATCCAAGCCACAGCTGATCCCGAAATTTTTTGATTTTTGGTATTTACCACAAAATGTATTTAGCAAGATAACATGTATCTCATTTATTCTTTATAACCCTGAGATAGGTATTATGCTATGGCCAATGTTTTGCAAAGGCACAGCTGAGAGAGGGAAAGGTTAAATAATATACCCAAGGCTCCCACAGCTGAGAGTGGGGGAAAGTAGGATAGGAACCCAGGCGGTGCTCTTTGAGTTGTTGCTCTTAACTTTTAGAAAGAACTCTGGAATAAAAAGGAGTTAAGGGTCATGGCTTCTCGCTACTTGAGACGAATTTTTGAGAACATTGTGGGAGGAGAGTGATGGGTGGAAATACCTCAAAAACGTGTGTGGGCCTGCAGGAAAACTAGTGCTTCCATCATTGAGTCTCAGCAGGTAGGAAAGAAGCCGCACCATCTGAGTGGGTACAGATTCTCCACGTGTCAGGAGAGATGGCCTTGAACTTTCTTCATTATGAGGCTGGATATGTACAATGCCAACTGTGGTCAGGAGGCAGGCTGCCACCTCATGTTGGGGCATGATGGCGTCCAGACTACACTGACATTCAGTGGTTGGAGCTCTGTGGGAAAAAAAAGAAAAAAATCCAGTAACCCCTTTAAAATATAGCTAAAAGTCAGTTATACCCTTAAATGTTCCAGAGAGTATCAGTACCTAGATTTAAACTGCTGAATTCAATCATTTCTGCATCATCCAGCTTTAAAACCAAAGCTTATAGGTTTTACATACTGGGACAGTCTGGCAACCACAGAAAGAAAATTTCTTTCCAACATGTTACTTGCTTGAGAGGGCTTTATCCCCCAAGGGTTTATGCTAGGGACACATAGACAATACAATAGATAGAAATCGAGACACTGGGCACTAAGTTGTACTCAGTTACTAATACGCAGCTTTGCAGTAAGGTACTCAGTTGCATTTTTTAGATTATTTATAATTGGACTCATTGCTTTCATTTTAAAGGTACTTCTGGAATAAATATCTGCAAAAACCATAATTGAAAATGTAACTAAGATACCTTTAAAATAAGTCTGTATTTTCCAGTTTTTTACATACCCTGACATGTATATAGTAAATACTCAATAAATGGTAACTGTTATGCTTTCTACATCCAACTTTTTAAAACATCAGTTTTTGGTTTATTTGCTCAAATACTTTATGCTACCCTAGCAAAATGCTTTTGCTCCCCAAGTCACTAGATGGATATGTTTGTGCTGGGCACCAAGGAGTGAGGCTGGGTTTCTAAGTCTTTGTCTCAATGAACAGGCTTGTCTCTAGGGTGGAACTTCGCTTTACGCCCCCTAGGCAGTAGAATGAAGACAGAAGTGAAAAAAGGGAGGAATCCTTGCCGATGATTTTATCAGACCTTGTGGTCTTTTTACTTCTAATATAATCAGTAGTACAGGTTCTGAAATGAAATGAATGGTAGGGTTTGAAGTCGACATAGCAGAAAAAGAGAAGGTTGTATGGATTTGCATGGTTGTTTTATGGAGACGTGCATGTGTTTGCTTGATTTACTTGGCATTCCAGCTTATCTGCCTTCTTCAGGGAGCATGGTCCTCTTGGGGAGTATCCTCCCTCATCTGTATGGTTCTAATGAAGCTGGAGAAGCAATACTCTCTCATGGTAAAGAGCACATGGCTGTGAGCTGGATTCATATCCAGGTGTCAATACTTACTGTGTGAGCCTGGGCAACTTAACCTCCTTGCGCCTCAGGATCTTCATTTTAAAATGGACATAATACAGTACCTTCCTTATTGGGTCATTTATTTCTCCTGGGTTTCCCCCAGAGAGCCTAAGGTAAGGGATTGGGTGCAGGTGGTTTGCACTGCAAAGGGATCTCAAGGAGTGGAAGCAGGTGAAACAGGGAGGAAGGAAAACCTAATCCAAGGTTTTGTTCTGAGCCGTTCGTGGCCGTGGACACTGGGGCTTGGCCCTGTTGCAGGTTTTTTAAGGACTGTGTAGATTGCATTATAGAATTGTCTCCAAGGGATTAAGGAGGGGAGGAGTATTTACATAAAACCTCCCATTCTTGGTTGGCCCATAAAAGTGTTCCCTCTGTTGCATATGTAGGTTTGCACATGTGTATCAGAATATTTCCATAAGAGACTCTCCCAGCTCTGATACAGAAGCTACTGGGAGAGACAAGATGTTGTCATACCAGATAGCTGCCACCAACTGGCTGGAGTAAAAGAAAGAGAACTTGGAGATTTAACAGGAGATACTGATAAAGGATTAAATGGAAAAAAGAAAAAAGTGTACAAAACTTCTAGACCATTGTCTGGCTCAGAGTATGTACTCAATTCATGTTAACCAGGCATACATACTTTTCTGGGCAGATACATACATATAAATAAATTTATTTAATTATGTTTTTACATTTCCTTCTGTTATATCATGCACATATTATGTCTTAGGATAAAATTGTCAAAGCTTCACTTGACCATGTAACAGGAGCAATACTGACAGTCTATCACTCCTATGTCTTCGCAGAAAAAGAAGACATAGGAGTCTTCTTACCATACCCCAGGTAAAAGTTTGGGGTTATAGCACACATAAGACTGATTATTACCTGGATTACAAATTGAATAGGTAGTTTGATTATACATGCAAGTTCCTAGGGAAGCTGCTTTACACTCATGATGTGTTTGGCATAGTAAAGTTTTAACTTGTGTATTCCCTATTTATGTAGTGTGGGTGCACATAGGACACCCGTATAGGACTTCCTCGCTTAGTAGATTTGCCATAGGGCTAACGTGAGCAAAATGAAAGGTAACATTTTTACACTAAGACTGGACAAGGAATGCTTTCTCCTGGGAGCAAAGCTTTGCAGCAATGTCAACATAGTAACAGGATACTTAATATTGTTAAAATAACAAGGCTTAAGATTTTGCTTAAGATTTTAGTTTACGTTTGCTTATCGGTGGAGATTCCTCGAGCTTCGGCCATGCGTTGACTAGTCAGCTTCTGGTTGTGTGACTAGAGCAGGGCTCGATGGTTTCTCAGGGTCGTCTGCATCTGGGACCGGACCGAGCTGGTCCTGGTCCTTGTCGATGACATGTCTCAAGGTTAGCCTGTTGGGTTAGTCCGGATCTGGCTGACTGGTTCACTTGTTCACTGTTCACAGTTAAGGCTGTTGGCCTTAACTGGCTGTGACGAATCCAGAGAACAACTTTAGCAACTTTAACAGAAGTAGGGGTGGATAAGGTTACAATAAAAGGGCCCAATGTGGATGGGTTGTACTTCTTAACCCAGACAGAGTCTCTGGGTTTAAATGAATGGATTGGAATTGTTAAACTTATAGGTATTCTTTTTTGTACCCAGCTTTGTTTCATGGCTTTACCTAGGGCCTGCATTTATCTCCTTAATGTTTATTTTTCCTATTTTTTTTTTTTTAAAGATTTTCTTTTACCCGTGTTGGGTGGGGGTGGTTTCCCAAACAAAACTTCATAAGGCGAATATTAGGTCTGTTTGGTTGGGGTGCATCTGACTCGGAGAAGGACCATGGGCAAGGCTTGATCCCACCATAAGTGTGTTTCCTGACAGAATTCTTTAGGAATTGTTTCAGTGTCCGGTTTATTTGCTTTACCTTCCCTGAACTCTGGGGACGGTAGGCAGTATGTGATTTCCAACAGTTGAGGGAGATTTTAAACAGTCTGAGCTACAAATGCCGGTTCATTGTCAGACCTGAGAGTCAGAGGCAGCCCAAATCTAGGAATACTATCTGTTAATAATGCTTGAGTTGCCTCCATGGCTTTTTCAGTGCAGGTGGGGAAAACTTCTACCCACCCGGAGTAGGTGCAGACAAACACCAGCATAAACCGATAGCCTCCTGCTTGGGGCGTTTCAGAAAAATCTACAGGCAAGTTCTCACATGGGGTTACTCCTACTTTTTCAATTCCCCGGGGCCAAAATGGCCCTTGCCATTGGTCATTCTGAGCACAGGTTAAGCATTGTTTACAGACGGCTCGGGAGGTGACAGTGAGCAGTGGCACATAGAAGTGGCACCCGACTAGTGTTTCTAGTGCTGTTTTCCCATATGAGTTTCTTGGTGGAACAGTTTTACAAACCTGAGGGCTATTACTTCAGGAAAAACTAATTTTCTGTTTCAGAACCTCCACCAGCCTTTTTTTTTGTATAAGCTCTGTTTTCCTGAGCAAACCAGGTCCTGTCATTTGGGGAGTAATTTGGCTTCTCTTTAGGCAAGGGTTCTGGGAGGAGAGGCATGGCAGTAGCTGCCTTCCTACCTACCGTGCTGGAAAGCGGAGTATTTATCGCTGCACGTCTAGCTTCTGCATTTGCTTTTCTGTTTCCTCTTGCCTCTAGGGTCCCACCTTTTTGCTGGCCTTGGCAATATATAACAGCTCTTTTCTTAGGTTCCCATACTGCATCTAAAAGTTGTAGGATTTTTTCTGGATACCCTACACTTGTTCCTTGGGCAGTTAGGAGTCCTTTTTTCTTGTATATGCTCCCATGTACATGTAGCATAGCAGAGGCATACTTTGAATTAGTATATACGTTGACTCTTTTACCTTTTGCTAACAGCAATGCCTGCGTTAAGGCTATTAGCTCTGCTCTAGGGGCTGGGGTTCCTGTCGGCAGGCTTTGGGCGTCTACCACTGAATTTAGAGTTACAACTGCATATCCTGCCCGTCTGACTTCTTCTGTTACAAAGCTGCTACCAGCTGTAAAGTACTTGACATCTGGATTTTGGAGGGGCCGATCTATAAGGTCCCTTCTACTTGAGAATACTCTATCTACTGTCTCTATACAGTTATATAGGGGAGCTTCTGTTTCCAGTGGGAGGAGGGAGGCAGGGTTGAGAGTGTTTATAGTTTCTAAGGTTATGTGGAGTTTTTACATAAAAGCCCTGAAAGTGGATCATTCTAGGATTTGACAACCGATGGTGCCTTCTTTGCTCCATTAGTGTTAAAACAGAGTGTGGTACCCATACAGTTAACTGCTTTCCCAGAGTAAATTTATCAGCACTTGTAGCAGCAAGAGCCTTGAAACAGGATGGCCGTCCTGAGCCGCCGAGTCCAGTTGCTTTGATAGGCAGGCTATTGGGTGATGCCATGATTCCAGGATTGGGTTAAAACTCTGATGGCCATTCCCTTCTGCTCATGAACATACAGGAGAACGGGTTTAGTTATGTCTGGCAGTCCTAAAGCAGGTGCCTCAACTAGAGCCTTCTTGATTGTATTAAATGCTTTTTGTTGCTCAGGCCCACAGATAAAGGGTTTTCTTCCCCCTCCCATTTGTGGATTTATATATTTATTTTGCCATTAGTGAGAAATTTGGGATTTAAATATGGCAGAACCCTGTTGCCCCTAAGAACCCTGTGACTAGTTACTGGGAGGTTGGGGTGAGAATTCTACAGACAGCTTCCTTGCATGCACTGCCTAACACACGCTGTCTGTCTGTGGCTTATGGCAAACCCCAAGTATGTGACTCCTTCGCACGAAATCTGGGCTTTTTTTCCTTCCTTTTTATATACTTTACACCTTGCCTTCCACAGAAGGTGGAGGTTTGGGGTTCCTTCATGGCAATTTTCGATAGTGGGTGCTGCTAGGAGAAGGTCATTTCCATACTGCCGAAGGACACAGTTTTTATCTGGTGGGGTGTAAGCATTAAGGTCTGATGCTAGGGCCTCACTGAAAATTGTGGGGGAGTTTTTGAACCTTTGGGGAAGCTCCTTCCAAGTATACTGGAGTTTTTCCCATTGAAGGGCAAAGATGGATTGACTGACTGGCCTGGGGTCGAAGGCGGAAGAAAACATTCTTTTAGTTTAAAAAGTCAACAATACTGCATTGGAGGGAATTAGGGAGAGCAGAGTGTATGGGTTTGGAACTACTGGGTGAATAGTTACTGTTGCTTGGTTTACAGCTCGTAGGTTCCGCCCTGGCCTATAATTATCACAGGTATGGCACAATTTATTTCTAGGCAGCCGTTTCTTTGATAAGGGTGGGATGTTCCAGGGTGACTGGCATGGTTCCAAAATGCCATGTTTATTAGCCACTCTGGATGCTTTGCTATGCCTAAAACAGCCTCCTGTGGTATGGGATACTGGTGTAGCCGGACTGGGCTGACTCCCACTGTTAGTTCTGCTACCACTGGAGCATGATTGATGGCTAGCTCAGGTGGATTGTTTTCAGCCCGTACCTCTGGGAATTTACTAATTAATTCTGAATATAACTTCCTTCATTGGCCCCAAGTTTGCTTTATAGGTCCCTTCATATCCCTAGCAAATAATTGCCACTCAGCTTGTGGTATTGTGAAGGCTAATACCATAGCCTTTGGTTACTTAAAACCTAAAGTCATGTTATCTTTAGGCTTAAAAGAAATTTGTACTTGTAGTTTTTGGAGCAGATTCCTCCCCAACAAAGGAACAGGGCAGCTGGGAAGATATCAGCACTTGTGCCGCACCTCTTGCCTTCCAGTGACATATTTTGACTGGCAAAAGGGTTTGTTTTTGTTTGTTTTTACCTGATATTCCTATAGCCCCAATGGTAATAGTGTAAGACAGTGACCCACCAGTTTGGATAATATCCCACCACTAGCTATTGCATGGGGATAAACCCCATGATCTTTATAGACCGTTCCTTTGGGGCATGCATACTTTCAATGCCCTTTCTTTTTCCACACTGCACATTGATCTCTCTCCAGTCTGGGCCGGGTTTTAGACTCTGGTTTAGCTATATTTTTTTCTTGCCCTCTTCCACGTCCTCCTCCACATCCTTTCATTATCCCAGCTTTTCTTTCAACTAAGGCAGCTGCTAGTAAATCTGCCTTTTCCTTTGCCTCACGCCGTGCCCTTCTCTTAGCCCGGGTCCCGTGCAGGGAGGGCGCAAAGCAGCAGAGTGTCTGCAACCCACCTGCCACCTTTCCAACGCTACTACAAGATTTGCAAGAAGGAAGAAATGGTCATCTATGAGGAACAATCTTTATTAACAAAGATAAAATAGGGCAGCGGAGAAGTGCTGCAGGCTCCGACGTTGCTCCAACATGGGCGTCTCACCCGACTCCTCCCCACAGCCGTTGGCATCCACTGTCAGGTTTCAATGTTCCTGGACCTCAGGGCCTTCGTCCTCTCCAGTCTAAATGCAGAGACATTTGACATGGACCTGTTTTGCAAAATGCAATACGTTCTTATCGACTCTGGTTACCCTGCTGTGCACGAGAGCCAAAACCTCTTCCTCCTGTCTAGACTTTGGTCCTTTGACCGACACCCCCCATTCCCTCCCTCTGCCACTCTCTGGCCCCGGGTCACCATCCATCTACTGGCTACTTCAGTGGGGTCAACTGGTTCAGATCAACACTTCTGGGGCATCACGTGGAATTGGTCTCTCTGAGGTGGTGGAGATGCTGAGTAGTGGGATTTCCTCATTCCACGGTGCACACAGCTATCTAATCCTCACACTGCACCCCATGAATGTACAAGCAGCACGATTTGCCAATTAAAACAATACTAATAATGACAGAATAAATATAGTAAAATACAAGAAGTGTGGCTTCACCGCCCCACCTACCTGATTTTATCAGCCGCCCAACTATGTTGAGCGGCTTCTTCTCTTGGGTGGGCACAGGCAGAAGCATCTCATTAGTATTGAAATGCATCGCCTGGCAGCTCTGCGGCAGCCCCGGCTTCTTGTTGGCTGGGCCAACACAGCCTCGGGCTGCCTAGCTTCGAGGACGCTGGCTTCCTGTGATGATTGTTGAGCCAGGGTTCTCTGGGTGGTGCTCTGGGTGGAGGAGGCGGCCATGAGGTCGTGCTGGAAGGGTTGTTGAGCCAAAGTTTCTAAATCTTCACTGCCCTTGGAGCACTTGATGGAGGCTGCGGCCACGAGGTCACGCTGGAGGGCTTGCTGCGCCCAGGTTTGTAAATCTCCACCACTGCCAATGGAGCTCCCGATGGAGGAGGCCACGCGGTCACGCTGGAGGGCTTGCTGAGCCGAGGTTTCTGAATCCCCACCACTGCCGTTGGAGCTCGCAATGGAGGAGGCCACGGGGTCACGCTGGAGGGCTTGCTGAGCCGAGGTTTCTGAATCCCCACCACTGCCGTTGGAGCTCGCAATGGAGGAGGCCACGGGGTCACGCTGGAGGGCTTGCTGAGCCGAGGTTTCTGAATCCCCACCACTGCCGTTGGAGCTCGCAATGGAGGAGGCCACGGGGTCACGCTGGAGGGCTTGCTGAGCCGAGGTTTCTGAATCCCCACCACTGCCGTTGGAGCTCGCAATGGAAGAGGCCACGGGGTCACGCTGGAGGGCTTGCTGAGCCGAGGTTTCTAAATCTCCACAATTGCTGATGGATCTCTTGATGGTCGGGGAGGCCATGGGGGCATGCTGGGGGTCTGGATTAAAACTCTCTGTCTTCCTCTTCAGGCCGGCAGGTGAACTGGAAACTTGCGGGCCGGCAGGTGAACTGGAAACTTGCGGGCCGGCAGGTGAACTGGAAACTTGCGGGCCGGCAGGTGAACTGGAAACTTGCGGGCCGGCAGGTGAACTGGAAACTTGAGTGGATGGAGAACAGGTGGGATCCCCAGGAGCAAGGGACCGTAGTCTGTTATCGGCTCGCTTTCTTATTCTATCAGCAAAAAGGTAGGTGGCCATGGGATAATTATATAAGTTTTCTTTAATTGCCTTGGAGACTGTCTTAGCCCTGAATCCCATGGCCACCAAGACCTGGATCGTTTCAGCATTTGGGTGTTCCAGGATTTGCTTTTCATGAGTTGTCAGAGGCAACTGCTGGCCGTTGTTGACCCACGAGTCCCTGAGAACTTGCTGTACTGTGGGCCGCTCCCTGGGATCTGTCAGTAACAGTTTTTTCATTAGACTTTCCAGGCCTTTTGAGAAGGAAGAGGGGCAGATGTACCTTCCAGATCGAATTTTTGCTTGGAGGACCATACGACTCTTTGAGAAGAAGGGTAGATCCCTCGACACCATCTCGTACAAAGTGGCGCCTAGGCTCCAAACATCCATGGCGGGGCATTGGTAGCCCTGGCCCAGGATGACTTCTGGGGCCATGTAGAGGAAGGTGCCACAACGTGTTGTCAGCCACTGCCCCTCATCGTAAGTTGTTGCCAATCCGAAATCGGCAATTTTTATATTTCCTTCACCATCCAACAGGATGTTTTCCGGCTTCAGGTCCCTTGTGCTATTCTTCTCGCGTGGCAGTACTCCATGGCCGACAGCATCTGCTGGAACTTTGCCCGGGCCTCCTCCTCTGTCACGTGGTTGCGGTACAGCCACTGGTGCAGGTCTCCTCCTGAGGTATACTCCAATATTAAATGGCATGCATCTGTGGTGTCGATGATCTGAAATAGTTCTACGATATTGGCGTGGTGCACAGACTTTAAAATCGTCAGCTCTGTCTGGCTAATGGCGACACGGGCGCCAGTTTTGTGGGTGGTTTTCACGGCCACCTGGGTCCCAGACAGCAAGTGGCGGGCCAGCTTCACCTCGCTGAAGGCACCACGGCCAATGAGTTCCAGCGTTTGGTAACACTGTAGCCCCTGGTCAGGTGGGGCGTGGGCCAGTGTCTGCCCCATGGTGCCTGATGCCTCTCTACACTAACTACACGACTAACTACTAAGCAACAATACTAACTATACTAACTATGCTAAAATATTAAGCAACAATACTGACTATACCAAAGTACGCTAAAATACTAAGCAACGATAGTGACTATACTAACTACACTAACAACGCTAACTAGAAAAACACCAACCCCCCCCCACAGAAACCCTCCCCCACCCCAAACCCCCCCACACCCAACCCCCCCCACACACAGAAACACAGATAAAACACGCACACGCACACGCACATGCACAGACACGCACACACACCACACCACTCGGCAATCGCTGGTCTGAATCCACAGGTCACCAAACAAGCTTCCAGGGATATCTCAGACCAAAAACCATGACCCAGCCAGGCCCTTATATAGGCCCTGTGATTCCATCACAAAGGCTTTTCATGACATCAGAGCAAAGCAGGGGCCAATCACGGCTGGGGGTCATTCAGAGTTCTGAGCATGAGCCAGTCGTGGCTAGGGATCGTTCAGAGTTCTGAGCATGAGCCAGTCATGGCTAGGGATCGTTCACAGAGATTTTCTCACTTTTGGTCCCCAAAACATCTTCCTCTTTTAAAAAGAAAAGTGCTTTTGTCTAGATGGGTTATAGAGATTGATATTTAGTTTCCTAGCCATTTAAACTGGTACAACACTTCAACGGCATTTTCACTTGTAGTTTCTTTTTCTATAATTTTTTTATTATACTCTTTGAGTTCTGGGGTACATGTATAGATTGTGCAGGTTTGTTACATAGGTTTACAGGTGCCATGGTGGTTTTCAATCATTTGTAATTTCAAAATCTGAAATAGCTTTTGGATTTTGAAGATCTCCTAATGTCCACATGCAAAATATTCAATTCCTTTTCTTTCATCTCTGAACGGTTGGTCTCAACCATTGAAAAGGGAGAGAATATTTTCCTTTCCTTGTAGGGTGTTTCCTTCCTCATGTGGTTGAGATTATGTAATGGACACAGAGGAAACAGACATAGCCTACCTTCCACGAGCCCATAGCCTCATCAGGAAGGCCCCCCAGCCATGAAGCTCCTTCAGCATGAGGAGCACCAGGTGAAATGGGGGCCAGAGAAGAGTGGCCTGGGCCGCAGGTCAGCACTGGTGAGGGAGGAAGCGGGGCTTTCTGGAGGCCAGTGTGCTGAGCCCTGCGGTGTGAGGAGGGGTCGCCTAAGTGAGTAGAGACAAGGGCAGGAGGGTAGCCTCTGCAAAGGCCCAGGATGACCGAGGGTGGCTCTCTGGAGGGATGTGCTAGTCTTGAACGAGTGACTGGGGCCAGGTTGGGAGTGCTCGAGTCCCAGGACAGAGGCTGAGCCTGTATTCCAGGGCCGGGGCTGTGGAATAGTTCTGAGCCCCTCGCTGGGCCACAGCCCTGAGACCCTGACTCTGCTCCTGACCTGGGAGTGGGCTCAACTGAACTTTGCCTCCTCGCTAGCCTCACTGCCTCCAGCCTCCCCCACCCACACCCCTCCTTTCAGGCTCCCAGAGGGATCCAAGGAAAAGCCACCTCTGGCCTACACCACCCACCGGCTGGCCCTGAGACCTTCAAGGAGAAGCCCTCCTCCTTGTCCACCAGGGCTTGCCTGGGCAACCTGTTCTCCCCACGGCCCTGCCTTACAGACCACCCTGTGTGCCTGTGCCCATGTGGGTCAAGCCATCATGTTTCCTACAAACAGTCCCCACTGCCTAGAGTCCCCCACTTACCTTCCTGCACTGGGTGCCCTCCTGTCCCTTCAGTCCCAGCTGAGATATCTGGCACTCTGGGCAGCGTCCCTGAGCCCCGGACACAGAGGAGCCTCTTCTGCCCTGGATCCCAGAACTGCTTCTGCCTTCCTTCTGCCATGGTGCAGAAACCTCTAGCCACCCCCCCACACACACACGCACTCACATACTCACACCTCGCACACTTGCCACCATTTGGGGACATGGATTTCTGCCTGCTGGACTGCCTCTCTCCCACCCCAGCCTCTCGGGGACCCCAGGCAGAGGTGCTGCTATTAATAGTAGGGGCCCGGTAGGTGCACTGGAGGTGGGGAAGGGAAGGGCTCCCCAGGAATAGCCCTGCATGGATGACAGCCACCACACAGAGGGCACGGCCACTAGGAAATGTAGGTCTTTCTACGTTTAGGTGGAGGCAGCAGGCACAGGCGGGAAGGAGAAAGTGGTGCTGGATTCCTACGGTTGCTAAATGCCAGGATGAGGTGCTTCTATTGCCTCCTGGGGAGCAAGCTTTGGGAGAGACTGCGGCCCACGAGGGCAGCACTGGGGAGGCTGGTCTGGAGGGAGATGGCCCCTAAAGGGGCACACCTGTGCCTGTCCCTCTTGGCTCAGCCCTCACTGGCACCAGGAATCCCTTGGTCGGGAATGGGGGGGGCGTCATGGCCTTCTGCCTGAACACCCTGACATGTCCCCCCAGGATTCTGCACTTTTTTCTCCTTTTTTTTTTTTTTGAGACAGAGTCTCACTCCGTCACCCAGGCTGGAGTACAATGGCATGATCTCAGCTCACTGCAACCCCGGCGTTGGTTCAAGTGATTCTTCTGCCTCAGCTTCCTGAGTATGTGGGATTACAGGTGTGCACCACCATGCCCAGCTCATTTTTGTATTTTTAGTGGAGACGGGGTTTTGCCATGTTGGCCAGGCTGGTCTTGAACTCCTGACCTTGTGAGTCACCTCCCTCAGCCTCCAAAGTGGTGCTAGGATTACAAGCATGAGCCACCGTGCCCAACCATGCCTTTTTTTTTTTTTTTAAGAGCCTTTCCTAGGCTTGGAACAGATGGCCCTTTGGTACATGTGTGTTAACATGGTGGTATACCATGGAGAGTGGGTAGATGGAGCTTCTAGACTCCAAAATAACAAAACCACAGTGTGAGTACACTGTTCTATTAGGTTGACTGAGGTATGAGTACATTTTCTGGCCTGCGACTCTTCCAACCTGTGAACTGATTGTCATCTGCCTGGTAACTTGGTTTGGTGTAAACTGCTCTTAAGCCTTTGCTGATAAAGAAAATAATAATATAAGTATTTACATCTATGTGTGCTTCTTTTTTTATGTTGTCATCACTCCTTCCCCTTTCCTATTTTGGAGGCTCTCAATGGATCTCCTAATTTATAAATGTCAAATATATTTTTGTATTAGATTTTGCCTATGATGAGAGAAATCTCTAGTGTATATTTTATGTATGCTGAACACGTGAACACATTTTTATAATTTGACACATTTGAAGGCATGGTCTGATAATGATGTAATATGTACCTTGCTGGTTAATATAACTAAGATTTTACCTTTATTGTGTTAGGTACCTTTTTTATTTTAGCAGCTGATAGCTGTCTTCTACTGAATAAAGAATTATAACATTCAGATGTCACAGAAAATTAGAATGTTTATTGTCAAATACTGTGTAAGTCAATTATTTACAGAATTTTCACTTTTCTGTCTCTGTCAACTGAAGTTAAAGGACAAGTCATATCTGATTTTTAAAATGAGCACACACGCGTGTGCATGCACTTCCTTTGCTGTGTAAACTTTTCCAGTGAATTTCTTCCTTAAGCAAATTGTGGTGGCAAGTAGTCAAATATGGCTTTACACCATGAAGATACACATTCACAAAGTCATGATGTACTGTTTTGGTTTCTGTGGATGGTATATTTTGTAGAAAGAAAATTGTTAAATCGAGATCTAGACAATAAATAGTTGAGGCAGCTACTTTAGAAGCTAGAAGAGGAAATGCAGAAAGAGATAAGGATAAGGGGAGCAAGAGGAAAAAGTTGGTCCATAACAGATATGCCTCTTCTTCAGTAAAGTATACCAAAATCACCAAGAGCACAGTTTAACTTTCTTGTGAAAACTAGCAAGGGGGCTGAGCTCCATCACCTAGTTGACTTGGGTATGAAATAGAAGCAACACACTTGAAACCCAGGTGACCTCTATGTCATGCTTAATTCCTCCTCCTCCTAGAGGTCAGTGGTTGTCAGTTTCCGTGTTGTACCTAGAGATTCTAATTTGAAAGGTTCTAGGTAGGGCTTGGGAAGGTATTTATAACAAGCTCCTGGGATGATTTCTTATGCAGGTGTTGTGGATTAGAGAAACATTGCCCTATTCATCTTTGGTTAAGTACTTAGTAAATCTTGGAGAAGAGTCAAACACAAGCAGAATTATATGGAATAATATAGCAAGGTTAAATCATAGAGATCCATCCTGAGGCCACTGAGAAAATGCTTCTAACCCACTGGCTTCCTAAAGTAGGAGATTTCTGAGATGCGTTTTAAAGCATAAGCAGGATGCAGTCAGGTGAAAACACTTGCTGGAGCAGCATCTAAGGCCTTGGACCTGATGAGCAAAAGCACAGAGGTGACAAACGGCATATGTGTTCAAGACTCTGGAGGGTCAAGTGGAAATCACATGGTGAGAGATGAAAGAGGAGAGGAATGCAGAGGCCACACCCAGAACCATGGACTTCCACAGGGCAAGGATTTGGGATGTGAGAGGGGGCAGTAGAAAAGAAGGTAGATTTGCATTTTAAATCACTGGGGACCAAAAAATAAAATACTGGTCACTGAAAGGGAGTTGAACACAAGGTCAAGATTGTGAAACCACATCAACTCATTAAGAGTTCAAGAAATCAAAGCAGCAGATGAGCAATGGTTTAAAAATTCTTGGTTAGATGTTTTCATTGTAACAATTTGCATTTCAGAGTGACTCAGTCAAAACAGTCACAGAAGGAATGAGGAAAGAGTAAAATCTTGTTTTGTGAGTTACAGGTGTTTCTGCATAATACCTTACACCTAATAGATGTTCTAGATGACCACCAAGGTTAGTTTTTACAACCATAAATGAATGGCCCCAGCTAATGCTGACTGAGGCCTTAACACTGCCTTTTATTTCAAAGTGCTCTGGAAGCCCTCTTTTTTTCTCTTTATTTCAGTGTGTAATCTCCTGAAGAAGAGGGAGCTTGCCTGGCACTCAGTAATAATTGTTAAATGGATTAATGAATGGCCCAGCTAATGCTGACTGAGGCCTTAACATTGCCTTTTATTGCAAAGTGCTCTGGAATCCCTCATTTTTTCTGAATTAAAGAATAGGGTTTTTTTTTTGTTTGTTTCATTTTGTTTTGGTTTTTCAGATATCTGCCCCGGCGATGCTTTTGGTTTAAACTAGTTGCTTTTTAAACATTTTAAAATGAATCAAAATTAAGGCTGCGTATACTCTGATGATAGTCATGCTTATGGTGTTATTTGGAGCGCAGCCCAAATACTTGAAACTAAATGAGTGAAAGAGCAGAGAGTGGGCGTTTTTAAATGAAGCAACATTCTTTAGTTTGGTAAAACTGAGCTGAAGTTACACAGTTAACTCTTTCACTTGCAACCTGTTGCTCACAGTGTATTTTTGGGGGAGGATAGTTGTCTGATCTCAATTACGGAGAAACAGGAAGTTTCAGGATTCACGCTAAACTCCCATTCCACAGGCGAGTCTCACAAAAGAAAAAGTGTTGTTACATAAAATTGTTCACTCCTCGTGTCTGCACCGTGGCAGAAATTATTCTTCCTGCAGGTGACGGAAGAGAGCTATAGCTTATGGGGGCCACAAGCAGTGTGTGGAACGGCGAAGCAGTGACAGCAAGACGGCACTGCCTAAGTCTATTTCTTTCCTTCCAAACCAGCTCTAATTTTAGGCCCAACGACCAAAGACGGAGAGGCAGTCGCTTTGAGCTACTCCTGGCGGTTTGTTTGGAAATGAATTTACCTAAATCCCTTCAGATGTAGCCAGAAAAGGGGAAATAAGCCTTCGTCGCTCTGGGCTCCCCATTGGCTGCGGCCGCTGTGGCCTCCTTGCTCCTTTGCGACGCTAGCCCTGCTGCCTCCGGGGCTATAGAAGGGCCTGTACTGATCAGGTCTGCTCAGGAGCCGCCAGCAAGAGGAAAAGGAGGCAGCTCTTGAGAGTGCAGCCAGAAAGGAGGTGGGGAGAGTCTGGAGAAAAAGGGCACTGCAGCCTCGGAGACAGTTGTGCCTCAGCGCGTCTCGAGCAACGAGCGAGGTAGTGGGGAGCCTCGTGTCGGGCAAGGCGGAGGGTCTTCGGAGGAGGGGTCCTGTGGGGCGTCCCCGGCCCCCACCGGGGAGTGCAGCGACCGGAGGGCCAGCGCTGTGGTGGTGCTCCCCAATCTGGGGCCTCGGCGCGTCCCTCGCCCGCCTCTCCTGAACAAGTCCAGGCGAAATAAGCACGCCCAGCCTCCTACATTTCACTCCCCTCTCTCTTAAACAAACCAAACCGAGCAAAAACGAGCACTGACACAGCGGGGCCCACACACCGGAAGATGTTTAGGGAGGGGTCGGGGAGTGTGATTTCTGTCACCTGTGGCTCTGAATCGCATCCTGAAAGGCAGCGTGTTTCTTGCTTAAGGCGTTATACCCTCATGGTAGTGGGCGTGGACGTGTGCAGTGGGCGGGGGAGGGTTTAAGTTCTGCCAGTGTTGGACCAATATTGTTGATAGGTCCAAATGACAGTGGGTGGTATAATAATACCACAAATAAATTATACCCATTCTGATTAATGTTAAAAACAAAGTCATTCCTGCAGGTATGAGGCAGGCTGAAAAAAACCCAGAAATTTGAAGCTAAAAAATGCACACTTAAAAATGAGCAACATGTCTGAAGATATATTTAGAAAAATAAGGAAAAAAAGACGTCTTCTTATAGAAAAAAACCTATCTTGTAACTATTTGATGAATATATGTACACAAAGGCCACTGCCTATGTGATTTGGAAGGACTTATTTAGAAACATACATGAAATGTTAACTGCACAAAATATTCACTGAATTTTACAGAAGCCAGTTTTTTTTTGTTGTTGTTGTTCTTTGTTTTTAATGTCCTTAGGGTCTTGGCAGGGCTTTTCCTATGTATTTCCATAATGGTACTAGATTGCTCATCTGCACATAGTAAGCTACTGGTAGGTGGGTTGTGTGTGTGGTTTTTTTAAAACTACCATCAGAATTTTAATAAAATGGCTAATGCTAAATATTAGAATTAAAGCTAATAATTTTAATAGGAGATAGTTTATTCTTGGAAACTGTAGCTGATAAGAATATAAGCTCATTATTTATAAGACTTTGCTTTTCTTCATTCTAGTTGAGTTACAGACATCATGCTGAAATTAGTTTCTTCAAAGCCCAGACTTGTCATACCCTCTGTTCTCAAGACTCTACTCAGGGGAATTAGCAGAGCCATTCTCAAAACCAACCCATTAAACATCACCCAGTTTGTAGCAGTTTTTTTTTTTAAAGAACTTACATATAGAAAAGGTTTGCTTTTTTTTTTTTTTTAAACATATTTGCTGCTTTGAAAAAGAAAACATGTTAAGTTGGGAATTTTATGTGTCTGTATTTGATTTATTGTATTTATTCTTCTAGGGAATACTTCTCTGGATATAAAAGATCTGGTTAAACAATTTCATCAAATTAGAGGTAAGTACCACAAGTAGCAATGGTTTTAATAATAATGTTTATAAATTATTGCATCATTACTAGCATACATTCAAACTTAAGAATGGTACCCATAAATTATTTTATGTTTAATCACATTGGTCCTTTTTAAAATATACATATGTATATATATTTTTAAAGACACGCTCTGTCACCCAGGCTGGAGTGCAGTGGTGCCGTCATAGGTCACTGCAGCCTGGGCTCAAGGGCCTGTCTTAGCCCCCCAAGTAGCTGGGACTGCAGTTGTGTGTCACAATGTTCAACTACTTTTTAAAAAAATTTTGATAGCAATGGGTCTTGCTGTGTTGTTCAGGCTGGACTGGAACTCTGGGATGCAAGTGATCCTCCTGCTGCAGCCTCCCAAAGTGCTAAAATAGCAGGATTGAGGAGAATTGGATTTCATAGTAATAAGTCCTTAGAAAAGCTGTATAAATACTTTTTTTGGAAGGTTTTTTTTTTTTTTTTTTTGGAGTCTTGCTCTGTTGCCCAGGCTAGGAGTACAGTGGTGCAATCTCGGCTCACTGTAAGCTCTGTCTCCCGGGTTCAAGTGATTCTCCTCCCTCAACCTCCCAAGTAGCTGGGACTCCAGGTGTGCACCACCATACCAGGCTAAATTTTGTATTTTTAGGAGAGGCAGCATTTCACCATTTGGCCAGGCTGTCTTGAACTCCTGGCTTTAACTAATCTGCCCATCTGGGCCTCCCAAAGTGCTGGGATTACAGGCATGAACCCCTGCTCCCAGCCAGATTTTTTCCCTCCCCCCTTCCCTCCCTCCCTCCCTCCCTCCCTCCCTCCCTTCCTTCTGACAGAATCTTGCTGCATCACCCAGGCTGAAGTGCAGTGGTGCAATGATGATCTCTGGCTTACTGCAATCTCCACCTTGCAGGTTCAAGCCATTCTCCTGTCTTGGCCTCCCAAGTAGCCGGGACTACAGGCACCTGCCACCATGCTTGGCTAATTTTTGTATTTTTACTAGAGACGGGGTTTCAACATGTTTGGCAGGCTGGCCTTGAACTCTTGACCTTAGGTGATCCACCAGCCTCAGCCTCACAAAGTGCTGGGATTATAGCTGTGAGCCACTGCACCTGGCCCAGATTTTTATTTAAAGCAAAGGTTAACCACCCATTTTCCCCCAGACGGTGTAACTGCAGTCCAGGATGGAGGACAGGAGATAGTTAGATATCTCTGACCACACTTTCTGCTCTAATAGTGTCTCTATTCATAAAGAGAGAAGTTTTTCATAGATAGTGGTTGCCTCCAGCACATCTCAGACACTGTGACATAGTGCTGTAAATTTGCTTAGAAGCAATTTATATTGTGTGTGTATATATGTAAATGTCTAATATCTAATGCGAACATAACAGTATGAAACTCAGTTAACAGAGAAGTAATGAAAAAGTCAGGGAGAAATAAAAGGCAAAGTTCACATAGTGAAAATTTGGGAAGATCACTATAAATAGAAGAGGATATAGTGGTCAATTCTCACAGACAGATGTACACATCTAAAAGAATAGAAAGAAAAAGCTTTTCACAAAATTTTGTGAAGAAGTCATATGGAGACTCCTTGCTAGTGTGGGAAATAACTAATTCTTACCACATTGACTGGCCAACATTTTGGAATGATCATAGAGAAAGAAGGATTCAGTGAGTGTCAGCTACTTCTGTACTGTCACTTTGGTGATGTTACTAGATAACCAAGGTAGAGAGAAATGAGGAGTAAGAACCAGGAAAATGTGAAAATCATGAGGCTTTGGGTCTGCAGTGAGATACCCAAGATCCTGAATAGCAAGGGTCAGCATTTGAAAGGGCAGGAGAATGAAGCATCATGGTTCAGGAATATTTTCTAGTCTAGTCAGGCTGCTTTCCTGCAGGGCCTGATGGCATTCTCATTTCACACAGGAAACAGGTCTGGGACTTGCTTACCATCAGCAGGATATACAGATAAGTGCAAAGGATGTACCATCCTTTCCCTGGCCATGAGCCTGGTTTCCCTGTTAGTCAGGGTTATTACTGTCTATGTACTTGTATTCTCTATATCAGGGGCTATTTGAAAGTATTGGGAGGGTGCAGGCTTGCTGTTTGAGAATGGTGATAAAGTCAGTGAATCTTTATGGTGGAATGTAATTAACTGGTTGCTTTTGAATTTAATTTGTTTACGGAAGGATTTATCCACCATTCAGCTTAGCAAGTGAACTAAACAAATGTAAATTCTGGTCTAGGTAGGTTAACATCTTTCAATCTCAGGATTCCAAAATTAACAGCCTAACAAAATTAATGGAGCAGCCATCCTTTAATGGAGATAAAGGAGATACTGCTGGTTTTCTCCTCCAATGATTAAAGATATCAAGGAGGTTGGCATAGCATACAAATAATCCTGAAAGCAAATTCATAGTATAGTTATAGAAATAGATTACTCTTTCAGCAGTAGAGTGGAAATGAACATTGTTTATTCTAGTTTACTAGGAAGGAACGGTATGATCAGGAAACACAGAGTTCAGTGCTACCTTCTAATATCAGTTTGGCTCATTAGTCTGTTTGCCTTTCATTGCCATCTCAAATGGTTTCTTACTGGACAAATATAATCCATTAACTTAGGTTCTGTCACAGACTGTGTGAGTTCACTTACATCCAGGAAAGCATTACTCTGGGCTAAAGAGGTACTATCTAGGAATATACAAGCAAGGATTCTACTTTGTAGAGCATTTCCTCTCCTGAGAGACACACTCCTACTGGTTTAATTCCCCAAATGCTATTCCTGTAGGAGCACTGGGTAAATTTGGTTGCATGGTTGGTCAATCCTCCACAATAAAAATGTAGGTATAACAGGTAGTATCTTCTCTTTTGTTAAATAGAACTTCACTTTTGTGGATTCCAGTTTTAAACAAGAATGTTGTTACCTGTAATACCCTACATGCTCTGTTGGCCCCGAGGATTAAGGCCCTCTCAGACTTTCAATGACTTCCAAGATGTGGAAATGAACTATCATTTGAGCACTAAGTCAGCTAGCTGCCCCTTATTCTGGCCTGTCAGTGTCTTCAGCAGGAAGCTACATCAGCCTCAAGACAGCACTAGATGTTAGAACTTGGTGATGTGAGCCAGAACTGTCATCCTAGTGCACTGGTACTCCCTCATCTCTCAGATACCACATACGAGAATGAAGTATGCATTTCATAAAAGTGCTCAGTGGAAATGTTTTATCCTCCAAAGTTACTCCTAAACTGTTGAGTCTGCTGCCTAGCAGCATTACTACCAAGCTGCCTGTATGTATGGAAAGCAGGGAGGTAAGAATATCCCTGCCTGTATCATTTGTTTTTGTTGAATACTTCATTTCTGGGATTTTTCCTAGAAAGAGCCCCAGTTGTTGGTAGACCTCATCATAAGACTTCATCACAGGACCACAGGATAGTGTTTACCCATTTTCCCAGTAGCTTTGAAACTTCATGCAGTCAGGTAATACAGAAGGTAAGAGGAAGAATCAGACATGGGAGCAAGTTGCTTTCACTTTTCTGTTGTCTCTCATCTTTTTACCCCTTTTCCAGAGCCTAGAGTCTTTAGCATGGTCCCTAGCTCCATCCAGAGCCATGTTCATGGTGTCATTTCACTCACATATGCCCATCTGCAAAGCAGCTCACCCTCTGAAGCTCTTTCTTGAATCCTCTTAATTTTCTGCAGTTTTATTAAACATATACTCACTACCATGTGAATCAGTGAAAGCTCTCCATTTCTCAAGCTTTTCAGGAGAGTTTCTGACATTAATCCAAATGAATCTTTAATTGATGGGCTTTTAGAAACTCAGGCAATATTTTAAGGCAAGAGAGTCATTCCCTTAAACCCACCACCTAGTATGTGCCAGGAAAAGAATAAGGGAATAGAATTGGTATTTTGTAACTGTTTTGTCCTAGACAGTTACAGTTTGTCAATTCAGACAACCTTGTGAGATAAATGACGCAATTTTACTTAAGAGTAATCTGAGGCTTAAGAGTGATTTAAAAACTTCTAAGCTTCTAAATATTAAGAAATGGGTAGAGTTAGGATCTGAGCTCCCTAGTAGTATGGCTTCCCACTCTAGAGTATGTAACATTCTAGGATCCCTCTCAAAATATCTTAGATCCTCCAACTCAAGGAGTGAAGGCAGAGGAGTCTGAGCTCCCTTTTCCCCATATCGTGTCCCACTATTTCATTTATTTTTCTTGTCACCTTCTTATGTGGAACCTGAAACCGAGGTTGTGCTGATACTGACCTTTTCATCACTCCACAAAGAGGGCAGTGGTTTCTCATCACCACGATGATCTCTCATCCCTGAAAACCAAATGGAGACCTGTTTCCAGTGTCATCCCTGTCTGATCTTCTAATGGAAATAGGAAATAGCCACCTCTTTTCAAGAATCCAGAAGACCTAGCCTACCTGGATCCCTTAGTTACCTTGTTAACTTTTCTAAGTGATCCTGGACACACTTGGTTTGACAGCATGAGAATAATTATAGTCACGAACTGCTGCTGATCATTGGACACAATTTCAATTCCTGTGCAGCACCAAATCGTTTATGCATATCATTATTGTTTAGAAATATTCATATTAAATATTCATAATATTGAGATTTCCCGGCAGCTTTGCTTACACTGTGGGGTGGAAACCACCTACTTGAGCCTCAGCTGGTGGATGCCTCTCTCAAAGGACTCAGTTTGAGCTCAGACTGCTGTGCTGGCTGTGAGAATTTCAAGCCTGTGGATCTTAGCTTTCTGGCCTCCATGGTGGTGGGACCCACTGAGCCAGACAACTTGGGTCCCTGGCTTCATCCCCCTTTGCAGGGGAGTGAACAGTTCTGTCTTGCTTCTGTTCCAGGTGCTACTGGGGTATGGAAAAAAAAGAAAAAAAAAACCTGTCGCAGCCAGCTCAGTTTCTGCCCAAATGGCCACCCAATTTTGTGCTAGAACCCAGGGCCCTGGTGGTTGTGTAGGTACTGAGGGGAATCTCCTGGTCTGCCTGTTGTGAAGACCGTGGGTAATGCACAATATCTGGGCTGAGTGCAGGAAACAGTCCCTAATGGCTTCCCATGGCTAGGAGAGGGAGTTCCCCAGCCCCTTGCACTTCCCAGTGAGGTAACACCTCACACCCTGCTTCGACTCACCCTCCTTGGGCTGCACCCACTGTCCAACCAGTCCCAATGAGATGAACCAAGTATCTCAGTTGGAAATGTGGAAATCACCCGCCTCCTGCGATCTTGCTGGGAGCTGCATACCCGAGCTGTTACTATTCAGCCATCTTGCCCATGTTTTAAAAGACAATGCACCACATGTATTTCTGACTTTAAGCACTCTTTTTGAGCTTCCCATCTCCAATTCTTATCAATTCTTACACAGCCTCTTGTATCTCTTGTTATACCCTGCTGCTTATCCACTTCTGGTCTTTGATAACTTTCAGATTTTCCATTCCATGCCAGAATATGTCCTTTTCCATATGCTTCTTGGGCAGTTATTTACCCCAGTAGTACCCTGAATCTCCATATGAGTTGTGCTTATTTCAAAAAATACTGTATGCTTGGAATTTATCTCTTTATCTTATTGGTTTCATGGAAAATCAGGATTCTACAATGAATTTTAAAGTTAACCAATCTGAGTCATTTTATTATACTTAAAAAGCAACTTTTTTAAAGAAGGAATGCCTTCAGTTATGTTCCTAATTCTTAGCATGTATAGTTGTGTCAGCTTATGTAAAACCACATCACCAAAGTCATAGTGGGTTAATCTTCCTAAGATTGATAAGATCAACATTTAGCAAACCTAGTTTATAGCTTTAAGAAATTCTGTCTTCTATAACCAACATAATCTCAAGGTTACAAGTCAGCAATTGTTCTAAGTATTTAAAGGAGACCTTAAAACATTAGAGAAAAGCTCTTTACCCTTAATAAACAGATAATGATTTGAACTCAGTATAGATTTACATTATATATGTATGGTAACTAGTAAGTATATATTTGCCAACATTCTTCCATGTATTCCAAACAAAGCCAAATAGTGGATCTAGTGTTTGCATTTAGTTTTTACCTTGGACAGAGTCTAGCTCTGTTGCCCAGGCTGGAGTGCAGTGGCACAATCTTGCCTCACTGCAACCTCTGCCTCCTGGGCTCAAGCAATTCTTCTGCCTCAGCCTCCCGAGTAGCTGAAATTACAGGCACGGGTCACGATGCCTGGCAAATTTTTGTATTTTTAGTAGAGACCATTTCGGCATGTTTGCTGGGCTGGTCTCAAACTCCTGGCCTCAAGTGATTTGCCTGCCTCAGCATCCCAAAGTGCTGGGATTACAGGTGTGAGCCACCACACCCGATCTAGTGTTTGCATTTTCAAAAACACTATAAAAATTTAAGGCATCTGGTCTCGGTATTTTTAATTATGAAAAAAATCCATAAGTATGTAACATACACATGTAGATACAAAGAAAAAACAGCCTGTATTTTACCACCCAATTAGGAAATACCAATTTGATTTTAATCAATGCTGAATTAAAGATATTTGAGATTTATGATTTTTAATTTGATATAACATTTGCAAAACTTTTTTTTGTGTCTTTTTAACTGGGTATTGATTCATTCCTTTTCCATTTACATGAGGTTTAGTTTATTCAGTGCTTTCAGGTGCATTATTTCACTTAATGTCCACAGAAACACCATGAAGTTAGAATTATAATCCCCATTTTGCAAATGAGGAGGCGTGAAGCTCAGAACAGTTAACTTGTTCATGCAGCTATTACATTTCAGAGCCAGGACTGGAACCTTGGTTTTCTCATTAAATTTTTTACTATGAGAAAGTTTCAGGGACGAAAACAGTATCGTAAATTCCCTGGTAAATTGCTAAGGACTCATAATTATATAATGCTTTACCTTTCCAGAATGGTGGTTATAAGGGATGTTTTTGTTTAATAGGGGACTTCTAGGGAAAATATTGAGTTTTTTAATATTTAAAAAATTAGATCATTTTAATAATCTCCTAGACATAATTTCAGGTACTATGAACCTGTGATGGAGACACTTAATTTTTTTATTATTATTATACTTTAAGTTCTGGGGTACATGTGCAGAATGTGCAGGTTTGTTACATAGTTATACACGTGCCATGGTGGTCTGCTGCATCCATCACCCTGTCCATCTACATTAGGTATTCCTCCTAATGCTATCCCTCCCCCAGCCTCTTACCCCCCAACAGGCCCCAGTGTGTAATGTTCCCCTCCATGTGTTCTCACTGTTCAACACCCACTAATGAGTCAGAATGTGCGGTGTTTGGTTTTCTGTTCTTGTGTCAGTTTGCTGAGAATGATGGCTTCCAGCTTCATGTTCCTGCAAAGGGCATGAACTCATCCTTTTTTATGGCTGCATAGTATTCCATGGTGTATATGTGCCACGTTTTCTTTATCCAGTCTATCATTAATGGACATTTGGGTTGGTTACAAGTCTTTACTATTGTGAACAGTGCCATAATAAACATACATGTGCATGTATCTTTATAATAGAATAATTTATAACCCTTTGGGTATATACCCAGTAATGGGATTGTTGGGTTAAATGGTATTTCTAGTTCTAGATCCTTGAGGAATCACCACACTGTCTTCCACAATGCTTGAACTAATCTACACTCCCACCAACAATGTAAAAGCATTCCTATTTTTCCACATCATCTCCAGCATCTGTTGTCTCCTGATTTTTTAATGATCACTATCCTAACTGGCGTGAGATGGTATCTAAATGTGGTTTTGATATTTGCATTTTTCTAAGGACCAGTGATGATGAGCTTTTTTTCATATGTTTGTTGGCTGCATAAATGTCTTCTTTGGAGAAATGTCTGTTCATACTATTTGCCTACTTTTTGATTTTTTTTTTCTTGTAAATTTGTTTAAGTTTTTTGTAGAGTCTGGATATTAACCCTTTGTCAGATGGGTAGATTGCAAACATTTTTTTCTCATTCTTTTGGTTGCTGGTTAATTCTAATGATAGTTTCTTTTGCTGTGCAGAAACTCTTAAGTTTAATTAAATACCACTTGTCTATTTTGGCTTTTGTTGCTTTTGCTTTTGGTGTTTTAGTCATGAAGTCCTTGCCTATGCCTATGTCCTGAATGGTATTGCCTAGGTTTTCTTCTAGGATTTTTATGGTTTTAGGTCTTACGTTTAAACCTTTAATCCACCCTGAGTTAATTTTTGTGTAAAGTGTAAGGAAGCAATCCAGTTTCAGCTTTTTGCATATGGCAAGCCAGTTTTCCCAACACCATTTATTAAATAGGGAATCCTTTCCCTATTCCTTGTTTTTGTCAGGTTTGTCAAAGATCAGATGGTTGTAGATGTGTGGCGTTACTTCTGAGGCTTCTGTTCTATTCCATTGATCTGTATATCTGTTTTGGTATGAGTACCATGCTGTTCTGATTACTGTAGCCTTGTAGAATAGTTTGAAGTCAGTTAGCATGATGCTTCCAGCTTTGTTCTTTTTTGCTTAGGACTGTCTTGGGTATTCAGGCTCTTTTTTGATTCCATATGAAATTTAAGATGGTTTTTCCAATTCAGTGAAGAAAGTCAATGGTAGCCTGATGGGGATAGCACTGAATCATTAAATTACTTTTTGCAGTATGGGCATTTTCACAATATTGTATTAATTTTTCCTAACCATGAGCATGGAATGTTTTTCTCTCTGTTTGTGTCCTCTCTTATTTCCTTGAGCAGTGGTTTGCAGTTCTCCATGAAGAGGTCCTTCACATCTCTTGTGAGTTGTATTCCTAGGTATTTTATTCTCTTTGTAGCAATTGTGAATGGGAGTTCACTCGTGATTTGGCTCACTGTTTTTCTCTTATTGGTGTATACGAATGCTTGTGATTTTGCACATTGGTGTTGTATCCTGAGACTTTGCTGAAATTGGTTATCAACTTAAGGAGATTTTTGGGCTGAGATGATGGAGTCTTCTAAATATACAATCATATTGTCTACAAATAGCAACAATTTGACTTCCTCTTTTCATAACTGAATACACTTTATTTCTTTTTCTTTCCTGATTGCCCTGGCCAGAACTTTCAATAGTATGTTGAATAGGAGTGGTGAGAGAGAGCATCGTTGTCTTGTGCAGATTTTCAAAGGGAATGCTTCTAGTTTTTGCCCATTCAGTATATGATATTGGCTGTGGGTTCGTCATATATAGCTCTTACTGTTTTGAGATACGTTCTGTCAATACCTAGTTTATTCAGAGTTTTTAACATAATGGGCTGTTGAATTTCTGTTGAAGGCCTTCTCTGCACTGAGATAATCCTTTTTTGTCTTTGGTTTTTGTCTTTGGTTCTGTTTATGTGATGGATTACATTTATAGAATTGCATATGTTGAACCAGTCTTGCATCCCAGGGATGAAGCTGATTTGATCATGATGGACAAGCTTTTTGATGTGCTGTAGGATTCAGTTTGCCAATATTATATTGAGGATTTTTGCATCCATGTTCATCATGAATATTGGCCTGTAATTTTCTTTTTTGCTGGTGTCTCTGCCAGGTTTGGTATCAGGATGATGTTGGTCTCATAAAATGAGTCAGTGAGGATGCTTTCTTTTTGTATTGTTTGGAGTCGTTTCAAAAGGAATGGTACCAGCTCCTCTCTGTACTTCTGGTAGAATGCATCTATGAACCCATCTTGGTTGGTAGGCCAAAAAACAAGGTCTGAAATTGCTGCTTCAATTTCAGACTTTGTTATTTGTCTCTTAAAGGATTTGACTTCTTCCTGGTTTAGTCTTGGGTGGTTTAAGTGTCTAGGAATTTATCCATTTCTTCTAGATTTTTTGTTTTATTTGTGTAGAGGTGCTTACAGTATTCTCCGATGGTAGTTTGCATTTCTCTGTGATCAGTGGTGATATCACCTTTATCATTTTTTATTGAATCTATTTGATTCTTCTCTCTTTTATTAATCTGGCTAGTGGTCTATCTATTTTGTTGATTTTTTTTTTTTTTTCAAAAACCAGCTCCTAGATTCATTGATTTTTTTTTAAGTATTTTTTTTTGCCTCTCTATCTCCTTCATTTCTGCTCTGATCTCAGTTATTTGTTGTCTTCTGCTGGCTTTTGAATTTGTTTGACCTTTCTCTTCCAGTTCTTTTCATTGTGATGTTAGGGTGTCAATTTTAGATCCTTCCGCATTTCTCTTGGGGGCATTTAGTGCTAAAAATTTCCCTCTACACACTGCTTTAAATGTGTCCCAGAGATTCTGGTACATGTTCTCATTGGTTTCAAAGAACATCTTTATTTCTGCCTTCTTTTCATTATTTGTCCAGTAGTCATTCAGTTTCCATGTAGTTGTATGGTTTTGAGTGAGTTTCTTAATCCTGAGTTCTAATTTGATTGCACTGTGGTCTGAGAGACTGTTATGATTTCTGTTCTTTTGCATTTGCTTAAGAGTGTTTTACTTTCAATTATGTGGTCCATTTTAGAAAAAATATTATGTGGTGCTGAGAATGTACATTCAGTGGATTTGTTGTGGGGAGATCCACAGATGTATTTTATGTCTGCTTGGTCCATATCTGAGTTCAAGTCCTGAATATCCTTGTTAATTTTCTGTTTTCTTAATCTGTCTTAATATTTATAGTGGGATGTTAAAGTCTCCCAGTATTATTGTGTGGGAGTCTAAGTCTCTTCGTAGGTCATTAAGAACTTGCTTTATATATCTGGATGCTTCTGTATTGCCTGCATTTATATTTAGGATGCACCCAATACAGTTGATGCAGTTTCTTCATAGTGTTGATGGTCTTTAAAATTGGATATGTTTTTGCACTGCCTAGTACTGGTTGTGCCTTTCCAATTTTAGTGCTTCCTTTAGGAGCTCTTGTAAGGCAGTCCTGGTGGTTACAAAAATCTCTCAGCAGTTTTTGTCCATAAAGGATTTTATTTCTCCTTCGCTTATGAAGCTTAGTTTGGCGGGATACAAAATTCTGGGTTGAAAATTGTTTTCTTTAAGAATGTTGAATATTGGCCCATACTCTCTTCTGGGTTCTGCTGAGAGATCAGCTCTGAGTCTGATGGGCTTCCCTTTATGGGTAACCCAACCTTTCTCTCTGGCTGCCCTTAGCATTTTTTCTTTCATTTCAACCTTGGTGAATCTGACAATTATGTGTCTTGGGGTTGCTTTTCTTGAGAAGTATCTTTGTGGTGTTCTCTGTGTTTCCTGGATTTGAATGTTGGCCTGCCTTGCTAGGCTGGGGAAGTTCTCCTGGATGATATCCTGAAGAGTGTTTTCCAACTTGGTGTCATTCTCCCCATCATTTTCAGGTAGACTGATCAAATGTAGATTTGGTCTTTTCACGTAATCTCATATTTCTTGGAGACTTTGTTCATTTCTTTTCACTCTTTTTTCTCTAATCTTGGTTTCTTGCTCTATTTCATTGAGTTGATCTTCAGTGTCTGACATCCTTTCTTCAGCTTGATGGATTTGGCTATTGAAACTTGTGTACGCATCATGAAGTTCTCGTGCTGTGTTTTTCAGCATCATCAGGTCGCTTACATTCTTCTCCATTCTGGTTATTCTAGTTAGCATTTTATCTAACCTTTTTCCAAGGTCCTTAGCTTCCTTGTATTAGGTTAGAACCTGCTCCTTTAGCTCAGAGAAGTTTGTTATTACCCACCTTCTGAAGCCTGCTTCTGTCAATTCATCATACTTATTCTCCATCCAGTTTTGTTCATCTGCTTGAGTTATGATCCCTTGTAGGAGAAGAGGTGTTCTAGTTTTTGGTGATTTCACCCTTTTTACACTGGTTTCTTCCCATCTTCATGGATTTATCTACCTTTGGTCTTTCAAGTTGGTGACCTTTGGATGGGGTCTCTGAGTGGACATGCTTTCTGTTGATGTTGAAACTATTTCTGTTTGTCAGTTTTCCTTCTAACAGACCTATCTGCAGGAGTTGCTGGAGATCCACTCTTAGACCCTGCTTACCTGGAATCACCAGCAGGGGCTGCAGAACAGCAAAGACTGCTGCCTGTTTCTTCCTCTGGCTGCTTTAGCTCAGAAGGGTACCTGCCAGATGCCAGCCAGGGCTCTCCTATATGAGGTGTCTGTCAGCCTCTGCTGAGATGTGTCTTCCAGTCAGGATACATGGGGGTCAGGGAGCTACTTGAGGAGGCAGTCTGTCCCTTGTCAGAGTTTGAGCACGTTGCTGGGAGATCCATTGCTCCCTTCAGAACTGCTGATAGGGACATTTAAGTTGGCTGAAGCTGTACCCACAACTGCCCCTTTTCCCAAGTGCTCTTTCTCAGGAAGTTAGGGGGCTTTAATTATCATTGTCTGATGGGCTGCTGCTTTTTTTCAGAGATGCCCTGGCCAGCGAGGAGGGAGTCTAGTGACACAGTCTGTCTTCAGTGGCCTTGCTGAGCTGAGCTGCCATGGGCTCTGCCCAGTTACTGTGTAAACTTCCTGGTGACTTTGTTTACACAGGCAAGGTTAAAACTGCCTACCTGAGCCTTAGCAATGGTGGACGTCCCTCCCCACACTGAGCTCGAACATCCCAGGTTGAGCTCAGACTGCTGTGCTGTCTCTGAGAATTTTAAGCCAGTGCATGTTAGTTTGCTGGTCTTCATGGGGATGAGACCTGCCAAGCCAAATCACTTGGCTCCCTGGCTTCAGCCTCCTTTTTCAGGTGAATTAGCAGTTCTGTCTTGCTGGCATTCCAGGTGCCACTGGAGCATGAAGAAGAAAATAAAAAGGAAGAAGAAAAAAAAAAAAACTGCTGCAGCTAGCTCAGTTTCTTCCCAAACAGCCATCCAGTTTTGCGCTGGAAACCTGAGGCGCTGGTGTTGTAGGCACCAGAGGGAATCTCCTGGTCTGCAGCTTGTGAAGACCGTGGGAAAAGTGCGGTATCTGAGTCAGTGCCAGAGTACTGGGAAGAGTCCCCAGTGGCTTCCCTTGCCTAGGAGAGGGAGTTCTCAGGACCTTTGTGCTTCCCAGTTGAGGCGACACCCCACCCTGGTTTGGCTAGCCCTCCTTGGGCTGCACCCACTGTGTAATCAGTCCCAGTAAGATGAGCCAGGTACCTCAGTTGGAAATGCAGAGATCATCCACCTTCTGTGTCACTCTTGCTGGGAGCTGCACACTGGCGCTGTTTCTATTTGGCCATCTTCCCAAAGATCCAACACTTTTAATCAAAAGAGCAAGTGGTCCTTTCCAGAGTTGCCTAAATCATGCCACAAGCAACCTGTCAGATAGGTCCCGTGCAGGCAGTCTAGGGATTGTGGAAATCCAATCCCTAGATTGGTTGCATTGTTGAAAATGCTCATGATAAGTAAATCAGTGATTGGGGAATTTAAGATCTTATGGGGGAAAATAGAGAAGGCTTGAATGAGTATGGGGAGGTCAGTCTGCTTAGGAGTTGGGCTTGGATTTTGTCATCGTTTTCATTACCTTCACTGCACTATAGGCTTCAAATCCTTCTCGGAGAGGGTTGCAAGACCTTTTTCTGAGTGTGGGGCTGGGGTGCCAGAGGGTATTTCTCAGTATCTGTGCTTCCTCCTCAGCTTTCAGCTTTCTCTGCCAGTGTACCGTACCCCACAAAGGGCATCTTTCCAAACTCTTGCCCCCTCCCCTGGTGGCAGCCTGCTGTCTCTTGTTTCTCAGCACTGGGCTGGTTGGCAGGGCAGGAGATTCCCTATTTGCTCTAGGCTGGACCTGTGCACTTGGGTTTTGGACAAGGGGCTTTCTCAGTGTTCCTGCTCTCCATCCATGTGGTAGCCAAACTCTGCTTTCTACCCGTGGTGAGTCCTGGGCCAGTGTCTCCTGTCTGTTCTCTGACGGTAGGAGACGTCTGTCCTCATCCGTGCCTCCGTCTTTCATGTGAGGCCTGTGGAAAAGTATTTGCTTAGGAGTGTGAACTTTCCTTGGGTCTGAAGTCTCAGGCAGTTCCCGACTGATACCTTGTCCACGTTTGGCCTTTACCAGTACATTACGATTATAGCTGGTACCTTCTTAACAGCTGATGTGATGGCCGTCTATTCTCTCTGGGCCCTGCTACAGCTGAGACTGTTCTTGTGTCCCTTTTCTCCTTGGAGGGGCTGGTTCCTCTTTTGAAATCAGATTACTTGGTTAACTTTTGACTTCAGCTCTCTGCTGGACTCAAGAAAAGATAGGATTTTGTGGCTTATCTGTCTGGCTTTTTCCTTTATGATGGGAACAATGTTTTCGGTAGCTTTCTATATCCTAAGCATCAGAGTAACTCTCCCAAGGACAGGCTTATAAAAGATTTTTCCCCTCCTCTGAACTCCCAAGATCTTTATTAGTACCAATTAGGCACTTGTACTTTTTACCTATATTTATCTATCTTGTTTTCCCTATTAAATGTAAGCTATATGAGGTCTTGTCTTAATAGCCTTTCTATCCTCGACAGTGCCTAGAACAGTCTTACATGTAGTACAAGCACTCAGTCAGTTGTGTTGGTAGGTAAAAGGGCTTTCTCAAGAAGTGGATGGAAAGTCCTGAAGAAGTGAATGGTTACGAAAATGAGGTTATTGTTCTAAGTGGAGGGAGATAACAATAGATGTAGCTTTCTCTCTTTTTGAATCTTTCTCTGCATGTGAGCATTTGGTATAATATCCATGTCCAGAATTAGAAATCTTAATTGAGTTTATAAAACATCAACAGCCAGTGTCAAAGAAGACACTTCAGGAGACTGCTTTTCGGAATGCAGCTGAACCTATTGAAAACATGTCTCCAAAGTTTTGACTGGAGCCAAATACATTCTTGTGAAGCAAATTCTGCTTTTCCTGTAAATGTCATTAGAGAAATGCTTCCCAAAGGAAAATTCTCAGCAAGCAGATGGGAAACTCTCAATGAGTAATGACTAAGGTAGTTAGGTCTGTGTGTGACACACATAAAATATCATAGCAGTTTTCCAGCTCTAGGACATATGTCATTAGCTGTTGTGACCTTCCAAGCCATGAGAATTTTCCTCATGCCTGAGGATTCACTTAAGTCCACACTTTCAGATCTAGAGATATCTTTTATTTTCCTCTTGACTGGGTCAGTCTGACTTTAGCTGCATAATCACACATCATTAATGGGTGCTACCATTTTTAGGTTAGAATATGTGACTTTCGTAACGTAAAAAAAAATCATATAAGTCCTCTAGCTGATCAAGTTAAACTTTATATACAACTTTTCATAAACTGAGGAATGCCTTTATTAATATGCAGCATCTATGTCATTACTAAGTTACTATAATAACAAAGATGAAATAATTCATTGCCCAAGTTGGTCTCCTGCCAACCCAACCTCTCCTCCCAGTTTTGTGTGGAAGTTTAATCAGGAGCTTTTTCCATGGGATTTTCAGCTTCCTTATTTCTAGGCACATCTTTCCTCCTAATACTGACCCACTTAGGATGATATCTGATTATTAGTTTTACCACTGTGCTATTTAGAGTCATGTATTTCCAAGTAAATGAACTGAGAGTCATGGAGTAGATAAGGGCAGGAAAGTTTTATTACCCACACTAAATTACAGATGTTGGAAAACAAAGCTGAAAACGCTTTTTATTTGTGTCTATATTGACATCTGAATGCTCAACCAATTATTGTTTTTTTTTTGGTGGGGGGGGCGGGGCAGAGGTTAGAGATGGGGGGTCTCACTGTTGCCCAGGCTGGTCTTGGTCTTGAACTCCTGGGCTCAAGCAATCCTCCCACCTCAGCCTTCTGAAGTGCTGGAATTATAGGCATGAGCCACCACACCCCTATACTGCCTTCTTTAAAAATCTTTTTCAGGGGCATAGATGTTAATTAACCCATTTGGTGGTTGTGTTTTGGTAGAGAAGCTGTCAGAGGGAATGACACCAAAAAGGAAACAAGAATGTTTAAAAGAACCAGAAAAAAAGCGTCTGTACGATCTAAAGTACCTATGGATGGAATAATCTACAGACAAGGCCAATGTAACTGGAACAGGATATTGTGACAAAACCATCCAGTGTCCATCAATTTATGTCGAGGTAGGTGCTGAGCAAACTGAAGCAGTTTGTGATCCTTCTTCCAAATCAGCCACCCCTCAGACTACTACCCCACCCTTGTCACCACCTCCAACACCTGTCTCACCAGAGTTTGCCTATGTCCCAGCCCAGTTTGCTGCTCAGATATTAGGTCAAGTTTCATCTATTCATTCTGATTGATCTGATGTTTTAATGGTGGATGTAGCAATCAGTGTGCCTATTGTTATCAAGGAGGTGCTGACCTCAGAGGCTGCTGAAGCTGTCTTGGTGGCTGTTCCTCTTGCGTGTTCTGGAAAGGTGCTAGAAGTGCAGGTTGTGAGCCAAAAGTCTGTCCATGTAGATTTGGGTTATACCTAAAGAAAACGAGGCTGAGCCATCAACAGCTTTCTCAGTCTCTTTGCAGGATGAACAAGAACCTCCTGCTTATGATCGAGCTCCTGCAGTCCTGATAACTGGGGTTATGTCAACTGTTTGTATATCATCTGTCTATAATGATGTGCCTGTGACTGAAGGAGTTATTTATATTGAGCAACTGCCAGAACAAATAGTTAACCTTTTACTGATCAAGTTGCTTGTCTTAAAATGAGCAGTCACCACCAGTTAGTCCCAATCTGTAGTCTGTAAAACTTGCACAGTTGGAGGAGAATGCAAAATATTCCTAGTATAGATGAAGGCAGAAGGAACAGCTCTGCTCTCTGACACATCTGTGAAAGGTCAGCCTGAGGCACCTACACAAGCCCTGGATGCAGAGGGCACTATCAACATAGGCTCTGAAAAACCTCTGCACCTGGAAGTGGAGATCACTTCAATAGTCTCTGACAATCCTGGGCAGGTGGAGTCTGGGGAAAACTCTGCACGCAAGGACATGGAAGGCAAACCTGTGCTCTCTGGGGAAGCTGCAGAAGCAGTGTACTCTCGGGTACATCTGTAAAGTCATCTAGTGGCCCCTTCCCCCTGCACCAGAAATCGAACCAGAAGGGGAAGCAACAGCTGAATAAGGTTTGATGAAGCCAGGTAAGAAAATCAGATATTCCCATTACAAATTGCATTTCATGTGACATCTGTATTTCAGGTAGCCATCTATGTAGGCTCCCTGCAGACTGGTCAGTCTTTATTTTCAATATATTTTTTAAATGCCAATGCTATTTAAAGGCTTTGTTGTATTTGAGATTCTACTACAATGAGAGGAATGATTTTAAAGTGACGTCCCCAAAGCCTGGCCTCAAAGTTTGGTCATCTAGCACTTTAGTGTTATTCTTTTGGATGTATTATATAATGAACAACATTATAGCCTGCTGTCAGGTACAAAATATACTCATGTAATTAAGGGGTGTTGGTTTGGGATTTTCCTCTTGTGAATCTAAAATTAAACTACAGCAGTGCATTTACATAGGCTATGACATTTTAAAAAGTGAAAAAATGGTAGTGTGTTTGACGGCTTTTGCACTGAGTCAGGAGAGTTCTGTAACCAGGTTTGGGGTGCTGGGCCATGTGTTTGTTTTCTGCCTGGGAACTTCCTGCAGCTGAGGGAGCAACTTCATAGCTAGATGGAGAGGGGAAAGGTCAGGGGAGCAGGGAGGTATCAGCAGCAGAATGGATAGCCCAGCACTTGAACAGCAGAAGATGCAGTTCACTTAATTGGCTTCCTTTGATCAGTTCCCTCTCCCTGACAAGTGCCAAAAATCAAGCTGCTTTCTTGGCTGCTGAACTATCACCATGTTTTCCTGTGACATAGACATGATGTGACCTTCATCTCGATCTAATTATGGCATTTGGACTGCTCACCCCTTGCCTCATGGATAACTGTAGGGGCCCTTCCCTTTTTAGGGATAAAAGGGACATGCATGAGCCCATCACCCCATTCCTTTTGCGAAAATTCTCTCAACCAAGCCAGAATGATTCAAAAAGTGTTAGCAAAGCAGGTGTTCAGAAAATATATTTTGTCTGGCAGTGTGACAGGGATTCTGCACAGCAGGAAAGGCAGAGGACAGCTCTGGGAGTGGAGCGTGAGACTGGTGCCCTACTTACCACTATGCACTCCAGGTAACTGGTTATGTCCTTGGCCCTGGCACCACTAGGACTTCTTTCTTTGAAAGGACACTTTTTAAACACTTTAGAATATTATCAAGTGGCAAAATTAGTATTTTTGAAATTTTAAAAGAAACCACACTTTTGGGGAACTTCCTAAAGCCTTTATTTAGCATCAGGAAGATTATTTCATTATACCAGTTGTTAACTTCAAGACAGCAATTAAAATCATGTACTGGCAGCTACCTAAGGGCCCTGGGAGTAATATGTCTATCTGGTGTTTGGGTGGATAAATACTATAAGATTAACATACTCCAATTAAAGGGGCAAAGCTACTGTACAGGTCTCCACACATATTTTAAGTACACGGGTGCCTTGCAAACTTGAAATGCGTAAGACCTCCTTTTATATAATTTTTTATATAATTTGGTACTTACATAAATGAGTGCAACTTAATTTCTCTCGTGGTATTTGCCACTGGAAGTGGAAGCACTGAACAAGGTTTGTCATTATGCAATCGTCATTAAAATCTATATTTCTAGAGCATTTTTGTGACTTGCTAGATTTTATACATATTTTCAGTTCAAATTTAAACAAACATTTTCATGATACTGCAGAAAAGTAAATTCAGAACACTAAGTAAATGAAATACTTTTCTAAGTTTTATTCTCTAGAATTTTCAAATCAGAAAAACCTCTTCTGAATATTCAGGCTTTCTTCTTGTTGGAAGTTGGAAGGGGTAAAATTGGGAAGACTAGTATGAATGAAAGCCATCTTATCAATGGAGTCTTCACAAAAGACCTGTACATTTGAGCACATAAACATTGTATAGGAGGAGAGTTCTAAATATGTCAAAGGTTACATCTAAAACATTCAAGCATGACACCATAAAAATATTCCCCAGCAGTTTTACCTCTATATAAAATAGTATTCCAAATAAGTACATTTTGTAGTAGCAAATTTTTTACTAAGACTTTCATTACCAATATCACCTTACACCCTACTTTTGTTGGGTGAAATGCAGTGATCTCATGAGTGTTTTTTCATTTTTTAAATATAACTAGAGGCTGGGTACAGTGCTTTATGCCTGTAATCCCAGCACCAAATGTCAGAGGGCGAGGCAGGCGGATCACGAGGTCAGGATATCAAGCCCACCCTGGCCAACATGGTGAAACCCCATCTCTACTAAAACTACAAAAAGCAGCTGGGCATGGCAACACACGCCTGTAATCCCAGCTACTTGGGAGGCTGAGACAGGAGAATTGCTTTAACCCAGGAGGCGGAGGTTGTAGTGAGCAGAGATTGCACCACTGCACTCCAGCCTGGGCGACAGAGCAAAACTCGATCTCAAAACAAAGTTGAAACCAAGGGAAAAAATTCAAAAACATAGGTTTAAGACTTACTTAGAGATTAGCCAAACACCCTGACCTGTATGCACTTTACTAAATGGCAGACAAATTGAAGTACTTTCTGTCCCAGTAGCTGCCAGAGTAAATCCAGTCCTGTGCTCCATTGCAGGGATTAAGACCTTGATGGAACCACCTGTTAAAAGAAAAAGGACAAGACAAAATCACAGGCTGTTTCTTCACTAGCTTGCAGTATTTTTCTATTGCAGCAATTCATTCTGTCAGTGAGGGATTTCCAAAGAGATGCTGAAGTGATGCTGTTTTTTTTGCTTAGGGAACAGGTCTGTAGAATAATATTCCAAAAGGGGTAAAAGGATATGGATTTCCCACCAGCATCTAGCAAGCTCCTAGACAGAAGCAGGGTCTTATAATTGGGTGGTTTGAAACAATTTGTCTAACCTGTTTATCCTCTAGCCAGGCTCTTGTTTTCCACAACAAGGCATTCTTTAAAATAGTAACGAATAGGCCGGGTGCAGTGGCTCACACCTGTAATCCCAGCACTTTGGGAGGCCAAGGCGGGTGGATCACGAGGTCAAGAGATCGAGACCATCCTGGTCAACATGGTGAAACCCTGTCTCTACTAAAAATACAAAAAATTAGCTGGGCATGGTGGTGCGTGCCTGTAATCCCAGCTACTCAGGAGGCTGAGGCAGGAGAATTGCCTAAACCCAGGAGGCGGAGGTTGCAGTGAGCCGAGATCGCGCCATTGCACTCCAGCCTGGGTGACATTAGAGAAACTCTGTCTTAAAAAAAATAATAATAAGTGCTCGCTTCGGCAGCACATATACTAAAATTGGAACAATACAGAGAAGATTAGCATGGCCCCTGCGCAAGGATGACACGCAAATTCGTGAAGCGTTCCATATTTTTAATTGATGCAGAGAAGGCCTTCGACAAAATTCAACAGCCCTTTATGCTAAAAACCCTCAATAAACTAGGTATCGATGGAACGTATCTCAAAATAATAAAAGCTATTTATGACAAACCGACAGCCAATATCATACTGAATGGGCAAAAACTGGAAGCATTCCCTTTGAAATCTGGCACTAGACAAGGATGCCCTCTCTCACCACTCCTATTCAATATAGTACTGGAAGTTCTAGCCAGAGCAATCAGGCAAGAAAAAGAAATAAAGGGTATTCAATTAGGAAAGGAGGAAGTCAAATTGTCTCTATTTGCAGACGACATGATTGTATATCTAGAAGACCCTATCACCTCAGCCCAAAATCTCCTGAAACTGATAAGCAACTTCAGCAAAGTCTCAGGATACAAAATCAATGTGCAAAAATCACAAGCATTCCTATACACCAATAATAGACTTAAAGAGAGCCAAATCAAGAATGAACTGCCATTCACAATTGCTACAAAGAGAATAACATACCTAGGAATACAACTAACAAGGAATGTAAAGGACCTCTTCAAGGAGAACTACAAATCACTGCTCAACGAAATAAGAGAGGACACAAACAGATGGAGAAACATTCCATGTTCATGGTTAGGAAGAATTAATATCGTGAAAATGGCCATACTGCCCAAAGTAATTTACAGATTCAATGCTATCCCCATCAAGCTACCAATGACCTTCTTCACAGAACTGGAAAAAACCACCTTAAACTTCATATGGAACCAAAAGAGAGCCCGCATAGCCAAGTCAATTCTAAGCAAAAAGAACAAAGCAGGAGGCATCACACTACCGGACTTCAAACTATACTACAAGGCTACAGTAATCAAAACAGCATGGTACTGGTACCAAAACAGAGATATAGACCAATGGAACAGAACAGAGACGTCGGAGGCGACACAACATATCTACAACCACCTGATCTTTGACAAACCTGAAAAAAACAATCAATGGGGAAAGGATTCCATGTTCAATAAGTGGTGTTGGGAAAACTGGCTAGCCATATGCAGAAAGCAGAAACTGGACCCCTTCCTGACACCTTACACTAAAATTGACTCCAGATGGATTAAAGACTTAAACATAAGACCTAACACCATAAAAACACTAGAAGGAAACCTAGGCAAAACCATTCAGGACATAGGCGTAGGCAAGGACTTTATGACCAAAACACCAAAAGCATTGGCAACAAAAGCCAAAATAGACAAATGGGACCTAATCAAACTCCACAGCTTTTGCACGGCAAAAGAAACAGTCAATAGAGTGAATCGGCAACCAACAGAATGGGAAAAAATTTTTGCAGCCTACCCGTCTGACAAAGGGCTGATATCCAGAATTTACAATGAACTAAAAAAGATTTACAAGAAAAAAACAAACAAGCCCATTCAAAAATGGGCGAAGGATATGAACAGATACTTTACAAAAGAAGACATACATGAGGCCAACAAACATATGAAAAAATGCTCATCATCACTGGTCATTAGAGAAATGCAAATCAAAACTACATTGAGATACCATCTCACGCCAGTTAGAATGGCGATCATTAAAAAATCTGGAGAAAACAGATGCTGGAGAGGATGTGGAGAAATAGGAACACTTTTACACTGTTGGTGGGAGTGTAAATTAGTTCAACCACTGTGGAAAACAGTGTGGCGATTCCTCAAGGACCTAGAAATAGAAATTCCATTTGACCCAGCAATCCCATTACTGGGCATATATCCAAAGGATTATAAATCGTTCTACTATAGGGACACATGCACACGAATGTTCATTGCAGCACAGTTTACAATAGCAAAGACCTGGAACCAGCCCAAATGCCCATCGATGATAGACTGGACAGGAAAAATGTGGCACATATACACCATGGAATATTATGCAGCCATTAAAAAGGAGGAGTTCACATCCTTCGTAGGGACATGGATGAACCTGGAAAACATCATTCTCAGCAAACTGACACAAGAACACAAAATCAAACACCACATGTTCTCACTCATAGGCGGGTGTTGAACAAGGAGAACACATGGACACAGGGAGGGGAGCACTATACACGGGGGTCTGTTGTGGGGGAGGGGGGATAGTGGGAAGGTGGGGAGTTGGGGAGGGATAGCATGGGGAGAAATGCCAGATATAGGTGAAGGGGAGGGAGGCAGCAAATCATACTGCCAGGTGTGCACCTGTGCAACAACCTTGCATGTTATTCACATGTACCCCAAAACCTAAAATGCAATAAAAAAAATAATAATAATAATAATAATAATAGTAACGAATAAATTAGGATAAGGAAATTAACATTTACAGCATACCCACAGCAGTATGTAAGGGACCTGGTTCAGAGTAAATGCCCCTAAAACTCTTAAAGCTCCATTTTACATATGAGAAGCTGAATGTCTAAGCAGTTAAATAACTTGCCCAACCTAGTAACTGACGGCAAATTTTAGGTTTAATGTTCAAGACCATGATTTTTCTAATATACCATGCTACACATAATCCAAAAGACATGAACAGACATTTCTCAAAATAAGACACAGAAATAGCCAACAGGATATGAGAAAATTCTCAACATCAGTAATTATGAGGGAAATGTGAATAAAGACCACAAGATACCATCCTGTACCAGTTAGAATGGTGATTATTAAAAAGAGAAAATAATATGCTGGCAAGGATGCAGAAAAAAGCAAGCTCATATACTGGTGATGAGAATAAATTAGAACAGCCATTATGGAAAACAGTATGGAGATTTCTTAAAAAACTTAACTACCTTACGATCGGCACTCCCACTACTGAGTACAGAAAGGAAAGGAAGTCAGTGTATCAAAGGGATACCTGCATCCCCACGTTTATGAAAGCATGATTCACAATAACAAAGACATGGAATCAACCTGTGTCCATCAATGGATGAAAGTCAGTGGAAATAAGTTTTCTTCCAGGCCTGGAATAACTCTGCAGGGTTTGTGTTAGATAGGCCCTTGTTCTGGGGTCACAGTGTTTGGCATCCCTACCTCGTCAGCACACAATAGCCTGTCTGAGGGCTCAACCACGTACCCTGTCTTCCAGTCCTCTTCTGACTTGGACCTGTATTTGCAGGCTGCTCTTTGTTTTTCCTCCACTATGTTGATCTAAAATAAGAACATCAATACAAACCATTAACACTATGCAGAGGATGCCAGGCACAGTATTAAGCACAATAACTTCACAAGAGAACCATCTACATGTATCAGCATCATCTCCCTTTTATCAGAACACAAATACCAGAATCAAATATCAAGCAAAAATTGTAACAAGATACCCGGGCTAGTAAGAGGCAGAGCTGGTATTGCAGATGCAGCATCTCTTTGACAGCCTATGCTCTCAATAACCTTGCCTTTACCAAAAACAACCTACTTATTCTTAAGGCCAAAACGACTGTGTTAAAATCCTTCAATGAAAATTTGGGTGTAAAAACTAAATAAATGTGAAATTGTTCTAAATTCTTAGACCTCCTAGAGCTCTTTCAGATTCCATTCTTAAGAAATTTAAACAGTTTTTTAAAACACTGTTGCTCTGTCTCACTTTTTGTCCACTGTGGCACTATGATATGTTGGCTGTGATGGCATCATAAGAGGCTGCCTGGTGCGGGAGAGGATGCTGAGCTGCATCCCTGGCTTGCAGACGCCAGTAGTCTCTCCCAAGAAGTGACAACCAGAGCCTTCAGACTTTGCTACATCTCTTGTAGGGGAAAATGCCCCCCTTTTGAGAACCGCTGAGTTGGAAGAAATTTAACACTGTATGATAAAAATAATGGGCTGGGTGCAGTGGCTTAGGCCTGTAATCCCAGCATTTTTGGGGGCTGAGACAGGTGGATCACCTGAGGTCAGCAGGTCCAAGACCAGCCTGGCCAACATGGTGAAACCCATTTCTACTAAAAATACAAAAATTACTTGGGGGGTGGTGGCTTGTACCTGTAGTCTCAGGAGGCTGAGGTACGAGAATAGCTTGAACCCAGGAGGCAAAGGTTGCAGTGAGCTGTGATTGCGCCACTGCAACCTTTGCCAGCCTGGGAGATAGAGAGAGACTCTGTATCAAAAAAGAATGTTGTAGTAAGTGATACCTTATTTACCCTGATGTGATTATTACATATTGTATACCTGTATCAAAAATATCCCACATACTCCTTACATATATGCACCTATTTATACCCACACACAAAAACATTTAAGTTATAATTGATCAAGGGTAAGCCACACTCTCTCTGAGGATGACAAGGTGCTATGTAAATTCTGAAGTAGACAGTGACATAATTAAAATATGCCTCTGGCCATCTCCAGTATATTAAATTCTCAGGGGAATATTACTGCAATAATATGAGCTAATAATGTCTGCTCAGATTTCCAAATTTTAAAGTTACTGAATTTAAATTGAATGTTAATTGAAACTTAATCTCTAAGACTAAAAATGCTGGTACCCCATTGATTCTAACAATCACCAGTAATACAACAAAGCATCCTCCCCCAAGAAATGAGTCTTCACTGGTAGCTTTGGTGGATGCTAGTTACCTATCTCTCCATTTTCCATGGCTCTGATGTCAGGCCATAACCTGCAGTCTGTGTTGGGAATCACTCTCCCTGTCTTTGTCTACTTCATTCAAAACCATTGCAAAACTAGTAAAATTATACATCTGAAAAGAAGCAAAGGGCATAATGCAAAATAGAAAGCCCTGTAAGTAGAAGAGGGTTGATTTGACGATGACCCCCTCCCTTTTGTGGTAACAATGGTCAGTCTTTCTCAGATCATATATATCTAAATATTTTCACCAAAATCTGCATCCTCTGTGGGTATCTGTCTCAAAAAAAAATCTCAAAGCAAGCTTTGCAGAGTAAGTATCCTCTATCATGATCCACTTTAATTAGAACTCTAAGCAAATACCAATGTTCTTTTATCTTCATTAAAATCTTTCCTTGCTGGGTCTGGAGGGCTGGTACTGACTAGGTTGCACCAGCTTATATTTAACAAGGACCAATTTTATGGCTAGTTATTTAAGAAGCCTCAGTGACATCCTACACAACACATCCTCCCAGCCAGATGCCAGAGGGATGGACAGCATGATGCACTCACAATGCCCTGAGCTCAGGCAAGAAGGAAGCACCTGGGAGCCAGTGGGAACTCAGAATGCCAACCTGCCTGTCTCCATGCTGCCTGGGCTGGCCCTGCACATGCCAGGAAAGACCGTCACAATGCCTAACACAGACAGTGAGCCCCCAGGCAGCAAGCCCCATCTCACCTGGGCACAATTTTGAGGCCATGGGGCTATCTGCCACAGTGAAGAGGGAGAAGAAAATAGCATAATAAAAAAAAATTAATGCTGGAAAGAGAAGCAGAAATTTTTCTTTTATAAGCAACCTTCCCTGAGTCCTTCCCCCTCCCATAGAACTGCATCCTGCTTTGCAAGTTTAAGTTTACGAATTCTTGTATTCTAGTTCTCTAGAGCTGATAACTAAGTTTTTGTAATATAGCGAAGGTCATAAGAAATGCCCAAGCAGGCTGTACTCCCACCTTCTCAGCATTGTAACAGAAGGCAATAGATAAGGCCTGTGCTAGGTAGCAAACATCTGGGTTGCATAGCAACAGTCATATGTAAGCCCAAGTTAGGTGCCTGATGTTGCTTGATAAATTGCCTTTGTTTTACATTTGCAAACTCGTTTGAGTGCCACTGTGTACTTCATGTATAAAAAGTCAAGCCCTGTCTTTGTTAAGGTCTCAGCCATTTTGGATCCAAATCCAAGCTGTGCCAGTGTACACCTAAAATAAACTCCTTCTGTAACTTCAATGTTTCTCCAGTCTCTAAAATTCTGCAACATTTCTGGGGCTTGTCCGGGATTGGAGACAACAGGCTTGCTATCTCCTTTGCCTTTGGGGGGCCAGGGCCCCGGGCCAAGGGATACCCGAGACCCCAGGCACCACCAGGAGGCTTCTCCCAAGAAGAAGATTGGCTCTCTTGACCCCTGGTGCCCTCCCCAGACAGCACAATGGAACTGGGAAAAGGCTACAGGACAATTCCAGGATCAGAGCACTTTAAGAACCACAGTAAGACATTTGAGGCTTGAAGAAGGGGAAGGAAAAAGGGAAAGGAAGTCCACAGCTCCAATGGCCTTCTGGGGATGTGACTAACCCGACCTAGCAGGGCTAGGGGAAGCAAGAGTGGCTAGCTGACTCAAGTGAAACTCACCTAACTAGAACCTGATCAGTTCCAAGGAAGTGATTACTAATCCAAACCAGTAGGGCTAGGGAAAGCAAGAGTGACTCACCAATTCAAAGGAAAATCACATACCCATCAACACTGGAAGCAAGAGTGGCTTGCTAGGCCAACTTAGTAAGGAAGCCAAGTAGCAGGAGTGGAAAACTGGGAAGGGGAGGTGTGTGAAAGTACATGAAAGAGACGGCTCCAGGAGGAGCCAAAATGGGGAGTGACGTGTGGGAGCAAGTCCCCTAGTGTGGCCTGTATGCTCCAAGTGAGTAGGGCCAGCTGCAGTCAGGGGCAATCCTGAGTATGGCTAACAGAAGCTGCCCTACAACTGCAGCAGTTGTAGGGGAATAAGGTACTCTCCTAGCTAGAGCAGCATCTGAAATACCCACTCCTACTCAGATCAGTGGGATGGCTTAACCGGTCTGAAGTGAAAGTGAAAGTGATTGAGCTTTGTAAGGGAGGAGATGGGAGGAAAGGTGTCAAAACCTACACCATTGGAATGCATGTTAAGGAACTTTAAGAAGGGTTTTGGAGGAGATTATGGTGTCAAACTGACTTCTCAGAGGTTAAGAACTCTGTATGAACTAGACTGGCCTTCTTTCAGTGTCACGTGGCCCGCTAAAGGGACAACAGCTTGTGAGGTGGCTGACTGTGTGTATAGAGTAGTAACTGGGGTTGGAGGACAACCTGGACCTCCTGATCAATACCCATACATTAACTCTTGGCTAAATGTGGTCCAGTTAAATCCCAAGTGGCTGCAGCCCTGCCAGGCAGTATCCTATGAAACTTTAGTCGCTGGAGCAGAGCCAAAGGTAGTAAAGGAAACCACAGTGCCCCTCACCCAGAAAGTAGGGGAGGGAGAGCTGGTAAAACAAAAACCCATTCTACAGGCCCCTCCAGAGGAGAGAGAATGCCCACCCACCTGTGTCAATATATCCATCCTTGGCTAACCTAAGGCAAGGTGATAGGGGAAGCAGCTGGAGAATCAGATTCAGACAGAAGTGACATTCCAATGTGATCCCTTAGCAAGGAATGAAAAGGCATGTCCATGAAGTCAAGGAAAAGGAAAGGGATAATTCCCCTAGCCAGCTCCAGTTTGGCTGCACCCAAGCCTTACAAGTGTCTCTCCAGGAGACTAGGTCCCAAATTTACCATGATGTTGAGGGCCAAGTCAGATGGGGAGCAAGGCTCTTTACCCGCCAGCCCTTCTCCACCACTGACCTCCTACATTGGAAACAACATACTCCCTCCTACATGGAGAAAGCCCCGAGTCATCACAGATTTAATACAATCCATTTTCTTAACCCACAACCCCACATGGGCAGACTACCAGGAGCTCCTGTTAACACTGCTTAATACAGAGGAGTGGCATAGAGTAATCCAGGCAACTCTCCAATATCTGGAGGGAAATGCCACAGCAGGCACAGTTGATGTCTGCCAATATGCGGAGGAACACTATCCATTGATCCCTAATGGGACCCCAATGAGGCAGAGGGGTAACAATGTCTGTAGGCATTTCAGGAGGCACTTCTAAATGGAATCAAGGCAGAAGGGAAGAAGGCCCTGAATATGGGAAAAATTTCAGAGGTCGGTCAGAAGGCAGATAAGAGCCCAGTTGAGTTTTATGAGAGGCTCTGTGAGGCATATCAACTTTACATCCCGCTGGACCCAGAAACGGCAGGAAATCATTGTATGGTGAACTAACAGCATTTGTTAGTCAGGCGCAGAGTGATATCAGCAGGAAACTGCAAAAGCTAGAGGGGTTTAAAGGCATGACTGCCACTCATCTCATATAGGCAGCCCACAAAGTGTTCATTAACCATGAGGAGGAGGCCAAATGGGAGGCCAAAAGAGAAGCAGGTCGGAGCTTGAAAGGAAAGCAGATGTGCTGGCCACAGCTCTCACAGAAGGGGGTGCAAATGCAGCAAGAAGACGTGGGTGAAGTCATGAGTGAGGGATAGGTTAAACCCGAAAGAACTTTGAAAACTGACCTAGACTAGAGAGAAACCAGTGTGCAATATGCAAAAAAAAAAAAAAGACACTGGAAAAATAAGTTCCCAGAAAGGGATGCAGTTAACAATAATGAAAGTCAAAGAAGGGCTCAAAAGCTGACCTAACTGGCCTGGCAGGGGCCGAATGCTATGAGAACTAAGACAAACTGGGCTCCATTTCTCTAGGCCCCCAGGAGCCTATAGTCAAGATAGAAGTAAGAAGCCAAGAAATAAATTTTATGGTAGACACAGGTGCTGAACACTCAGTAGTAACTCAAGCATTTGGACCATTAACCAACACATTTGCTACTATAATTAGAGCCACAGAAGTGGCAGAGAAAAGGGCTTTTTGCTGGTCAAAGAGGTGTGTTATAGGAGGGCGGGAAGTCTAGCATGAGTTCTTATGCCTCCCGAATTGTCCAGTTCCCCTGCTAGGGAGAGATCTACTCCAAAAGCAGCAGGCTCAAATTTCCTTCAGACCAGAAGAGAATGTAACTTTAGATCTCACCTGGCCAGCAGCAATGATACTAGCTATCACTGTGCCACAGCCTGAGGAGTGGAGACTGCATACTGGGGGAACACAAGGGCTGGACCATCCCTTAACTCCAGAAGAAGAAACTATACTAGTCAGACTAACAGATAAATTTCCAGAAGTCTGGGCTGAACATAACCCACCTGGGCTGGCTGTAAACCATTCCCCAGTGATAGTAAAGCTAAAACAAGGTGCCACCTCTGTCTGGCTTCATCAATACCCTTTGCCTCAAGAAGCTGTTAGGGGTGTATGGGAACACATAGAGCGACTCCAAAAGCATGGTATACTAGTAGCATGTCAATCACCCTGGAATACTCTGCTTCTACCGGTGTGGAAGCCAACACCAACTGGAGGAGTATATAACTATAGAGCAGTGCAAGAATTGCAAGCTGTAAATGGGGCTACAGTCACTATTCACCCAGGAGTGCCAAACCCTGATACATTAATAACTTTTATTACGGCAGGCGCGGCCTGGTTTACAGTCCTAGATCGAAAGGATGCCTTTCTCTGCCTCCGCCTGGCACCAATAAGTCAACCGTTATTTGCCTTCTAGTGTGGCAATTTTCAACTCACTTGGACCAGACTTCTGCAAGGGTTTAAGAACTCTCCTACAATCTTTAGGGAAGCATTAGCAACAGACCTTAAAGCTTACACTCCTCCCAACAAGGAGTGTGACCTATTGCAGTATGTAGATGATCTTTTGCTAGCAGCCCCTACCCTAGAAGATTGCCACTTAGGGACAAAAAGATGACACTATCTGTTATGGAAGGTGGGATATAAAGTGTCAAGAAAAACGGCCCAAGTTTGTTTAAGCAGAGTTAGCTACCTGGGGTTTCACCTAAGCCAAGGGAAGCAAAAATTAGGGTTACCCTGGATAAAGGCATCTGTAGCCTTCCAACCCCAACCTGCAGGCAACACATAAGAGAATTTTTAGGGTCAGCAGGGTTCTTCTGTATCTGGATTCCAAACTTCTCACTCATAGCAAAGCCCTTGTATGAAGCCACTAGAGCAGGGGAAGGAACTCTTCCTTCAGGGAACTGAACAGGAGAAGATATTTAACCAAATTAAGCAGGTCTTAACTGAGGCCCCTGCTTTGGGACTACCAGAAATGGCCATGCCTTTCTTCCTATACATCCACAGTGGAAAGGAATGGCTACTGGAGTCTTAACCCAAGTCCTAGGATCTTGGCACCACCCAATAGCCTACTTATCCAAGCAACTACATGTAGTGGCACAAGGATGGCCCCCGTCTTAAGGTGTTAGCCACCACAGCCATGCTGGTAAAGAAAGCAGCAACACCGGAAGCTAAAGGAAATAGAAAAGCAGACAGGGAGGCTAAGTGAGCAGCCCTAGGTGGGTCCCACCCTCCCACATAGAGGCTAGGAAGGCTGCCTGAGCCATGACCCTCCTCCCAGAGGCACTGTGTTCAGAGACTCCAAATTACTCTCCAAATGAAAAGGCCTGGTTTGCTCAGGAAACTGGGAGCTTTACAAAGGAGGGTGGTAGAAGTTTGCAGATGGGAAGTTAGCCATTCCCAAAGTAATATCCCCTAAATTTGTAAAACACTTCAACCAAGGAATTCATATGGGCAAGATAGCATTAGAAGCACTGTTAGGACGCCACTTCTCTCTGCCACGGCTCACTGTCATCTCCCGAGGCATTTGTGAACAATGCTTAACCTGTGCCCAGAACAACCCTCGGCAGGGGCTAACTTGGCCCCCAGGAATTCAAGAAGTAGGGGCAGTATCTTGTGAAAATTTGCTTGGAGATTTTTTAGAGCTGCCTCTGGCAAGAGGCTATCACTATATGTTAATGTTTGTCTGTACCTACTCAGGTTGGGTAGAGGCTTTCCCCAAAAGGACAGAAAAGGCACGAGATGTAACTAAAACATTACTAAAAGACATTATCCTCAGATTTGGGCTACCTTCAACTATAGGATCAGACAATGGCCCAGGATTTGTAGCCAAAATTGTCCAAAACCTAACATGGTTGTTAAAAATAAACTGGAAACTGCACACTGCCTATCACCCACAGAGCTCAGGAAAAGTTGAGTGTATGAATCAAATGCTCAAAGAGCTATTAAAGAAACTCTGCCAGGAAACCCATCTGCAATGGGATCAGGTCTTACCCGTGGTCCTCCTTTGAGTCAGGTGTACCCTCACCAAACAAACTGGATATTCACCTAATGAAATTCTGTTCGGCCGGCCACCCCCAATCATAACCCAAATTAAAGGGGACATCAGAGAGCTAGGAGAATTAACCCTGAGAAAGCAGGAACAGGCCTTAGGGATAACTATGCAGAAAATACAGGGTTGGGTTTGAGAAAAATTACCTATCAGTCTAACAGATCCTGTGCATCCCTTGAAACCCAGGGATTCAGTCTGGGTCAAGAAGTGGAACCTAACCACAATGGGGCCAACATGGGATGGACCCCTGTTGTAATGTTGTCCACCCCAACTGCTGTTAAACTTGCAGGCTTTGGACCATGGATACACCACAGCCGGTTAAAGCCAGCAACAGCCCAGGGAAAGTGGACCAGTAAGCAGGATCCCGAGCACCCAACCACACTGATCCTGCAATGAGACCAAGCTGCCAGCAGGAGCAACAGCCCTGCTCTAGTCACACAACCAAAGGCTGACTAGTCCACACAGGGCTGAAGCTTGAGAACTCATCAAAAGTAAATATGGATAAAAATCTTAAGCCTAATTGCTATCTTAGTATTGTTAACTATTCTGTTACTATGCCATCATCTTTGCCAACCCCTGTGTCCAAGGAAAGATTGATTCTGTCCCTGTGAAGTGGTATAGAAATGTTAATTTTTACTTTATTATAGTTAACTTCAATATCTGTACAAAAGGAAGGGCAACCGGTAGACGAATGTACTTACTGCCGGCAAACTACTTAAATTGGGAATACTGTAGTTAAAACCTTGCTGTATCAAACATATAAGTGTACAGGGACTCAGGGGCTTGTACTTACAATCAACTTGTTCAGTTTGTAATACAGGCAATGATCAACCGTATATGTATTATGATCCCAAGTTAGAGCATGAAACTTGGTTTGAGACCCTAGATAAGTCAATAGATGGGTACCTACCAAATCAGACCAAAGTCTCCCTTACCCACGAGAAAAACATAAATCTGTACTTTAATTTCTGTCAGACAACATTCACATGGACAGCTTGGCCCAATAAGGTATAACACAGGATGTGGCATTCATTGTTACAGACCCAATCCTGATTGTCCACATCCTACTTGCTTAGAAACCTACTGCTGATATTGCCACACACAGACACGTATCCCAACTGCGAAAAAACTACCACCAAAGGAAATCCTATTTATGAAAATACTAACAAAACCAAATTGTAAGGCAAACAGCTGCCATCCTGTAACCCTTACAATCCTCGAGCCAGACATGTCCATGTGGAACACAGTCTACTAAATCACAATGCATTTAAGTAATAAAAAAAATAGTCACCTTATGTATTACTAAAGGCTCGGAACCTTCCAGCTCAACACCATTTCTGAGTTTTCAAGTCACTTTACGGAAACTATAAAAAAAACCAACCAAGAGGTTCTAGAACCCCCTCCAGTAGCCAGTAATCTGTTTGCTCAGCTGGCTAAAAGTATAGCTAATAATCTAGGTGTTTCCTCTTGTGGTGGAATGCAGTGGCCATGGGAAGCAAGACGAGTAACGCCTCAAGAAAATGTTACTTGACCCTACCTCTCCCAGACCAGCACCCAAGTGTTCAAGCATCTGGCTCTTAAAATTTCCATAGTCAGGAGGTACTGTATTGCCTGCTGGGGGGACACTTTTGTTAACCCAGGAGGAGAATTGGCTTGTTTAAGGCAGCAATATTATAACCAAACAGTGGGAAAAACTTTGTGGCAAGGCAAGAATAAACAAGGTATAACTACCTCCAGGTTGCCACGCTACACCCCATTTTCTTGCTTCCCAGCTTTAAACCACTCCTGATATCAACCTGAAGCACCCAATAGATGGCAGGCACCCCCCGGCCTTTATTGGATTTGCGGGCAGTTAGCATACCAGCAATTACCAGCTAACTGGACAGGAGCCTGCATACAAGGGACAATCAGACCATCCTTATTCCCTTTACAGCTAGGAGAAACTAGTATACCCTGTTTATGATGAAGTGACAAACAGAAGTAAAAGAAGTGTAAACACCAGAGGAAGTATAAAAATAAGAGACTGGAAAGTCACTGATTGGCCACCTGAAAGAATTATTCAATATTATGGGCCAGCTACTTCAGCACAAAATGGGTCATGGGGATATGGTACTCCTATTTATATGCTTAATTGCATTATAAGATTACAAAGCAGTGCTTGAAATCATTACCAATGAAACTGCACAAGCTTTAGAGCTGCTAGGTGTACTATCCACAAAAATGAGAAATGCTATTTACCAAAACAGACTAGCTTTATATCATCTCCTGTCCCAGGAAGGAGGTGTATGTGGAAAGTTTAACCTAACTAACTGTTGCTTAGAAATTGATAATAATGGAAAAGCTGTCATGAAAATAACTGCAAAAATGTGCAAGTTGGCCCATGTCCCAGTTCAAACTTGGAAGCCTGGATGGTCACCACACTCGCTCTTTGGAGGTTGGCGCTCATCTTTTGGAGGATTTAAAACATTAATAGGAGGGTTCATGTTTATTCTAGGTAGTTGCTTAATCCTCCCATGTCTCTTGCCTCTCTTGTTTCTAAGCATACAGTCAAGCATAAAGCAGTAGTAGCTAGGCATACCAACACCCAAATAATGGCCTTAACTGATTATCAACCTGTCCCCCAGGAACTATCACCACCTGGCCATGAGTTGCCTGGAGTCAGTGAGCTGATCGAACTTATTTAAATTTTTTCCTTAAGTAAACCAAAAAAGGAACCAGAGTGACTGGGTAAAACAGATTAAGTTAACTCAGCAGTGCCTCAGTAAATACAAACGGCTACATCCTCTATCAAGGTAATTCAAAGGTGTATCAAGGCAAAGCTCTCAAAGGCCTGCAATCAGTGTCAAGACATTATATCTAAACCTCCTGGTCAGGACCACCATGGCGTCCTCTCTAGCCCCAGAAGATGGCTGGCTAGCCAATGATGAGTAGGATTCCTCAAGGAAGGAACAACCTAAGACAGGCACAGGTGCACAGGGGCATAAACACCAAGGCAAGAAAAAGGCCCTGACACTATGCCTGACTGGAGGTCCTAAAGCAGAGCAGCCCCAAAGTGTGCCTACCCTCTATTAGTCATCCCAAAGTAAAAGAAAGTAAAACTTTGGCCTAAAGAATCAAAATGCAACTTACATAAAAGGCAATTAAAACATCTGTCCTACCCAGGCACTCTCTCCTACATATAATTTAGTACTATCTTCAAAGAGGAGGCCATGATAGTCGTGCGATCTAGTAAAAGTATTACTTACATAAAATGCACCAAAGGGGGGCATGAAGAGGGCAAAGAAAAATTAATAAAACACCATAATATAAAAATAAAATTAATACAGGAAAGAGAAGCAGAAATTTTTCTTTTATAAGCAAACTTCCCTGAGTCCTTCCTCTTCCCATGAAATTTTATTCTGCTTTGCAAGTTTCATAAGTTTATAAATTCTTATCTTCTAGTTCTCTATAGCTGATAACTGTTAAGTTTCTGTAACACAGTGAAGGTCATAAGAAATACTCAGGCAGGCTGGACTCCTGCCTTGTAGGTGCTGTAACAGAAGGCAATAGATAAGGCCCGTGCTAGAATCCTTGAGCTCTACAGATAACGAACATTGGGGTTGCATAGCAACAGTCATATGTAAGCCCAAGTTAGGTTCCTGTCATCACTTGATAAGTTGCCTTTGTTCTACAACTGCAAACTTGTTTTAGCACCACTGTGTAGTTCATGTGTAAAAAGTTAAGCCCTGTCTTTAAGGTCTCAGCCCTTTTGGATCCAAATCCAAGCTGAGCCAGTGTACACCTAAAATAAACTCCTTCCACAACCTCAGTGGTCTCTCCAGTCTCTCAAATTCTGCAACAACAGGAGAATACTTCCAGGGATAATGAATACACTTTCAGAATCTGGCACTGGCATTTCATCTAACTCCTAAGAAGTGCTCATCTAGAAAAACCAACCCGTGAACAACATTGAAGGAAAAGGTTTTAAGATATAGTCAAGTACCACATAATGACATTTCAGTCATTACAACAGACTGTATCTATGATAGTAGTCCACTAAGGTTGTAGTTGAGCATGTACAGAAATCTGCTATATGGCATTTGATATTGGCATTGCAGATCAAGTAGGGGAAATGACTGATATTCACTAACAGTTATGGGACTTTTGGCTTTCCACCTGAAAAAAATAGATATAAACAAAAAACAAACACCATCTAAGTTTGTGTAAGTACACTGTATGAGGTTCACACAATGACAAAATCAACTGATGATTTCTCAGAACATATCCCTATCCTTTGTAAAATACATATATACACTTACAAATTGTAAACCATCGTTTATTGTGCATCACTAGAATATGAACTACATGAGGGCAGGGACACTGTGACTCTAATTCTTATATCCTTACTTTTAACACAGTGTGGGAAGCCAATGGATACCTGCTGAATGCCCGAGTGGGCGCTAAGAGTCTCATGAGCTTCACGTGCTATGCCATTTAGTGTTATCTCCATTTAAGTCATTATCATAGTCACTATTTCCTATAGTGTTTTATGTTTTTAAGACTTGTTTCCTTTTTAAAGACAAAATAATTCATTTGAGTATTTATTATTTTTGAGATAGGGACTTGCTCTGTTTGCCCAGGCTGGAGTGCAGTGGCACAATCACAGCTCATTGTAATCTCAAACTCCTGGTTTCGAGACATCTTCCTGCCTCAGTCTCCCAACTAGCTGGGACTACAGCTGTGTGCCACCAAACCTGGCTAATTTTTTAAAATGTTTTTATGGAGATGAGGGTCTTGCTATGATGCCCAAGCTGGTCTTGAACTCTTTGTCTCAAGCAATTCTCTCACCTCCGCCTCCGAAAGCATCATTTGAGTATTTACTGAGGAACTTCTGGAGGCCCAGCACTGGCGTGCTGGAGCAGCACAGTCACTGTCTGACTTTCGTGGAGCTCACACACTAGAAAGGAACAATCTAAAAACAACAAAAGGTTATATTCTTGGGGAAGTCAACTAAATTTATCAATAGCACAAAAACGGGAGGGATCCCAAATGCATCTAATGAAAAGAGAATTTACAAAGATATTAGGCTACATGGGAAGCCAATATTTCCTTGAGCTCCACTCCCCACGGCCCCAGCTATGGTAGTGCTCTGTGTATGTGGTCTTTATGCAACAACCCCTCGAGGAGATGTCATGACTCCTGTTTTAGACATACGGAATTAAGGCTTTGGAAGGGTAATCCTACCAGCATCACACAGTGAACAAATCTAGAACTACAGGTTGAGACGCATTCGGTGAAAATACAGTTTACAAAACAGCACAGAGGTGACAACACTAATGACACAAACTTCCTGCAGCATGTGTTCAGGAATGTCAGAAATCCATGGCAGGCAGATGCACACAGGAATGAGAGAAACTAGAAAAGCAGTGGATGTGTGAGAATACCTGCTCTCTACAAGGGGGGAAAACACTCTTTCACAGACTGACTGGGAATTTAGGGGATTTAAGAAATGTTCTCTGGAATTTCGCCAACATTCTTGGCCATCCCTACTCTGTGAAGACAGTTGGAAGACAAGTGTGTTGGGGAGATCGTCTTTGTCAAGATGCCTCCTATTAGCAGGAGCTGCAGCCAAGGAGTTTGTGCCAGGGGTCCCAGAATCCCGGACCTGCTCTACTCAGCCCCATCAGTTTCCTGCCAGCTGTGGAACACAGTCAGTGCACAGTTCCCATGGGCAGGAACTTGGGATGTAAGGAGGGAAGCAGAACTGTGCACACACAGCTGAAGAGAAACAAAGAGAGAGAAACAGCCCGAGCCACAGGAAAGCAGAATGCTCCGGCTGTTTAATAAACCTCTTTTCACACTGGGAGCAAGGCTAACTCCGTCTAAAAAGTCAGTCATAAATACACCTGCTTTGAGGGATCTTAGGGCTTCCTGAACTTTCACATGCATAAGAAACGCTGAAGAGCCCCGAGAGTAGTCTTCAGTAGGTCTGAGGTAAAGCTGGACACCCTGCATTTTTAATGAGCTTGCAAAAGATGCTCAAAATGCCAGTCTGAGAAAGTACTTCTGGCAGAAATGACTTTATCAGTCTTTATTATGAGCAGATACTGTTCTGAGCCCATTATGTTAACTCATTTAACAGGTAGGTGCTATTATAATGCCTGTGTTACCAATGAAGGCACTGAGACAGAGAGATGAGAAATCTGGGCTTGTACTGCTTATCAGTGGTGGGGATAAGATTCTAACCCAGAGACTGCAGTCGGAATTATTATCTTGGTTACTGGAAAGGAATCCATCCTCAAATATTTCCTGTCCAAAGAGATGCAGTCCTCTTTAGCTCTGAGCATTTATGCCTGGAAAGAAGGGGCAGGAGTTTGCTAACCACTGGAGCCTGCCTGGCACCATGCAATAAGAAGCCACGTGCCTCCCTTGTTGGAATTTAACTGTCCCACAAAGAAGAAAGTTTAGTAAGAAGAGGACAGCAGCCCAAGGCTGACTCCTTTAACTACGACGGTCTTAACTACAATAATTTCATGATAAGGAACAAGGCAGCAAACCTGATGATAAGCATGAAAATTCCAGAGATAATTTTGGAAGAAATTGTAAATCTTCAAACAATTCCAACTTTCAATGCACATAAACAGGAGGAAAAGAAAATTTGTTTCATTAAGATGAACTCCAACAATCCAAAGCTGTATGAATTAATGCAAAGCCCCACATATAACTGCTCCAGTTACAAAACTGGTATGTGTCCATATCTTATTCAAGGCTATGTCGAGTATTTGTTAAAATAAATATCTGATCATTAAAAAGATAAAAAGAGAAAAGTGACAGACATTAGCAACAAGGAAGAAGAAAGTCAAACTGTGACCCTAGAACAGGTTAACTCAAAAAGGATTAGTACACATTGAAGAGTTCAGTTATTCCTTGGATACTACCTTACAGGATGTTCACCTGTTTGCTGTTCTGCTGTTCTCTCTTTTTCTTGTCATTTTTTTGTAAGCATCAAATGTGGCAGGGTCAACACTGTATAAACATTCAGTCCACTTCCCATAGAGGGCACAGAGCTTCTTTTTGCTGTTAAGAAAAACTGATGTTTAGTTAACAAACCACAGTGTTTGTTTTTTTAAAGCTGACAGCACCTAGTATTTCCAGGTGGTCTCCCATCCCAGTCCTAACCAGGCCTGACCTTGCTTAGCTTCCAAGAGCTAATGAAATCAGGCATGTTCAGGGTGGCATGGCCATAGACTGTTTTGCTGTAACTGAATATTACTATAAAGGTGTGTACGAATCAGCTTTTCTATTTTTTTGAGACAGGGTGTCACTCTGTCACTCAGGCTGGAGTGCAGTGGTATAATCATGGCTCACTGCAGCCTCAACCTCCAGGGCACAAGGGTTCCTCCCACCTCAGACTCCAGAGTAACTGGGTCCACAGGCATTGGCCGCCACACCTGCCTAATTTTTTTTTTTTTTTTTTTTTTGTAGAGACAGTGTCTCACTATGTTACCCAGGCTGTTCGTGAATTGGCTGCAAACAATCCTCCCCACTCAGCCTCCCAAAGTGCTTGGAATACAGGTGTGAGCCACTGTGCCCAACCAAATCAGGTTCTTTAACAAAATAGACTTCTTTGTAGAAGAAAGATTTTTCAACTTATTAGAATGCTTGTTTCCTGGGTTATGGCAATGTATTTTTTTTTTTTTTTTTTTTTTTTTTGAGATGGAGTCTCGCTGTCACCTGGGCTGGAGTGTGGTGGCGCCATCTCAGCTCACTGCAACCTCTGCCTCCCAGGTTCGAGAGATTCCCCTGCCTCAGCCTCCTGAGTAGCTGGGATTACAGGCACCTGCCACCATGCCTGGCTAATTTTTTTTGTATTTTTAGTAGAGATGTAGTTTCACCATGTTGACTTGGCTGGTCTTGAACTCCTGACCTCGTGATCCGCCTGCCTCAGCCTCCCAAAGTGCTGGGATTACAGGCGTGAGCTACTGTGCCTGGCCAACAATGTATTTTAATTGCGAACATTTTATTTAGCAAACAAAGTCTACACTATTCAACATTTAAAATTGAAATTTTACCGTTCATCTTGAACGTAGCCTTCAACTTTGTGTAATTCCTTACCAAAAAAGCCACATGGCTTAAAATTCAACACACATGTCTTTAGTCCTATAAAAGAAATTACGTCCAGATTATCATTTATTACCAAAACAGCAGTAGAGAAAAATAACTGTGATAACTTTTCTAGCAGCAGGTACTGCTTACGGATTTACTCTGTGACATAGGCTCCACACTTAAGTGATAATGATTTATCCTCGATTGGTAACGTTCCCAACAAAAGAAAAGATATGTGAGGTGCACAAAGAATACGTGACTTGCCTAAGGTCACAAAGTAGACTGGGAGCCCGGCTCTTTCTTGTAACTCCTATGCCCCATCTCCCTGGCCCCCACTAAACAAAGGAAGCAAAATGAGCTGAGATTGGAATTAAGGTTCACAGAAGCTGGGGAAGCTTAGTTCACTCAATCTTCCTTAATCAGAGACTTTAATGAACCCTCTTTATTAAATAAATGGACTTCTAGCCATTCAAGAGTTAGTTACATTGCCCGATTCTTAAATTTTCATCAACCTGTTCTAGAGGTTTTCTTTAAACACAAACAAACAAAACAAAAAAAACTGAAGTCCACTAAAACTGCTTGATGAAAAGTGAAGGAATGGATAAAGTACCCCAAAGTGCCTTACTTGTGGTTTATGACTTCCACATTGCCGTACTGTTCAATCCAGAGTTTACCCACAATAATATTAGGCACATGGAAGGTGAGATTTGTCCATGTTTATGCTTCATTCTATCTAAAAAACCAAACCAAACCCAGAAAAGTAAGTGAGAGGTGTCACTTTGTTTAAAAAGTACAGTTCCTCTGAATGCCATTACTCAGGATAACAAGCCAGACTGCTTGAGATAACTAAATTCTAAGACTTTAAAGATTCTATTGATGTTAACTCATAGTAAAATTGGGATCATTTGCCCATTCTTGTTTCTTAAAAGGAAGTAACAGCTTAAGAAAAAATTCTATATTTCCACCAAACTCCAAATAGACTATGTACATAATCACTTTAAGCATTCAAAAGTGTCATGAAACATTAAGGAAAAAAAAAAGCTAGAGACAGAAAATAAAAAGTCTACTCAGCACTTTCTAAAGTACATTCCAGCTCACCAAAGGAAAAATCTCGTCTATGTGAATAAACTCCAATTTTATAATCCTATATACTCAGTAATAGAAATCATTCTGCCATAAAGACATATGCACATGAATGTTCGCTGAAGCACTATTCACAATAGCAAGGACATGAAATCAACCTAAATCCCCACCAAAGACAGATGAGATAAAGAAAATATGGCACACATACACCATGGAATACTATGCAGCCATAAAAAGAACAACATCATGTCTTCTGGGAACATGGAGGAGCTGGAGCCCATTATCCTTAGCAAACTAATGCAGTAACAGAAAACCAAATAGCACATGTTCTCATTTATAACTGGGAGCTGAATGATGCGAACTCATGGACACAAAGAAAGGATGAACAGACACTGGGGCCTACTTCAGGGTAAAGGTTGAGAGGAGGGAGAGGATCAGAAAAAATAACTATTGGGTACTAGGCTTAGTACCTGGGTGATAAAATAATCTGTGTAACAAACCCCTGTGACAACAGTTTGCCAACAGAACCCACGTGTACCCCTGAACCTAAAATAAAAGTTAAGAAAAAGTTTTATTATTTTTATTTTTGAGACAAAGTCTTCCTTCATCACCCAGGCTGGAGTGCAGTGGTGCAATCTCGGCTCACTGCAACCACCGCCTCCCAGGTTCAAGTGATTCCCCAGCCTTAGCCTCCCAAGTAGCTGGGACTGCAGGTGCATGCCACTATGCCTGGCTAATTTTTATATTTTTAGTAGAGAAAAGATTTTGCCATGTTGGCCAGGCTGGTCTCGAACTCCTGACCTCAGGTGATCTGCCTCCCAAAGTGCTGGAATTACAGCATGAGCCGACCACGCCCAGTCAAGACTTGTTTAACGCATGGCATCAGCTTTATGTGCTGACTCATTACACTTTCACTGTGTTTGGGGGATCTTTTGGGGGACTATTATACACATGTAAGGTCCATACATTGAGTCTTTCAAGTTCTTTGTCATCAGAGGATAGTGCGATGGTAAGACCACTGAACCAGATTGAGTTCCACTGCTGGGTTCACCATTGACTAGCTGTGTAGCTTTGACCAAGTTAAACTCTGTGCCAGCTTCCTCATCAGTAAGTACTAAGTACTAATATAATAGTAAATCTCATAAAGCATAGTCTGGGCACATTAGTAATGCTATATATGTGTCTGTTAAATTTAAAACAAAGTCCATATATGGACACACCATAAACTATTTAATCATAAGAAAACAGGCAAATATGGCTTTTTCTCTAAGTAGAGTTTCTACTCAAAAGCATGCTAATTTTTTTTCTTTTCTTTTTCTACAGATACTACCAAGCTGAATGCTTTCCAAAACAGCTTTATCAATTTATACTTCCACCAATGCTACATAATAGTCAACATCTCTGATGCTAAAAGAAGTGTATTACTTCCAATCTGTTCCTTCTGTCATGTTGATGCTTTCATTAAACTCATATTTAACTGAGCACCTAACTCAAGGATTGTAGCACTCACTGATTTTCCACTCCTTCCAACTGCTAGAGTAACAAAATGTACTGCTCACAACTGAGCACTGGATCATAGATTAGATTCAATTACCTCCTGTTATGGTATGGGTGGTAACCAGCTTATCTTGCTACATATATAGTGACACAATTCTCTGAGACAGAGATACTATCTTATACTCCATCTACATCCCCCCAGCACCTCATGGAGAGAGGAGAACATTGCAGTGTGCCCCACCCCAGATTTACCCTGCATTCTCACTGCCCCTTGAGTTTTCCCTTTTCAGGCATTTGTCACACACTTTCCACCTCCTTCCTCTTTGAAGACAGAGGTCTTGCTTAATAATGCATGATGGTTAACACAGCTAAATGCTGAGTAAAATGTTAGTTACTTTTGGAATATTATTCAGCACTAAAAACAAATGAGCTATCAAGTCATGAAAAGACATGGAGGAAACTTAGATGCCCATTACTAAGGGGAAAAACGTCAATAGGATTCCAATTGTATGACATTCTGGATAAGACAAAACCATGGAGACAGTAAAAAGGTCAGTGGTGGCCCAGTGGAGGGGGAGGGATGAACAGGCAGAGCAAAGGCGATTTTTAAGGCGGTGAAAACACTCTGTATGGTACTGCAATGCTGGAAACATGTCATTACATGAACATGGAACACCAAATGTGAGCCCTGGTGTAAACTATAAACTTGGGGTTCACCAGTTCTAACAAATGGGCCCCCCTGATGAGAGATGCTGACAATGAGGAGGCTACTAGGCACAGGTGAGGCCAGGGAAATTTCTGAAACTCCATCTCAAAAAATTGTACCTTCCTCTCAACTTTGCTGTGAACTGAAAACTGCTTTATAAAAGTCCTTTAAAAAATAAAATTAGGCCAAGCATGGTGGCTCACACTTGTAGTCTCACCACTTTGGGAGACCAAGGCAGGAGGATCACTTGAGCCCAGGAATTTGAGACCAGCCTGGGCAGCAAAGTAAGATCCTGTCTCTACAAAAAAAAAGAAAAAAGAAAAATCAGAAAACTAGCCAAGCATGGGGACATACCTCTGTAATCCCAGCTACTTAGAAGGCCAAGGCAGAAGGCTTGCTTGAGCTCAGGAGATCACAGTGAGTTCATGTTTGTGCCACTGCATTCCAGCCTGGGTGACAGAGCATGACCTTGTCTTAAAAAATAAAATAAAATTTTAAGAAAACTAATTTTAATCAATTATACTTTAGGAAAGATCAAATTATCTTTCTAGTCCTGCTACAGAAAATATCATGGTCACAGCCATGTAATAAAAGAGAATGAAAGCCAAAACAGAGTAAGAAAAAATGTTAAGGTAACTAATTAATAAAAGTTTTTAGTGATTTTTGGTTTATATTGTTTGTGTCACTAGAAACAACATTCCTGTGGTATTAGTGATATTTACACTTCAAAACTTGTGATTTTTCCTCATTCTAAATAAATATTCACATTAAAATCTGAAACAAACAGGTTATAAAGCAACATGTTCAAAAATATTCTAATCTTGTTAAATATGTTTTTATAGACATAGAAACAAATGCTAAAAGACAGTAATATCAAAAAGTTAACAGCGGGTATCTCTAGGAGTTGGGGATATAAGGAATCCTAATAACCTTCCTTATTCTTTTCTGTATTTTCCAGAGTTCCTAAAATGAACATGCACTGCTCTTCTAATCAAGGGTAAAATGAGATGTTACTTTAAAACCTAATAATAGGCTGGGCGTGGTGGCTCATGCCTGTAATCCCAGCACTTTGAAAGGCCAAGGCAGGTGGATCATGAGGTCAGGAATTCCAGATCAACCTGGCCAACATGGTGAAACCCATCTCTACTAAAAATACAAAAATTAGCAGGGCATGGTGGCAGGTGCCTGTAATACCAGCTACTTGAGAGGCTAAGACAGGAGAATTGCTTGAACCTGGGAGGCAGAGGTTGCAGTGAGCCGAGATCGTGCCATTGCACTCCAGCCTGGGCAACAGAGTGAGACTCCGTCTCAAACAAAACAAAAACAACAGGCTCTTACTTCTTGGACAAGGTTGCTAAAGATAAATAAATAAGGGGTATCCAAATAAATAAATAAGAAAGGGCTCTGAACAGAGTAGAATGGGAGAGGGGAAGTCAGGAAATTGGTGTTTTGTGGGGACAGTTTCAGTTTTACAAGCTGAAGAGAGTTCTGTGGATGGATGGCAGCGATGATAGCACAGCAATGTGAGTGTACTGATGCCACTGAACTGTATACTTAAAAATGGTGAAGGTGGTGCATTTTATGTTATGTATATTTTGCCATAATTGAAAAACCGAGGGGAAAAAAAATGAGCTCTGAGATCAAACTTCGTGCATTGAAATCCTAGTTGTACCACCTACTGCTTGTGTGGCAGTCAGCAAGGCACTAACCTCTTCCATAGTGGGGACAATTTCATTACATACATCACCAGCCTTGTAAAGATGAGATGAATTCATTCATATGAAACACTTAAAATAGTGCCAGGCATATGTTAAGTGAGCAATAACTGCTATTATCACATTATTAATAATTCGTACAAGATCTCCAAGTCCTCCAAGGTTGCAGGAAAGCAAGTATGCCTCAATGGTTGGGATACTTTGCTCTGACCCAGGGGCAGCGGAGCTGCAGAGAAGCTACACACACAGCAGTATAGCATAGGGATCTGAGCTTAAAAGGTGAGGTAGTGAGAGACAGGGTGCTGCCCCTCCTGAATCCTGAACCAAGGGGTATCCAAACACTAGCATGGTAGGGGTTCACTGTAGTGGCAACCAGTGATAGTCAGTAGGTGACACAGACTACACCATTTCTGGCTCATCTCTCTTCCTGTTTTCTACATTTCCCTTTGCTGTGCACAACAGCAGGGTGGGATTAATCATAAAGGCATTTAAAATGTTTATTCACAAAACAGATGAAGAGCTTTACCTGTAAGTCTGACTTTGAATCTGTTTTTTTCCTGAAAAACACTCTAAGGAATCACGTATTTACTGAAGAAGGAACAGATGGACCGGGAATGACATTTTAGTATTTATGAGCTAGGAATGCTTCCCTCAAAGAGATTTTGCTTTCTTTTCTCAGTCATACTGGCCTAGGGATGTAATCTTTCAACTCTAAAGCAATGCTGCATGCACTGCCATTTCTCCACATACAGCTCCGTGAGAAAATACAGCACAGCAGCATGGGGCAAGCAGGTGTCCACAGCCACAGGCTGCTAAACACCAGCCACTCAGCCCTTCCAGGGGTTCAAAGCCAATGACAAAAAGGGTGGTGTGAACTCTGCAGACCAAGGCACAAAGGACGTAGGTTTATCATCAATTCAGTAAGTAGATTTATTTTTTAATCATTTGAAAAGCTTCTAAAATTCAAAAAAGCTCTTTGAATAAAACATTGTAATCTATAATAATTTAAATGGCTTTCCATTTCTTTTAGTAACTCAGAATGAAAGCATTCAAGAAAATGGAAAGGCACATGGCTGGGTCAATTAACAGAGGGAATTAGAGGCAAAACCCAGACTGCCATAAAAACAACCTGGACCTTGGAAGAGTGTAACATGCTATTTTAAAACATAGCAACTTAATTGCAATTGTATTGCCTCCATCATCTGTAATTATTTTTAAATAATCTTACAATTATTTCAATTGCTAAAACCTACAGTGCCCTAGAGAGGTAGTAAAAAACTCACTAACACAAAGTATATTTTGTTTCCTTCCCTCTTAGACCTTTTGGAAATTCACTGCCACACCATTTTCACTTCCAATCGAATGAAGTCTGGTGTTGCATTCTCTAGATACTGTACACAACAAATATGTGTGTCTATTCCAATAATAAGGAAAACAACAATTCACATTATTAAGATCAGGCTTCAGGAAGAAACACTGCCTAGAATACTTCTATCATTGAGAGCTTCAGGCAGCTGGAAAAGTTAAACATTTCTGCCAAGCAATTTCAACCTATGACCCAGCTGAAAGCACAGTTTAAATTTATACATCAAATTAATAGCAACCGATGATGAAACTGCAGAAACTCCTAATAGCAACTGCTCATCAGCTGACAAACTGAGAAGGCTGCTTCTTCACTTGAGCACTAGAGAAACCTGAGAGCAAGGCCAAGTTTAAGCTCAACTGAAATGGAAAATATTGTATAAATGTAAAGTCTACCATTGTAACAGGACAGAAGTGCAACTACTTAAGATCTGGGGTTATAGAGAGAAAATCCCCTCAGGTGCCAGGCTAAGTGTGTCTGCTCTGTTGCCCAGATAGCAGCTTGTGGGCAGGGTACTCCCTCGCATGAGTGACCAAGCCCTGGTAGGTCCCAGGCCTCTTTCTTCACTGACAGCTGGTGGCCGGTGGCAGTTGGCTGTCCCTTGGATACAGCCATGTCTCCTGCAAAATGAAGTTGGCACTGGATGTTTCCTTTATGACACCTCTACCTCCCACAGCTATCAAGGATGAAACATGTATTGTTCTGACATTTTAGGGCCTTGGAGGGCCACATGTCTTTTTTTCCCCATCTCATGCTACTCAGTTCTGTCCCCTCCACAAGATGCCTAGCAGCTCATCTATTAGTTTGTCACCACATGAAAGGTTCTTGCCATCTGAATACCATGATTACATGCAGAACAGTTACTCTAAGGTGTCATGGGATAGCTGCCTGGGGCCACTCTGGATGGACATTTGAAAAACAGCCTGCTGCCCTTGTGCCTTCTGTCCTCAGTCCTAACAGACCATCTGGGAGGTACAACAGGAGCCAGAGTGGAGGATACATAGGCAAAAAAAAAAGGCACCATGGAGCAGGAAAAGGGTATGTGTTCATCATGCCTTAACTGAACCACAGTGTAGGTACCTCAGTGCAACCAGTGGGAAAACAAGGAGAAAAAAGCTCTAAGGAAAATGCCAATGAACAGAAAGATATCCCTTTCCTATTCTTCCTGCTTAGAAGCTAAATATCTTCAGAGTTGGGAGGTGATGTGAGCTCTCTTGCTGGGGGACTTAGCCAAAGGCTGGACAACACCTAGACAGGAATGTGGAGAAACAATGGAAGCACAGGCTGCAAGTTTATACTGGCTCACTCGGTGTTGGTGGCTTTAAGGGAATCTACTTCTACATGCATTTTTTCCTAAACACTGGTAAGCCTCAGATGGCACCTGGACTGGAGGGACCAGGCTGATCCTTGTTGCTCATTTGCTCATGCTCATTTCCCCATTCACAGTCTCCCTCTGCTACTAAAGCAAAAAAAAAAGGAGTTAATCTCCTACCATCCCAAATCATAGCATAGTATTCATACCTAGAAATGTGAAATCCTCCATGACACCACACAGGGAAGTTTAGAAACAGTACAGTTATTAGCAAAGCCTCTTATACTCAGGAACCATTAACCTACATTAGGGCTCCTTGACTGCCTGTTTCGGTTAAAGGAAAGACACAATATTAGAAATAGGATCTTCAAGCCATTTCTTCCCAGGTTGAAACATTCTGATTTTAGACCACTGTAAGCGTAGGGGTAGAGATACCAAATTTTGTTGAACTATTTTGCGACTTCTATCCTCTCTCTAGTCGGTGTTTATAACATGCCAGATTTGGCAAAGCTCCAAATCTTATCTAGCTCCGCATCTACCTTAGAGTTGGAATGTAAAGACAACACAGTTGTCATGGTGGCGTATACAGTATCACATGAATCCAGAAATAACATCACATCCCTTTTGACAGTTACTCTGACATGGGGATATGACTGGGAATGAGGTTTGGCCCCACGGTTATGTGGCAGACATTCTGTACTGAAATGAATGAGCTAAATCATCAGTTTGTGGCAAACATCTTAGGTTTCATGGTGAGATAAAGCATTTTATCAAAAACATTTTGGCAAAGATTTACTTCAGTGAAAAATATTTCAATTTTCTAAACCCTTTCTCAGTATTGCAAGGTATAACTGAGTGATAAAAACAGTTCAATGAGTTGAGATTGGAGCACTTGAGAAAAGCTTCTCTAGTGTATTTTCCAGAGGCCAAGAAGCCAATGGCTAATGAAAGGTAACAAAACCTTGTGCAAGTTAGAGTTTTTCAAAGTTGGCTTTTTAATAACACTGAAGGAAGTCCTAATTGTTGGCTTATAAATCACACATTAAAAAATTTTTTTGTAATATAATCTGACTTTTGGCATATAGTTGAGAAGGGGGTCAAAGAACTACTCTTTGACCCTCGTGTCCTGTGTACCCTGTTTCTATCCTCCTCTTCTCCTCCATCCCTTCACTCCAGTGGCTTTCTCAGCAGGGCTCAGCCTGAAGATTTAGCTCATTCATTCTGGTATTTAAATATCCAGTAATGACATTACTGGATATTTTTTTAAAAACCCCAAAACCTCCAACTCCCATCTGTCTATTTATATGAGCAAAGCTCTAAATCCTTGCATCTATTCAAAAACAAGAACATAATTGTTACTGAAAATCCTGTCTCATTCTAGCAGCAAGTGATATTCATCTCAGATATCCAAACCCAATTGAAAACAATTCTTTTCACTAATTACCATTTTACCTTTTGTTAATATTTTCATAAATTTTATAATGTTTACAATTGTAATCATTCAAAGACTAATATTTATAACAACAATGCAAAGAAACGTTTAGTACTAAAGTCTTACTGGATATAGCTTTTTAAATTTTAATTTTTAAACATATTTCTGCAATCATGAAGTATGATAAGACCCTCAGAGATTAAAAAAATTGAGTTAATATTCTATAGGAAGGGTAAAATGGAAATACAAGTTAAAGGAGACATGGAAGTATAAGCTTTTCAATTACTAAAGAACAGCCTGCTCATGTATTTATTTAACAGAATGACAGTGGCAGTCAAAACTTGATGGTGTGTGGATTCCACTAGCTACCTTTAAAGAATGATACGACACTTTACTTTCACTTTAAATAGTCAGTATTCAGGATATACCAGATCTTTGTCACCTCTTGCAATAATCCAGGACTATCCTATTCCTCCAAGACATCTGAACACACACAAGGTTGGCATGTACATGGCCTTGAGCTCAAGTACCTCCTCAAATTTTGTGCCGAGTTCCTGGGGCTGGTTGCCTAAATCACTGAGTGTGAACACCCACAAATTAACCTCTGGCTGAGCACTGCTGAGAAAGCCACTGGAGTGAAGGGATGGAGGATAAGAGGAAGATGAAAAAAGGGTATACAGAGGACATGAGGCAAGGCTTTGGGATTAAAGAGTCCTGTGACAAAGGGGCAACGAGCAGAAAGAAATAAGCAAAGGCTTCAAATGACTAAGCAGTGTCAGGATTAGTTCTCAGGAGCTGGAGATTTGTTTGTTTGGTAAAAGCTTTAGCCATAAAGATATTTAGGGTTGAATTCCAGTTATGTAAAGTACTCATTTCACGTGGTATAACCCAACATTCTGATCCTGCCCAAAACAGACTGGGAGAAGAAAAGAAGAATGTCATCAGTTTTGGAAACCAAAGTGGCTAAATGCTATTTGGAAAAAGGTAAAGTACAACGTGCAGGTGCGTGAGACGGGAGGAGATGGGGCTGTGAGCACTTGGGGCCAAGATGACAAATGCCTGAAGAGGAAACTCTCACTTTCCTTCCTAAGACGAAGTGAGACCTAGACCATATCTGGCAGATAAGCATATGTACCGTGAATTTATAAAAGCCACATATTTTGAATAATAATAGCATTACACCATAAAATGGTATCATCATAGCATATAAATCTGCTGCATATAAATCTCAGTTAAATAGAAATAAAAATGTTCAACAAATATTTAAAAATGGAATTAAGGTAGGACAGCAGTCTTTCTGTTTTCTAGATTGATGGTTATACTCTTTCTTGGTTCATAGATCTCTTTGAAAATATGTTGGCAATACAGGCTCTTTTGTAAATATATTGGAAGTACAGGCCCTTTTTCTAGAAAATTATACACAAAAAATCATACTAACAATATTACCAGCTTCTCAGATCCTTTGAAGGATATGCATGTACTCCATCTAGAGATTCCTAGACCCCAAGTTAAGAACCCCTTTTCTAGAGACTTCTTCCTTGTGGGCTACTTCATGAGAAGAAGAGGGAAGGGAAGGCTGGTGGCCTTCCTGCTTGCTCTGCCCTTGCCCCTTCTGTTCTTTGTTAAGTGGCTTATTTGGGAACTTTCTGAGGTTCAGTAGGCATTGCCTCAAAGTCAGATACAAAGCATTCAGGCTGTTTATTTGGGTTCCCAGGTACTAAAAATGCTGGCAATACAGCTAAACTATTTTTGTTTAAAGTGTTATGGATTTTAATTATTTGTTTAAAGTTTGTCAGAGAACTTTATTAAATAACTCCTTTCTTTGGAGCAAAACATGTAAAATGAATAATATTATCTGCACACTTATTGTCACTAGGGACTGAGTGAACTATCATTCCAAATTGCAGTACAACACTACAAACTCATGGCCTAATTCATTGGGACAATGCTAAAGCTCCTGTTGAATTTATATCCATTTCACACTCTAAAATATTTTGGAGCAAAATTTTCCAATGAATGCAAGTATAAACAAGGTCGGCAGAAAATCTCAGAAAGGTTTTGTTTTGTTTTGTTTTGTTTTCTCCTAGTTTAGTTTATTCACCTCGAAATAAGCATATACTTGAAATTATTTTGCTGATATGCACTATGCTTTCAACTTAATTCCAAGCAATGCCTCTAATTAAGTGTTTTAGTAAATTAGATTAAGTTGGGAAGGATTACAGATTCTGTTAGAACACTATATATGACATTGTTGACTCATATATCCAGACAAAAATTACTGTTTCTATAAGAGAACTTTAAATTTAGGATTAAAATCATATTTTAAACACATTTTATGTAACTGATTTCATTTCAGTGCACAATCCCATTATCTTTGAAATTAAACAGGAAGTTTAAACCACATTATTGTTTTTAAATTAAAGTGTTGTTCAATTAAAAATGAATGTGGAAATAACCAATTTCCTATACTAGAAATTATTCCTCCAAATATTTCTATGGAGCAAAATAAAGTGGGTATGGAAGGCATTTTTTTCTGAAAGAAATGGAAAAGAAATAGTCAAGGAGCTGGGAAATTATTAGAAAGAGGAGCTCTTGCTTCTTTATGTTATAAACATGCATATTCCCCAAAGATATTTACATAATCTCTCTCTTTTTATAAAAGAAAAATGGAGAAGGCTAGAACCAGATGCAAGAAAGAGTTTTCTTCAAAAAGCCATGGGAGAATCCCATTCACAACCAAAGAATTCGTGGCCATACTATTTTTAATTTCAGCCTGTTCTTTGGAAATGAAAAGGTGAAATGTAGTGGAAAGCATAAGCAAAAAGCTAAAACACTTTGTGGATTTATTTATAACTTCCTTCATGTATGAATACTTAGACTTTACCATAAGGGCATGATCCAGGCATCTGACATGTAGGCGTCTCATTACTTGGGGAGGTAAGGGATTAATTTTTATACTAAGGCTCATATGATGACAAAAAAAGTTGCAGAACGTTTTTTTTTTTTTACCAGAACTGTCTCTAAACCAAGAAGGGGCATTTCAGATTTCTCAACAAATGATCCTTTCATTGCATTGTCCCTTATACCACTTAGGGTGGTTCACCACCATCTCTGAGTCAACACATCTGAGATCAGACTGGCTGAGTCTTGTCTTCTGTTTTAGCCTTTGAAATCCATGGAGCAGAATGGACCAGGCCTAGAGTACAGAGTGACCTGGAAGCCACAGGGAGCCCCAGTGGAGTGGGAAGAAGAAACAGTCACGAGCCGCACATTGCGGGTGATGACGCCTGCTGTCTATGCCCCTTATGATGTCAAAGTCCAGGCTATCAATCAACTAGGATCTGGGCCTGATCCTCAGTCAGTGACTCTCTATTCTGGAGAAGACTGTAAGTGATGCACTTAAAACTGCTAAGCACGTTAATAACTCTTTTCTCAAATATAGTGTACTTCTACCAACAAATATTTGTGAACAACTACTGCATCCAAAGAGGATGTCCTAGCCGTGGGAGATAAAAAGAAATATGACACATTATTTCTATCTTAGGACTTACTGCAGGACAGTTGATCAGTATAGAGTACCAAGGAAGTATGTGGAAAGTTTCAATTTTATTCAGTTTTCTATAAAGCTGTTTCTACATTGAAAGTCAAAGACCTGGCATTTAAAGCAGCATAACTGTCATAAGATTTTTCAAGTACATTTGCCCTTATTTGTCAAGGATCCTCTAACAGCCACTTGCTGTCATGCCCTGGGCTTCAGTAGCGTGTCTGGGGTTTTGCTAATATTGATGAGATATACACCCAGATTTGTATATAGAATTACACACACACACACACACACACACACACACACACACACACACATATTCTGATACCATGGTATCTGCTGCAAATAGGTTATTGGAAGAAGAAAAAACACGGTTATTGGAAGAAGAAAAAACACTACATTCTGTATTGCTGATGCTGTGAATATTAGGGGTTATTCTCATTGCCTTTCCAGCATGTAAAGGAATAATTTGATCCAAATACAGAAGAAGGTTGAGAATGAGAAGTAGCTGAATGCAGACTTTGGATTTAGTTAAAGTGTATCTAAATACAGGATTTGTTTTGTGTTTTGCATTTTGAGCACCTGAAAACAAAAACAAAACATAGGCCTGAAATACTTGGCATTTTACATTTTGCAGGCAGTGCTATTTTTTTTTAACATAATTGCAGGATATTAATTCTGGATGAAATCTTCGGCCAACATGTTTTTATTCCTATATGAAAGTTCTTGCTCCCTTGAACAGATAAATATGGAAGATTGGGGTGAACCAGTAGTGTTGCTTACATATGTTGTCTTTATGCCCGAAGTGGAAAAGTTGCTGTAGAACTTCCATTGCTTTCAACAGATCCCTTCTCCTTAGATCCAGCATAAGCACCAATAAATGATCCACCTTCATTGAATAGACCATGGTCTCCATCTCCGTATTCGACTAAGCTGTCAGCACTTTCAGTAGGCTGCATATCCCTATTAATGGACCGAAGGCTTCCTTTGAGAGGTTTTTCATCACTGTCACTAGAAAACAAACAAAAAATAGTTCAACAAAATCTAATACTCATATTCACGTAAAGCAAGACATTCATAAGTGCTAACAGACACTCATATTAGCATTGAAGGACATTCATATTCGCATCGAAGACAGATACTAAAGGCCACATGATACTAACACACATGTTAACAAAGTTAACAAAGTCTGTAAGCACATGTTCACAAAGTCACAAACAATTTGCATCAAAACAAGCTTTCATTATTCACAACACTTCTGCTTCCTTTTAAAATTGACAGCTTAGCTTTTGTAGGACATGTGGGATTCAACATGTTGATGTCCATAGTGGCTGCTATGGTCTGAATGCCTGTGTCCCCCCAACCTTCCTATGTTGAAACCTGATAATCCATGTGAGGGTGTTAGAGGTGGAGACTCTGGGAAGTGATTAGGCCATAAAGGTGAAGCCCTTGTGAATGAGATGAGTACCCTTAGAGAAGAGGCCCCAGAGAACTGCCCTACCCCTTCCATGATGTGAGGACATAATGAGAAGGTGCTGCCTGTCACCCAGAAAGTGAAACTTTGCCAGACATTGAAAATGCTGGCACCTTTATCTTAGGCTTCCCAGAATCCAGAGCTATGAGAAGTAAGTTTCTGTTCTTTATAAGACACCCAATTTATGATATTTTGTTACAGCAGCCCCTAGTGGACTCAGACAGAGAACACATGCAATTTCTCTTGCTTTTGTGAACTTTTGGAGCTCCTGGCCTCCAAGTCTTCATCTTCTGTCTTTACTTCTGATCCTTTTGATTCTCTTATATCCTTCCAAAAAGTTTTCTTTTAAATATCAATCATATTCTGTTTTCAAAACCAAATAACTTTCTTTAATATAGTTCACAACTCAAGTTTGTTACATTTTAAGGCAGAAAGAAATGGCTGGTAAGAACATAAATAAGTATACTGTATTTATGGTAGGAGTTTTATTCATGAACAGAAGCAACTCCATTAGTAAAATGCTTATCAAATGGTATGATCTTCTAAATTTTGGATCAAGATATTTTTCAGTACCAACTAGTATTACACTATGAAGCTATACATCATATAAAATGATTTTATAAAATTTGATAAATGAAGCATTTGGAATGTAATTTAGATGTATATATATCACTTTATAATTTGTGGTATTCATCAGTGCTATTCATCAGATATGTCAGGTTTCTGGGAATAAAGCAGGATGGTTTAATCTGTTATATGCCACCATGGAATTTTCTTTAGTTTTAAAAAAAAGTGAGCAAAGGTGACACGTGTCCCTTCCAGTGCTCACTTTGCTACATTCTGTTTTCTCTGCTGTGGCGACCCTGGATCCTCATCTACCAGCCAGTGCTCCTAAGTGACTAAGATGAAAACAGCAATCTCTGTGGGACACACAACTTGACAAAGAAAATGCTTTTGGAGTTGTTTTGACAGCAGCATAACACAGGCTACCCTGACTGATATGATAGTTGGCTTTTGAATTAGGATACTGCAGTTACAGAAACAAATCAAGAAAAAAGATAAGGCATTGGTGGAGGAACCAGGTAATGAAGAGTAAAGAAAAATAACAAAAGGAACTATGATCAGAAGCTAGAAGGATTAGGACTCATGTTATGCAAGGGCACAGCATCTTATAAAAGTGTCTCCTGGGATAACGTGGAAAGTAGACATTTTCCTGATAAATGTGTAGTTTTGGGGAAAGAGGTTGGAAAACACATCAACTACTATAAAGGGATGCCATAGGAAATAATGCAGGGGATGATGTTAGCTATCTTTAAAAAGCAGCAGCAGGGTGTGGGGAAATGGGTATTGTTTTTGTTTTCTTGCCTGTAAAACTGAGCTAATACTGTCTTTCACAAGTTTTCTTTTTTTGTTTTTTGAGATGGAGTCTCACTCTGTTGCCCAGGCTGGAGTGCAGTGGCACAATCTCGGCTCACTGCAAACTCCGACTCCTGAGTTCAAGCAATTCTCCTGCCTCAGCTTTTGAAAAGTTGTTGAAGGTCCTCTCAATGATCATTGCCTCATGGAATTTGTGCCTTGTGTAATCCTCTTCCCTTGGGCTGTGGGCTAAACTTATTGACTTGCTCCTATAGAATACAACAAAATTGATGGGATATCACTTCCAAGATTAGGTTACAAAAGGACTGTGGCTTCCAACTTGGGTGCTCTCTGTTGCTCTCTGGCTCACTCAATCTGAAGGAAGCCAGCTGCCATGTTGTGAATAGCCCTATGAAGAGATGCACCTGGTATGGAATTAGGAATGACCTCTGATCTGTGAAGAACTGAAGCCCTTAGTCCAACAGTCTGTACGGAACTATATCCTGCCAACAGCTACATGAGTGGCCTAGGAATGACTTGTGCTCTGGCTGAACCTTTAGAGGAAACCATAGCCCTGGTCAAAACCTTGCTGTAACCTCATGAGAGATCCTGAACCAGAGGCACCCACCTAAGCCATGTCTGGATTCCTGAATTATGACATTGAAATGATAAATGTTTATTGTTTTAAGCTGTTAAGAATTTGTGGTTATTGTTATGTGGCAACTGGTAACTAATACAACAGTAATGAGAACAATTTGTAAAGCCCAAAATACTTTTGTCCCTCTCTTTATCTTTATTCTTTATTCTGGAAAGACCTTTATTAAGAAATGTAAAAATATAAAAAAAGGATATTGTGTAAGTAGAAGACAGAAATATAAGTATAGTATAAAGTAGAGTATGGGTAAGCTCAAATGTATATCAATTAGCTAATGAAAATACTCCATATCCCTGGCTAGAGTGATGAATCCAGGGATGAGAGAATCAGGACCAATCAGGTTTCTTATTTGATATACGCTCTGATTTCCCATGTGCTAAAATCGATATAAACCTGGAACTTACAATAGCTCTGTTAGCTGAAAAAAAAAAAAATTGATGATATTAAAAGAAAAAAGAGCTAAGAGGTTGAGAGAGTAGTAGAAAGGGGAAGATGGAGAGAGAACAGGAGACTTAGACAATTTAACACATCCCCCAAAAGATTCCTACCTAACTTAGACTCTTGCCATTCCTCCCTTGCCTGACGTGTCCTCACACATTTGGTCATCCTCTATCCAGTGATTAACAGTAAGAATCCTTTTTATCCTTTAAGGCTTAGCTTATCTCATTTGGATGATCCTTTTTCCCAAAATCCTACCTGGGCAGAAATAGTTGCTCTCTTTTGTGCTCCTTTATTCTATTCAATTTATTACACTTATTTGCATATAGAGATATTTTTCTCTGCTGATTAGTTGCATCTAGAGGACAGGGTTTGTAACTAACTTACCTTTGCAGGTGCAACACAGTAGGTATACTGATATGTGTATATGGATGCAAACTGGATACAACCTGAGTTCATAATGACCATGCTAAAGATGTTTTAGCTACGCCAAATAGATAGTCAACCTAAATAAAAATAGTACCTTTGTGTTAGGCACAGAGCTTCAAGAAAAGTGTCCTAACCCACACTTCTGCCTAGACTGTAGTTCTTTATACACCCTCACCACACACACAGAAATTTGGTAGATAGTACTTAAGTGGGCCCTATTTGAAAGAAAGTATTCTTTATAGGATCATTACATTATGGTTCTGTAACCTTTTTATTAAGAATAAACACTTTTTTGTTGATTTAAGCTTCCATGATGAATATGTGTTTTGATACATTTTAACACAGAATCTTATGTTTACCTGTATTCACCAAAGGTTTCATCTTTTACTGACCGAATTTCTGGATCTGGATGCAAATCTTCCTTTTCTTTAACTAAAAAAGAAAAAAAAAAAAAGGAAGGGAAAGTAATGCAGCTGTGTTCCTCACACCCTGCTTCTTCCCCTCACCGACTTTACACCTATCCTGCCCTAGAGGAAGTTAATTTAGTGACAGTCTATGTGAAGACAGTCAGAAGGTGCAAAAAGCCAAAGAAAGGTGCCCTGGGTGTGTTTCTGAAAGGAGACTCTGGGACATGGTCACTAGAAAGGTGAAGGTGAATTCCGATTTTGGCCTTTCCTGAAGCCAGGAAGTTGTTTCCTGCTGCTGCGAGCCTGCGAGGGCTACCTCCATGAACCACGCAAAGCCAAGAGCAAACCCAAGTATCAGGATGGCAGGAGACCCATGGTCAGGGCACCTCTAGCCCATCCACAGCACTGTACCATCTGAGTCCCCACCACACACCAAGCCCCGAATCAACCCAGGCCTCGCTGGGTCTGGGGAAAGTCTCTGAAGCTGGCCTAACTACAACACTCCTCAATCACACGGAACCACCCCTTTTAACAGAGGAAAGCAGGTCTTGGGCTCACAGCAGCTCAAAGGCTACAGCACAGCAGTGGTTTAACGACATGCTGGGGTGGGTGTCACTGCCATTGTTGTATCAAACCAATGAGCTTTGGGCTGCGTTGGGTTGATGACTTAGAGAGGGTTTATTACACTTTCAGTAGTAAGAGCTCCCTTCTAAAGTAAGTTCTGTATTTGTGATTGCACCATAACCCATCGTGCAGATATGCAGACGTGTCTGATAGTGTTTGTTTTTACCCTTTTCATTCTATTCTTCCCTGTATTTTTGAAAGAACAAAGACATTTTGACCATCCAAACACTCTGATTAGAAAAGAATGGCAAAAGTACAAATGACGACATAAAAATAATCAGCCAGCCTCCCTGTCAACATGGGGAAATAGAAAAAGTGAGAATAGAGTAAGATAGTGGAAAACAGAACACTAAATTCTTCCATGCCACGAGCACAGATAAGTCAACACTTGCAAGAATAGGGAGAGGGTCAAGAAATCAACCTGGGGAAACAGAGAAAGGTACAAACCTCTTTAAAAGCAATTTTCTTTATTGTTGCTAGAGTGCTGCTTACGTAATAACATTTTAATTTTAATGAAAAGATTGACAGAAAGGAAACCATTAGGTAACAGTGTGGGTAGTTTGTGGACATGGAATTAAAATCATACAGGTAGCCTGGGTGTGGAGGGTCACACCGGTAATGCCAGCACTTTGAGAGGCCAGGGCCGGTGGATCCCTTGAGTCCAGGAGTTCAAGACCAGCCTCGGCAACATGGCGAGACGCCGTCTCTACAAAAAATACAAAAATTAGCCAAGTGTGGTGGTGTGCGCAGCCGGGTGGTGGTAATCACAGCTACTCCAGAGGCTGAGTTGGGAGGATCACTTAAGCCCAGGAGGTCAAGGCTCCAGTAAGCTAAGATCCTGCCACTGCATTCCAGCCCAGGCAACAGAGTGAGACCCTGTCTCAGAAATAAAAAAAATCACAAAGGTAGCATGAAAATGAATAAGGTTGCAAAATAAATCAGAGACTCTAACAGCTTTGCTAGTTATAGCTGATGAGATTAAGTGACAGCTTTTAAAATACCAATCTATGAACATCACGATGGCCCAGATGAAGAATGAAAATCACCCTGGGGACCAATGACCCAAACTTACCATGGCGATGGCCCTCATTTCCCAGCAGGCAATCTTGATGTCGTCTGCAGCACTAGTATTGAGGAAGAAGTCACCCGAGTCTTTCCTGAGGTGGAGCTCCACCTGCAGGAGGCAGATTCAGGGAGAGCTTGGCTGTGTGTTGGAGTGGGAGGGGGTCCCCCGGTGGTCTTACCCAGGCAGCCGGCAGGGCAAGGGCTGTATCTGGAAGCCAAGATGGTCGTAGATGGTCACCTCTTCCAGGTTCACCCTCACGTCCTCTACCAGCACGAACTCTGTGGCAGCCGATGAAGGCACTGGAGGGTCACGCTGAAGGGCAAGAACATCAGATGCATGAGGCCATGGGACACCCGTGGGCCGATACCAGGTCATCCTGCAGGCCACTCTTCAAGAAGAGCAGGCCCAGAAGACCCAGGGCCTGGCCTTGCTCCCAGCCAAAAGCCCTGATAAACCCCTGGTGCTCCTGAGCCCTGTGGGATGGCCAAGTCCTCTTTGAGGCCTCCCATCAGCCCCCCAAGGTGGAGTGAGTTGCCGGCTCCTCCACTCCAGACCCAGAAGTAGGTTGGCAGCAGTCCCGCTTAGATGCCTCCCCACCCTACCAGGCCCCAGTGGTGGGTGACTCACACACACCCTCCCCTTCAAGACCTCACAGCAAAGGGCCAGCTTCAGAGCATGTGGCAGACACAACTCCAGGCAGGGACAGGAAGGCCGCTGCTGGCCAGGCTAGGCAGTGGGGATGGGTCCCCTGGAAGAGTGGCCAAGCCTGGCTCACAAGAGAACAAGGACAGCCTTCATCCCCTAGGGCGGCACATGACCCACAGAGCTCTGCTTCCTGCCTCATGCCACACAAGGGAGCCACCCAGATCTGAGGCCCCCGGGGAGTCCCGTGTTTGAGCACCTCCTCGGGGCCACAGTTGTGCCAGGCACTCAGGGTGCAGCAGCTGCCCACAGGGAGAGGCGACTCCAATGCACGGATGGAAGAGAAGGAGCAGGCCAAGAGCAGTGGCTCCCACCTGGAATCCCAGCACTTTGGGAAGCCAAGGTGGGACGATCACTTGAGCCCAGGGGTTCAAGACAGGCTGGCCAACATGGCAAAACCCCGTCTCCACTAAAAATATAAAAAATGAGCTGGGCGTGGTGGTGCACACCTGTAATCCCACATACTCAGGAAGCTAAGTCAGGAGAATCGCCTGAACCAAGGCAGTGGAGGTTGCAGTGAGCTGAGATCACGCCATTGTACTCCAGCCTGGGTGATGGAGTGAGATTGTCTCGAAAAAAAAAAAAAGGAGAAAAAAGTGCAGAATCCTGGGGGGAACATGTCAGGGTGTTCAGGCAGAAGGCCATGACGCCCCCCCCATTCCCGACCAAGGGATTCCTGGTGCCAGTGAGGGCTGAGCCAAGAGGGACAGGCACAGCTGTGCCCCTTCAGGGGCCATCTCCCTCCAGACCAGCCTCCCCAGTGCTGCCCTCGTGGGCCGCAGTCTCTCCCAAAGCTTGCTCCCCAGGAGGCAATAGAAGCACCTCATCCTGGCATTTAGTAACTGTGGGAATCCAGCCCCACTTTCTCCTTCCCGCCTATGCCTGCTGCTTCCACCTAAACGTAGAAAGACCTACATTTCCTAGTGGTCGTGCCCTCTGTGTGGTGGCTGTCATCCATGCAGGGCTATTCCTGGGGAGCCCTTCCCTTCCCCACCTCCAGTGCACCTACCGGGCCCCTACTATTAATAGCAGCACCTCTGCCTGGGGTCCCCGAGAGGCTGGGGTGGGAGAGAGGCAGTCCAGCAGGCAGAAATCCATGTCCCCAGATGGTGGCAAGTGTGTGCGAGGTGTGAGTATGTGAGTGCGCATGTGTGTGTGGGGGGGGTAGAGGTTTCTGCACCATGGCAGAAGGAAGGCAGAAGCAGTTCTGGGATCCAGGGCAGAAGAGGCTCCTCTGTGTCCGGGGCTCAGGGACGCTGCCCAGAGTGCCAGATATCTCAGCTGGGACTGAAGGGACAGGAGGGCACCCAGTGCAGGAAGGTAAGTGGGGGACTCCAAGCAGTGGGGACTATTTGTAGGAAACATGATGGCCTGACCCACACGGGCACAGGCACACAGGGTGGTCTGTAAGGCAGGGCCGTGGGGAGAACAGGTTGCCCAGGCGAGCCCTGGTGGACAAGGAGGAGGGCTTCTCCTTGAAGGTCTCAGGGCCAGCCGGTGGGTGGTGTAGGCCAGAGGTGGCTTTTCCTTGGATCCCTCTGGGAGCCTGAAAGGAGGGGTGTGGGTGGGGGAGGCTGGAGGCAGTGAGGCTGGCGAGGAGGCAAAGTTCAGTTGAGCCCACTCCCAGGTCAGGAGCAGAGTCAGGGTCTCAGGGCTGTGGCCCAGCGAGGGGCTCAGAACTATTCCACAGCCCCGGCCCTGGAATACAGGCTCAGCCTCTGTGGGACTCGAGCACTCCCAACCTGGCCCCAGTCACTCGTTCAGACTAGCACATCCTTCCAGAGAGCCACCCTCGGTCATCCTGGGCCTTTGCAGAGGCTACCCTCCTGCCCTTGTCTCTACTCACTTAGGTGACCCCTCCTCACACCGCAGGGCTCAGCACACTGGCCTCCAGAAAGCCCCGCTTCCTCCCTCACCAGTGCTGACCTGCGGCCCAGGCCACTCTTCTCTGGCCCCGCTTCACCTGGTGCTCCTCATGCTGAAGGAGCTTCATGGCTGGGGGGCCTTCCTGATGAGGCTATGGGCTTGTGGTGGGTAGGCTATGTCTGTTTCCTCTGTGTCCATTACATAATCTCAACCACATGAGGAAGGAAAAACCCTACAAGGAAAGGAAAATATTCTCTCCCTTCTCAATGGTTGAGACCAACCATTCAGAGATGAAAGAAAAGGAATTGAATATTTTGCATGTGGACATTAGGAGATCTTCAAAATCCAAAAGCTATTTCAGATTTTGAAATTACAAATGATTGAAAACCACCATGGCACCTGTAAACCTAGGTAACAAACCTGCACAATCTATACATGTACCCCAGAACTTAAGAGTATAATAAAAAAATCACAGAAAAAGAAACTACAAATGAAAATGCTGTTGAAGTGTTGTACCAGTTTAAATGGCTAGGAAACTAAATATCAATCTCTATAACCCATCTAGACAAAAGCACTTTTCTTTTTAAAAGAGGAAGATGTTTTGGGGACCAAAAGTGAGAAAACCTCTGTGAATGATCCCTAGCCATGACTGGCTCATGCTCAGAACTCTGAATGACCCCCAGGTCACAGGGCCTATATAAGGCCCTGGCTGGGTCAGGGTTTTTGGTCTGAGGTATCCCTGGAAGCTTGTTTGGTGACCTGTGGACTCAGACCAGCGATTGCGAATTGTGTGGTGTGTGCGCGCGTGTCTTTTATCTGTGTGTGTTTCCGTGTGTGGGGGGGTTGGGTGTGGGGGGGTGTTTGGGGTGGGGGAGGGTTGCTGTGGGAGGGGGGTTGGTGTTTTTCTAGTTAGCATTGTTAGCGTAGTTAGTATAGTCAGTATCGTTGCTTAGTATTTTAGCGTACTTTGGTATAGTCAGTATTGTTGCTTAATATTTTAGCATAGTTAGTATAGTCAGTATTGTTGCTTAGTATTTAGTCGTGTAGTTAGTGCAGAGAGGCATCAGGCACCATGGGGCAGACACTGGCCCACGCCCCACCTGACCAGGGGCTACAGTGTTACCAAACGCTGGAACTCATTGGCCGTGGTGCCTTCAGCGAGGTGAAGCTGGCCCACCACTTGCTGTTTGGGACCCAGGTGGCCATGAAAACCACCCACAAAACTGGCGCCTGTGTCGCCGTTAGCCAGAGGGAGCTGACGATTTTAAAGTCTGTGCACCACGCCAATATCATAGAACTGTTTCAAATAATCGACACCACAGATGTATGCCATTTAATATTGGAGTATACCTCAGGAGGAGACCTGCACCAGTGGCTGTACCGCAACCACGTGACAGAGGAGGAGGCCCGGGCAAAGTTCCAGCAGATGCTGTCGGCCATGGAGTACTGCCACGCAAGAAGAATAGCTCACAGGGACCTGAAGCCGAAAAACATTCTGTTGGACGGTGAAGGAAATATAAAAATTGCCGATTTTGGACTGGCAACAACTTACAATGAGGGGCAGTGGCTGAAAACACGTTGTGGCACCTCCTTCTACATGGCCCCAGAAGTCATCCTGGGCCAGGGCTACCAATGCCCCGCCATGGATGTTTGGAGCCTAGGCGTCACTTTGTACCAGATGGTGTCCAGGGATCTGCCCTTCTTCTCAAAGATTCGTATGGTCCTCAAAGAAAAAATTCAATCTGGAAGGTACGTCTGCCCATCTTCCTTTTCAAAAGGCCTGGAAAGTCTAATGAAAAAACTGCTAATGCCAGATCCCGGGGAGCGGCCCACAGTACAGCAAGTTCTCAGGGACTCGTGGGTCAACAACGGCCAGCAGTTGCCTCTGACAACTCATGAAGAGCAAATCCTCAAACACCCAAACCCTGAAATAATCCAGGTCTTGGTGGCCATGGGATTCAGGGCTAAGAAAGTCTCCAAGGCAATTAAAGAAAACTTATATAATTATCCCATGGCCACCTACCTTTTTGCTGATAGAATAAGAAAGCGAGCCGATAACAGACTACGGTCCCTTGCTCCTGGGGATCCCACCTGTTCTCCATCCACTCAAGTTTCCAGTTCACCTGCCGGCCCGCAAGTTTCCAGTTCACCTGCCGGCCCACAAGTTTCCAGTTCACCTGCCGGCCTGAAGAGGCAGATAGAGAGTTTTAATCCAGACCCCCAGCATGCCCCCATGGTCTCCCCGACCATCAAGAGATCCATCAGCAATTGTGATTTAGAAACCTTGGCTCAGCAAGCCCTCCAGTGTGACCCCGTGGCCTCCTCCATTGCAAGCTCCAACGGCAGTGGTGGGGATTTAGGAACCTTGTCTCACCAAGCCCTCCAGCGTGACCGCGTGGCCTCCTCCATCGGGAGCTCCATCGGCAGTGGTGGAGATTTACAAACCTTGGCTCGGCAAGCCTTCCAGTGTGACCTCGTGGCCGCAGCCTCCATCAAGTGCTCCAAGGGCAGTGAAGATTTAGAAACTTTGGCTCAACAAGACCTCCAGCACGGCCTCATGGCCGCCTCCTCCACCCAGAGCACCACCCAGAGCACCACCCACAGAACCCTGGCTCAACAATCATCACAGGAAGCCAGCGTCCTCCAAGCTAGGCAGCCCGAGGCTGTGTTGGCCCAGCCAACAAGAAGCCGGGGCTGCCGCAGAGCTGCCAGGCGATGCATTTCAATACTAATGAGATGCTTCTGCCTGTGCCCACCCAAGAGAAGAAGCCGCTCAACATAGTTGGGCGGCTGATAAAATCAGGTAGGCGGGCAGTGAAGCCACACTTCTTGCATTTTACTATATTTATTCTGTCATTATTAGTATTGTTTTAATTGGCAAATCATGCTTGTACATTCATGGGGTGCAGTGTGAGGATTAGATAGCTGTGTGCACCGTGGAATGAGGAAATCCCACTACTCAGCATCTCCACCACCTCAGAGAGACCAATTCCACGTGATGCCCCAGAAGTGTCGATCTGAACCAGTTGACCCCACTGAAGTAGCCAGTAGATGGATAGTGACCCGGGGCCAGAGTGGCAGAGGGAGGGAATGGGGGGGGTGTCGGTCAAAGGACCAAAGTCTAGACAGGAGGAAGAGGTTTTGGCTCTCGTGCACAGCAGGGTGACCAGAGTCAGTAAGAACGTATTGCATTTTGCAAAACCTGTCCATGTCAAATGCCTCTGCATTTAGACTGGAGAGGACGAAGGCCCTGAGGTCCAGGAACATTGAAACCTGACAGTGGATGCCAACGGCTGTGGGGAGGAGTCGGGTGAGACGCCCATGTTGGAGCAACGTCGGAGCCTGCAGCACTTCTCCGCTGCCCTATTTTATCTTTGTTAATAAAGATTGTTCCTCATAAATGACCATTTCTTCCTTCTTGCAAATCTTGTAGTAGCGTTGGAAAGGTGGCAGGTGGGTTGCAGACACTCTGCTGCTTTGCGCCCTCCCTGCACGGGACCCGGGCTAAGAGAAGGGCACGGCGTGAGGCAAAGGAAAAGGCAGATTTACTAGCAGCTGCCTTAGTTGAAAGAAAAGCTGGGATAATGAAAGGATGTGGAGGAGGACGTGGAAGAGGGCAAGAAAAAAATATAGCTAAACCAGAGTCTAAAACCCGGCCCAGACTGGAGAGAGATCAATGTGCAGTGTGGAAAAAGAAAGGGCATTGAAAGTATGCATGCCCCAAAGGAACGGTCTATAAAGATCATGGGGTTTATCCCCATGCAATAGCTAGTGGTGGGATATTATCCAAACTGGTGGGTCACTGTCTTACACTATTACCATTGGGGCTATAGGAATATCAGGTAAAAACAAACAAAAACAAACCCTTTTGCCACTCAAAATATGTCACTGGAAGGAAAGAGGTGCGGCACAAGTTCTGATATCTTCCCAGCTGCCCTGTTCCTTTGTTGGGGAGGAATCTGCTCCAAAAACTACAAGTACAAATTTCTTTTAAGCCTAAAGATAACATGACTTTAGGTTTTAAGTAACCAAAGGCTATGGTATTAGCCTTCACAATACCACAAGCTGAGTGGCAATTATTTGCTAGAGATATGAAGGGACCTATAAAGCAAACTTGGGGCCAATGAAGGAAGTTATATTCAGAATTAATTAGTAAATTCCCAGAGGTACGGGCTGAAAACAATCCACCTGAGCTAGCCATCAATCATGCTCCAGTGGTAGCAGAACTAACAGTGGGAGTCAGCCCAGTCCGGCTACACCAGTATCCCATACCACAGGAGGCTGTTTTAGGCATAGCAAAGCATCCAGAGTGGCTAATAAACATGGCATTTTGGAACCATGCCAGTCACCCTGGAACATCCCACCCTTATCAAAGAAACGGCTGCCTAGAAATAAATTGTGCCATACCTGTGATAATTATAGGCCAGGGCGGAACCTACGAGCTGTAAACCAAGCAACAGTAACTATTCACCCAGTAGTTCCAAACCCATACACTCTGCTCTCCCTAATTCCCTCCAATGCAGTATTGTTGACTTTTAAACTAAAATAATGTTTTCTTCCGCCTTCGACCCCATGCCAGTCAGTCGATCCATCTTTGCCCTTCAATGGGAAAATCTCCAGTATACTTGGACCGAGCTTCCCCAAAGGTTCAAAAACTCCCCCACAATTTTCAGTGAGGCCCTAGCATCAGACCTTAATGCTTACACCCCACCAGATAAAAACTGCGTCCTTCGGCAGTATGGAAATGACCTTCTCCTAGCAGCACCCACTATCGAAAATTGCCATGAAGGAACCCCAAACCTCCACCTTCTGTGGAAGGCAAGGTGTAAAGTATATAAAAAGGAGGAAAAAAAGCCCAGATTTCGTGCGAAGGAGTCACATACTTGGGGTTTGCCATAAGCCACAGACAGACAGCGTGTGTTAGGCAGTGCATGCAAGGAAGCTGTCTGTAGAATTCTCACCCCAACCTCCCAGTAACTAGTCACAGGGTTCTTAGGGGCAACAGGGTTCTGCCATATTTAAATCCCAAATTTCTCACTAATGGCAAAATAATTATATAAATCCACAAAAGGTGGGGGAAGAAAACCGTTAATCTGGGGGCCAGAGCAACAAAAAGCATTTAATACAATCAAGAAGGCTCTAGTTGAGGCACCTGCTTTAGGACTGCCAGACATAACTAAACCCGTTCTCATGCATGTTCACGAGCAGAAGGGAATGGCCATCAGAGTTTTAACCCAATCCTGGAATCATGGCATCACCCATTAACCTGCCTATCTAAGCAACTGGACTCGGTGGCTCAGGATGGCCATCCTGTTTCAAGGCTCTTGCTGCTACAAGTGCTGATAAATTAACTCTGGGAAAGCACTTAACTGTATGGGTACCACACTCTGTTTTAACACTAATGGAGCAAAGAAGGCACCATTGGTTGTAAAATCCTAGAATGACCCAATATCAGGGCTTTTATGTAAAAACTCCACATAACCTTAGAAACTATAAACACTCTCAACCCTGCCTCCCTCCTCCCACTGCAAACAGAAGCTCCCCTATATAACTGTATAGAGACAGTAGATAGAGTATTCTCAAGTAGAAGGGACCTTACAGATCGGCCCCTCCAAAATCCAGATGTCAAGTACTTTACAGCTGGTAGCAGCTTTGTAACAGAAGAAGTCAGACGGGCAGGATACGCAGTTGTAACTCTAAATTCAGTGGTAGACGCCCAAAGCCTGCCGACAGGAACCCCAGCCCCTAGAGCAGAGCTAATAGCCTTAACGCAGGCATTGCTGTTAGCAAAAGGTAAAAGAGTCAACGTATATACTAATTCAAAGTATGCCTCTGCTATGCTACATGTACATGGGAGCATATACAAGAAAAAAGGACTCCTAACTGCCCAAGGAACAAGTGTAGGGTATCCAGAAAAAATCCTACAACTTTTAGATGCAGTATGGGAACCTAAGAAAATAGCTGTTATATATTGCCAAGGCCAGCAAAAAGGTGGGACCCTAGAGGCAAGAGGAAACAGAAAAGCAAATGCAGAAGCTAGACGTGCAGCGATAAATACTCCGCTTTCCAGCACGGTAGGTAGGAAGGCAGCTACTGCCATGCCTCTCCTCCCAGAACCCTTGCCTAAAGAGAAGCCAAATTACTCCCCAAATGACAGGACCTGGTTTGCTCAGGAAAACAGAGCTTATACAAAAAAAAGGCTGGTGGAGGTTCTCAAACAGAAAATTAGTTTTTCCTGAAGTAATAGCCCTCAGGTTTGTAAAACTCTTCCACCAAGAAACTCACATGGGAAAACAGCACTAGAAACACTAGTCGGGTGCCACTTCTATGTGCCACTGCTCACTGGCATCTCCGGAGCCGTCTGTAAACAATGCTTAACTTGTGCTCAGAACGACCAATGGCAAGGGCCATTTTGGCCCCTGGGAGTTCAAAAAGTAGGAGTAACCCCATGTGAGAACTTGCCTGTAGATTTTTCGGAAACGCCCCAAGCAGGAGGCTATCGGTTTATGCTGGCGTTTGTCTGCACCTACTCCGGGTGGGTAGAAGTTTTCCCCACCCGCAATGAAAAAGCCATGGAGGCAACTCAAGCATTATTAACAGATAGTATTCCTAGATTTGGGCTGCCTCTGACTCTCAGGTCTGACAATGAACCGGCATTTGTAGCTCAAGACTGTTTAAAATCTCCCTCAACTGTTGGAAATCACATACTGCCTACCGTCCCCAGAGATCAGGGAAGGTAAAGCAAATAAACCGGACACTGAAACAATTCCTAAAGAATTCTGTCAGGAATTACGGTGGGATCAAGCCTTGCCCATGGTCCTTCTCCGAGTCGGATGCACCCCAACCAAACAGACCTAATATTCGCCTTATGAAGTTTTGTTTGGGAAACCACCCCCACCCAACACGGGTAAAAGAAAATCTTTAAAAAAAAAATAGGAAAAATAAACATTAAGGAGATAAATGCAGGCCCTAGGTAAAGCCATGAAACAAAGCTGGGTACAAAAAAGAATACCTATAAGTTTAACAATTCCAATCCATTCATTTAAACCCAGAGACTCTGTCTGGGTTAAGAAGTACAACCCATCCACATTGGGCCCTTTTATTGTAACCTTATCCACCCCTACTTCTGTTAAAGTTGCTAAAGTTGTTCTCTGGATTCGTCACAGCCAGTTAAGGCCAACAGCCTTAACTGTGAACAGTGAACAAGTGAACCAGTCAGCCAGATCCGGACTAACCCAACAGGCTAACCTTGAGACATGTCATCGACAAGGACCAGGACCAGCTCGGTCCGGTCCCAGATGCAGACCGACCCTGAGAAACCATCGAGCCCTGCTCTAGTCACACAACCAGAAGCTGACTACTCAACGCATGGCCGAAGCTCGAGGAATCTCCACCGATAAGCAAACGTAAACTAAAATCTTAAGCAAAATCTTAAGCCTTGTTATTTTAACAATATTAAGTATCCTGTTACTATGTTGACATTGCTGCAAAGCTTTGCTCCCAGGAGAAAGCATTCCTTGTCCAGTCTTAGTGTAAAAATGTTACCTTTCATTTTGCTCATGTCAGCCCTTATGGCAAATCTACTAAGCGAGGAAGTCCTATACGGGTGTCCTATGTGCACCCACACTACATAAATAGGGAATACACAAGTTAAAACTTTACTATACCAAACACATCATGAGTGTAAAGCAGCTTCCCTAGGAACTTGCATGTATAATCAAACTACCTATTCAATTTGTAATCCAGGTAATAATCAGTCTTATGTGTGCTATAACCCCAAACTTTTACCTGGGGTATGGTAAGAAGACTCCTATGTCTTCTTTTTCTGCGAAGACATAGGAGTGATAGACTGTCAGTATTGCTCCTGTTACATGGTCAAGTGAAGCTTTGACAATTTTATCCTAAGACATAATATGTGCATGATATAACAGAAGGAAATGTAAAATTATATAAATTTATTTATATGTATGTATGTATCTGCCCAGAAAAGTATGTATGCCTGGTTAACATGAATTGAGTACATACTCTGAGCCAGACAATGGTCTAGAAGTTTTGTACACTTTTTTTTTTTTTCCATTTAATCCTTTATCAGTATCTCCTGTTAAATCTCCAAGTTCTCTTTCTTTTACTCCAGCCAGTTGGTGGCAGCTATCTGGTATGACAACATCTTGTGTCTCCCAGTAGCTTCTGTCCTGGGCTTCTGTATCAGAGCTGGGAGAGTCTCTTATGGAAATATTCTGATACACATGTGCAAACCTACATATGCAACAGAGGGAACACTTTTATGGGCCAACCAAGAATGGGAGGTTTTATGTAAATACTCCTCCCCTCCTTAATCCCTTGGAGACAATTCTATAATGCAGTCTACACAGTCCTTAAAAAACCTGCAACAGGGCCAAGCCCCAGTGTCCACGGCCACGAACGGCTCAGAACAAAACCTTGGATTAGGTTTTCCTTCCTCCCTGTTTCACCTGCTTCCACTCCTTGAGATCCCTTTGCAGTGCAAACCACCTGCACCCAATCCCTTACCTTAGGCTCCCTGGGGGAAACCCAGGAGAAATAAATGACCCAATAAGGAAGGTACTGTATTATGTCCATTTTAAAATGAAGATCCTGAGGCGCAAGGAGGTTAAGTTGCCCAGGCTCACACAGTAAGTATTGACACCTGGATATGAATCCAGCCCACAGCCATGTGCTCTTTACCATGAGAGAGTATTGCTTCTCCAGCTTCATTAGAACCATACAGATGAGGGAGGATACTCCCCAAGAGGACCATGCTCCCTGAAGAAGGCAGATAAGCTGGAATGCCAAGTAAATCAAGCAAACACATGCACGTCTCCATAAAACAACCATGCAAATCCACACAACCTCTTTTTCTGCTATGTCGACTTCAAACCCTACCATTCATTTCATTTCAGAACCTGTACTACTGATTATATTAGAAGTAAAGAGACCACAAGGTCTGATAAAATCATCGGCAAGGATTCCTCCCTTTTTCACTTCTGTCTTCATTCTACTGCCTAGGGGGCGTAAAGCGAAGTTCCACCCTAGAGACAAGCCTGTTCATTGAGACAAAGACTTAGAAACCCAGCCTCACTCCTTGGTGCCCAGCACAAACATATCCATCTAGTGACTTGGGGAGCAAAAGCATTTTGCTAGGGTAGCATAAAGTATTTGAGCAAATAAACCAAAAACTGATGTTTTAAAAAGTTGGATGTAGAAAGCATAACAGTTACCATTTATTGAGTATTTACTATATACATGTCAGGGTATGTAAAAAACTGGAAAATACAGACTTATTTTAAAGGTATCTTAGTTACATTTTCAATTATGGTTTTTGCAGATATTTATTCCAGGAGAAGTACCTTTAAAATGAAAGCAATGAGTCCAATTATAAATAATCTAAAAAATGCAACTGAGTACCTTACTGCAAAGCTGCGTATTAGTAACTGAGTACAACTTAGTGCCCAGTGTCTCGATTTCTATCTATTGTATTGTCTATGCGTCCCTAGCATAAACCCTTGGGGGATAAAGCCCTCTCAAGCAAATAACATGTTGGAAATAAATTTTCTTTCTGTGGTTGCCAGACTGTCCCAGTATGTAAAACCTATAAGCTTTGGTTTTAAAGCTGGATGATGCAGAAATGATTGAATTCAGCAGTTTAAATCTAGGTACTGATACTCTCTGGAACACTTAAGGGTATAACTGACTTTTAGCTATATTTTAAAGGGGTTACTGGATTTTTTTCTTTTTTTCCCACAGAGCTCCAACTACTGAATGTCAGTCTAGTCTGGATGCCATCATGCCCCAACATGAGGTGGCAGCCTGCCTTCTGACCACAGTTGACATTGTACATATCCAGACTCATAATGAAGAAAGTTCAAGGCCATCTCTCCTGACACGTGGAGAATCTGTACCCACTCAGATGGTGTGGCTTCTTTTCTACCTGCTGAGACTCAATGATGGAAGCACTAGTTTTCCTGCAGGCCCACACACGTTTTTGAGGTATTTCAACCCATCTCTCTCCTCCCACAATGTCCTCAAAAATTCGTCTCAAGTAGCGAGAAGCCATGACCCTTAACTCCTTTTTATTCCAGAGTTCTTTCTAAAGGTTAAGAGCAACAACTCAAAGAGCACCGCCTGGGTTCCTATCCTACTTTCCCCCACTCTCAGCTGTGGGAGCCTCGGGTATATTATTTAACCTTTCCCTCTCTCAACTGTGCCTTTGCAAAACATTGGCCATAGCATAATACCTACCTCAGGGTTATAAAGAATGAATGAGATACATGTTAACTTGCTAGATACATTTTGTGGTAAATACCAAAAATCAATAAATTTTGGGATCAGCTGTGGCTTGGATCCAAGATCTCTATTTCAAGATCACACATTGGTGTATGCACAACTAACCTAGGTGTTTTCCTTCGTGGCTCCAATACACAATCTCAATTTCTGCCTATGTTTAGCTGCTCAGTTCAATTCAAAACAGGTCCCATAAAATAAATTTATTCTCAATGTCTTAGAGTTAATATTTTTCCCAGTCTATCTCCTTGACTTTTTTTACTCAGCTTTTATGTTTGATCTTCTCCCCCTGTGTCTTAAAATATCAATCTTTTTCTCCCTTTTATGTGCAATACTCTTAATTCACAATTCCTACATCATTTATTCATTCTTTCAAAGATGTCACCAAGTGTTTACCATATGCTAACTGGGAGAATAGCAGGAAAAATAAGACAAACACAGCCCCATTGATATGTTGCCTTTTGTCATACAATACAAACTGGTAGTCTAAAAAGAAAAAAAAAAATAGCAGAGTATAAGAAATATTCAGACCTTTTTTCCTGAGGGCTTAAAAACTACAAAAGAGAAATTGTGTGACAAGTAAACCTTTAAAATCCCCCCATCAACATCCTCTGATGAAACTCCATCTTGAAACCAGACTGGTGCTTTAAGAACGACATGTTCTAAGTAAAGCGAAGTTGTTTTTCAGACCAAAGTAGGGAAAATCGCCGATTTAAAAGTAAAAGAGCTTTAGTGAAAAGTCCATAGTTGTGAGGTATTTGCTTTGCCACTAAGAAGGTGGAAGCTCTGCTAGGTAGAAACCGTCATTCCTTGAGGGCTGAGACTTCAGGCATCACTCCCTCTCTCCCCTCTCATTCTTACAAACGGGGCCTCTCCATCACAGCTGCACACTGGTCCTCTCATTCCAACCAAACCACAGCGTTTCCAAAGTGTGAAGTATATGGCCCTTAAAGGTGTTCGGGAAAGCTGCTAATCAACATCCTTATGGCTTGTCATCAATCAGACTGCAAATCACCAACTTGCTTCCTCAACCCGAGAACAGACATTCTAGGTCGCCAACGAAATGAAGGTTCCTTCCACCCCCACAGGAAATCTACCAGGTTTCACTTCTTTCGCTTTTAAGACAAAAAAAAAATTAAGCCAGTTTTCCCAACACCATTTATTAAACAGGGAATAAAAAAAAAATTAACTGAACACACGTGTTTTCCCACCCTTCTCAAGGCAGAGAGATGAGTGAGCAGAGTTGGGCTGAAGTTTTTAAAATTCCTGCACAGCAAAGCAATTGTGCTATGTTTGGAACAGTAAAAGCTTCTGGAATGCACAAGGATGCAGAGCCGCGCGAGGCGCGAGGAGCAGGCACTTGGTGGGCTCCGAGTCAAAATGGCTGCCTGATGAGCAGCACGCGAGCCAGAGTCACGACGGGCCCGGGTCCCAGGCCGCTGCCGTCTCACATCGCATCCGGTCCCAAGGCCAGCTGTCCTGCCCAGAGAAGCCCACCGGCACCAGGCACATCTCTGGGAGGGCGAGGCAGAGAGAAAGTGAGGGAAGACTGCGGGCGCGCAGCGGGTCCCGGGAGGAAAAGGGCCAGGTTGAGGAGGCGGGGGCGCGCAGGTCACCTGTATTGTTGGAAAAGCTGGTCCGACTCCCAGAAGCCCTAGTTGAGCAGCATGTTGATGCCGGCCAGGGTGAGCTCCGCGTCCTACAGGGGCGCCGCCGCCGCGTCCGATCTCCATCCTCCAGCCGCCGCGCAGAGCCAGCCATGGGCGCGGGACGCCCTGCGCTGGACCAAGGCGAGGTTGGGAGTAGCTGCTGCGGCCCCGCGCGCCCGGAGAGGGCTCTACTTGCCGGAGCCGAACAAAGCCGGAAGGAGAAGGGAGAAAAGAAGGGAGAGGAGGGAAGGGCGGCGAGGGGGAGGGGAGGAGGGAAGGGCGGCGTGGGGGGGAGGGGAGGAGGGAAGGGCGGCGTGGGGGGGAGGGGAGGAGGGAAGGGCGGCGTGGGGGGGAGGGGAGGAGGGAAGGGCGGCGTGGGGAGGAGGGGAGGAGGGAAGGGCGGCGTGGGGGGGAGGGGAGGAGGGAAGGGCGGCGTGGGGAGGAGGGGAGGAGGGAAGGGCTGCGGAGGGACGAGCCGCCTTTCCTTCCGGCAGCCCCCGCGCCCCGCCCCCTTCCCCTCCGGGGTCCGCAGGCCGCGCCTTCGCCCACCTCCCAGGGCTGCTGGGACACACGCACGCGACGCCGGAGCTAGGAGTGCCCCACACTCCCGTGAAGGGGCTGGACCCGGGAGTCGGGGGAAGGGCAAGCCAGGAAGGAAAGGGAAAGGGACGGGGAACTCCGCCCGGGGCCGCAACGCTAGCGATGTGCCCTTTGTCCACTAGTGACTGAAACCCTGCGCAGCCCGCGCCCGCGACCCCGGACTTCCTTCCGACCCTGGGACAGCCCCCTAGGACCGGGGCAGCCAATTCCTGAGGAGGTGGGCGGCGGGGGCGAGGCCTCTGACACCTGCTAGGTCTCTCCCCGGTGCCCAGCACCTGGAACTGCCAGGGAGAGCCCCTGGATCCGGGTACCACCCACTCCAGCCTGCCACCAACAGTTGCGCAATGAGGCAGGGGGAGAAATGGAGGCCTATATGCCATATGCCCAAATATTTAAAAGTTATAAATTAAGTTGCCAAAGGGTGTTCTGTTCTCACTGCCAATTATTCTTGCAAAACTTTGCCTTTCACATGACCAAATGTCACAAAACATCAGAGGTGACTGAATGTAATCATTATCGCAGAAGTCTCACTATTCTAATAATGAACTGGTGATATCTGGATGCTTAATATTCTAGAGACAAGCAATTCATAAGTCATTTTTATGATTTTCCATAAATTTTTTTCTCTAGCAAAATTCCTTAATGCAGTATTGCAATCAAGATTATGTTCTTAATGCCAAGTTAGACAATCTTCCTTGAGTCGCTGTTGTTCTTAGACTGTAGTTTATTAATTTCAACTTGGAGAAATTTTGCTGAAACATTTATAACAATTGTTTTTTAAAATGAAAGTGATCCTCAGGCTTAGAAATAACTCATGATTTTTAAACATTATGTTATCTATTATCATGGGACCAATATGATAAATTATTGCAGAAAAATACAAAATAATTTTGTCATAATTGTTGCTTTTACTTAGTTTGTAAATTGTACCATCCCTTATAAGAATATCTAAATCAATATCTAACCTTTATAAATAGAAATTTTAGAGTAATATGAATCCTGTCAGTCCTTAAGTGTCATGTGTAACTGTTGCAAAACCATGCTAATTCTTGAGTACATCTGTAACCACAAACTGGAATACTGACAGAAGCAAGGAAATGGACTATTCTCACCCTTCGGAAACAGTACATTGTAATACAGGAATCACTGCATTCATGCTGTCGGAGAAGAAGAATTTGACAAGCTGACCTTTAAAAAAAAAATCTAGGTTTTCTTAGATTTAACATATGTTAGTCTCAAACATCAGCAGTGTCACCATCCTTCCTGACACTGAGAGGCTGTAATCTTTTGTTTTTAGGGCATTGAGCTAAAGATGAGAAGCATTCCCTGGAGCCTGCATGGTGTCAATCATAAGAATGGATGTTGAGGGTTATGCTCCCCACTGAGGCATCATTGAATGCCAAATCCCAAGTGACAGAGGTGCCCGTATGTTCTTTAATAAATCTATGCGTGTGTGTGTGTGTGTGTGTGTCTGTGTGTGTGTATTTGTATTTTGATGGGCAGGGCCCTCAGACACAGGTCGTAGGGACTGTACTGCTCATTGAGGTCCTAAAGCTAGCAAGTGGGGAAAATAACCCACATGAGGCCATTGCCATGGAAGGGGCCCCTGTCCCACACACTGCCAGATGTCCCCTGACAACATGCACTTATAGGCTGCTGGAATTTTGGATCTGTGGAACCATTCACCAGATCCCTGAAGCAGTCTAGTCAATAAGGGAGAGAAGTCAAGAGCAAAATATCAGACATAGGAGATAGCCTGCACTCCCCCAACTGGGAAAGACAGCCAAGCACAGTCCTGTAGGTCCGTATTACTGGGAAGAAAAAAAATAATTTCAAGTAATTGATGACACTATGGACATTGTATACGAGTTTTAATTGAGGCCCTGCAGCTGAGAATGGGGGGTGGGGTGGCCAAAGTCAGAGCACTCTTTGTGGGGCTAATTCTGTCTCAAGAACCTCACACAGTCCATTTTGCAGTCAAGGAAATTTAATTGTTGAACAACTAAGGCAAGATCCAATGCAACTGCCTAGCACCCCACAATAGGCAAGGGAGGGGTAGCATGGATAGAGGGATAACTCTACCATGTAATATACACCAGATATGTGCAAAATTGGATTTAATCAGGTACCAAAACAGTTACATTAGCATCATCATCATGAAGGGACATTTAAAAATATTTGCCTGTGGTGAGGGATACAAAAAGTTTCAAAATGGGCCCCCAAATCCTGAAGGAAGAGAACATGTGGACTCGTAATGCTGTGGCAGCTGTAGCTGGTATTGACACCCACCCAGGGTTCACCTTGCAAGGAAGAATTAAGGCTGTGTTTTCTTCACTTGATAGAAATGGTAGATTATAAAGGCAGAGAGGGATATCTAAGAAGTCATGGTGCAAATCACCTACAAAAGGAGGGAAAATCTAGATTACTAACACTCCAGGGCACCACACACATGACATTGTGAGATTCTCAGCACCTTCCTGCAAAACTAATGCAGTCTTCAGTGCACTTGACTTCAGCCAAATAAGATTTACCCAAATGTTTCCTTTGGAAGTTGAGAGACAGAGTGGAAAGAAAGGAGAAAAAAAAAATAAAAGAAAAGCTAGCGAGTGGGGAAAATAACACACTTTCTTTCTGCAGTGAGTGTTGCCAGTATTTTCTTCATGTGATTTCATTATGAAAATGAAACTTCAATTTCAAATGATCAGTAAAAGACGTTTTAGACATGTGTGTTACCTTTTATAAGGTAGATTTTTAAAAATAAGATGTTGTGGTTGCAAATGACAGAAAACCTGACCCAAACTGGCTCAGAAAAGCAAATTTATTGATTGGTATAGAGCGATTTTACAAAATGAGCCTGTATCCCTGGCTTCAACACTAACTAGATCCCAGTTTCTCCTCTTTACCTCTTAGCTTTGCCACTTTGGTGTTTAATGGCTCTATTTTCAGACAGGGCTGCCTCTCCTGGTCCCAAAAGGCTTTTGGAAGCTCCCAGAACTACATGTTTGCTGGATACATCCAGCAGGGAGGCACTGCTTCTATAACAGCTTAACCACAATTTCCTAATTGAATCTCACTGGCTTTGATGGGCAAGATTGTAGTCAGGTGCCCATCCTTTACCAAGTAATGTGACTAGGAGGGTCAGATCACTCTAATTGGATTAAGCCAGTCAGGGTCTGCTCCAGGACCTGGATGGGTAGAACCTATTTTACCTAGACTACCTAGCTGGAAAATACCAGCTCTATTAGGAAAAGAGAGGTAGGGAATGGATACGAGCGAGACAATCAACAAACATACCCTATCTTTGCCTTTCTGAACACATTTTGAATTTTTGAAATTACATTCATTTTTGTTTTTTGTTTTTCTTGAGACAGGGTCTCGCTGTGTTACCCAGGCTGGAATGCAGGGGTGAGATCATGACTCATAGCAGCCTTGACCTCCCAGGCTCAAGTGATCCCCCCGCCTCAACCTCCTGAGTAGCTGGAACTATAGGAACGTGCACAGCTAATTTTCGTATGTTTTGTAGAGACAGTGTTTGGCTATGTTGCCCAGGCTGGTCTCAAATTCCTGAGCTCAGGTAATCCACCCACCTCGGCCTCTTAGAGTGGTGGGATTACAGGCATCAGCCACCCGTGCCTGGCTGGGAATTATATTTTAAATGCATTCAAAGAATAAAGTACCACAAGAAAACCTTACTGTGTGTATTTTGGTTATATTACAATTTTTTGGTGATGCTAACAGTCATGCCTTCATGGATCTTTTTGTAAATCCATACTATCCATTGAAATAAATACAGGTTCCCAAAATGTCTGGAATTCTAAGAAGAAAGACAGCAGAGAAATTCATGTCACTATTTTTATGTCATGCTAGCTTTACCCATTCAGCTCTTCTACTGAAGGTGAAGTAAGATTAACTACTTTTAACTAGAAGGCAAATCAGATTAAGAGTTGCTATGTAAAACCTATTAAATTGTTTAGCCTAAAGCTGCCTCCTTACAGATTTTAGCCTAAAGATTTCTCCATACATAGTGAACTGTAGTCTAACTGGATGCATAAACAGACTGTAATGAACTCTTGTAACAAGTAGCCAAGTTTCAGCCAATCACAGCAGCCAACTGTTCAAACCATGGCCAACCCCGAGCTGTAACCAATCTGACTGTTTCTGTATCTCACTTCTATTTTCTCTCTGTCACTTACCTTCTTCTGTCCATAAATCCTGACGCATGACACCGCCAGTTGCTCTGAACCTATTCTGATAGTAGGGTTGCCCAATTCTCCAATTGTTCTTTGTTCAATTAAACTCTGTGTTAATTTATCTAAAGTCTTTCTTTTAACAAACCATACAGCAGGTTTCTTCCTTTTCTGCTCACAGGTAGATCACTAACTTGCCTTTAAGGAGGGGAACATAGTGGTGGGCAGGTGGGGTTCACAGGGCTGTTTTTGTAGTTGGATGTGTGTCTCTGAGAGGACATTCATGGCTGCCCTGGGAAACCACAGCAGTTACCATGGGGCAGGAAACCATCACCCTTTGGGCAGGAAGCTTCCTCACCTGCCTTTCCATAAACCAAATAGCCACTGGAGTGCAGTAAGAGTTTAAGCAGGTGTTCACTAGAGATCATTGTTCTGCTGCTATAGAGATTCGGGGACAAAACCGGGGAAGAAGGCATTTGTCTCTCCTCCATGGGTTTCCTCCCCTCAGAAGCTTAAGCAGTGATCTCTTCTGCAGTAGTCCTTGATTGGGATGTGTCTCTGAGTGTGACCGCAGGTCCTCTGTTGGCCTTCAGACAGTTTTATTCTCTCTCCCCATTATGCCTTCCTTCAACCCATCTACTTCCTTTTCATTGATATTCCCTGTTTCCTGGATCTACTATCCCTCCTTCTTCCTTACAGAAATTAATCAAGTTTTCCTCTTCCTTGGTCCCTTCTCATGACTTGCATATTTTGCGGCCTCTGGTCAATGTCCATTACTTATCTTCTCTGTCTACTGACTTCCTCTGTAGAGGGAGAGGCTGTCTCTGGTTTCAAGACATGCACCCACTGAGTCCCTGGAGAGGAAAGTGGATGAACTCCAGTCCCATGGATAAGGGAAGTGTCAAACAATACAGCAGGCTCCATTTAGTGCCCTGGTGGGTTTTCTCTGGAGTGTTTAAAACCAAATAAATCTTTCCAATATAATGTCTTTAACTCTTATTTTAGATTTGGAGGTACATGTGCAGGTTTGTTATATAGGTATACTCATGTCATGGGGGTTTGTTGTACAGATTATTTCATCACCCAGGTACTAAGCCTACTGCCCAATAGTTGTTGTTTCCGATCCTCTCCCTTCTCCCACCCTCTACCCTCAAGTAGGCCCCAGTGTCTGTGGTTCCCCTCTTTGTGTCCATATGTTCTCATCATTTAGCTCCCACTTATAAGTGAGAACATGCGGTATTTGGTTTTCTGCTCCTGTGTGAGTTTGCTAAGGATGATGGCCTCAGCTCTATCCATGTCCCTGAAAAGGACACGATCTTATTCTTTCTTCATGGCTGCACAGTATTCCGTGGTGTATATGTACCACATTTTCTTTATGCAGTCTACGGTTGATAAGCATTTAGTTTGACTCCATGTCTTTGTTACTGTGAATAGTGCTGCAATTGAACTATTGTGTACATGTGTCTTTATAAAGAACTGTGTACATGTGCCTTTATGACAGAACAATTTATATTTCCTTGGTTAAATATATAATAATGGGATTTCTGGGTTGAATGGGAATTCTGTTTCTAGTTCTTTGAGGAATGGCCACACTGCCTTCCACAATGGTTGGACTAGTTTACACTCCCACCAACAGTGCCACTATAAATAATATCTATCATCTGGATTCCCCATTTTTATCTAAACAAGAAAGGTACTTTCCTTCTATTCATGTAACTTTACTTTGTTTCCTACTAAAAATCCTGGCCTTATGCTAAGGTATTATTAATCCTTTCCTGCATAAACAGAGGGCAAATGGCATGTCTGAGCTCTTCTCTCCAGTCAGTAGGTTTCTCCCCTGACTGCAGGAGGAAGGAGGAGATACCTTTTGGTTCATCTAACAAAGTAAATGAATCTATTTTGGGTGGAAGCAGCAGCAGCATTGGCATTTGCTTCTCAGAGTGGATTTGTTTCCAAATCTTAAAGTGTAGTCAGAGTCCCTTGGACATTCAAGAACATGTAGTAGGTGTTCATGACAGGTTTGTAAACTGAATGGTGAGGGTGAGCTATGGAGGGGATGAGTTGGACTCATAGGGGAGAGGAGATTAAGCCAGGAGGAGTCTAAATCATGGGTTATGACTCTGGTCCTGCAATGCACTGACTTTGTGACTTGGGGCAATTTTATTTTGCCTCTTTCAGCCTCAATTTCTCCATTTATAATATGAAGACAGTCAGTACCTTCAAGGCAGTACTGACTGAGACTTAAATGAAACAGTGGGCATGTGAAAAATGCTTTGTTAATCTCTAATACCAAGTTGTTATTTGAACCTATACAATTTATTTTCAGATATTGATTAAAGTCAGTAGGTCCTTCTGTTCACATATTTACTTGTCAACAGTATCTTGAAATTTGCAGCTAAAGGAAAATCTGTGCAATTAAATGACTAGTTACATCATATAGAGATGATTAAACTGTTTCTAATATAAACAATACATGTTCACCATAGTTAATGCAGCATGAGGAAGAAGTACAGATTTTCTTCAGAATGTATAAAAATATAAAGTAGTGCCAATGCCTACAGGTGGCCCACGCCTGTAATCCCAGCATTTTGGAAGGCTGAGGCGGGAGGATCACCTGAGGTCAGAAATTTGAGACCAGCCTGGCCAACATGGTGAAAACCTGTCTCTACTAAAAGTACAAAAATTAGCCGGGTGTAGTGGTACACCTCTGTAATCCCAACTGCTCAGGAGGCTGAGGCAGGAGACTAGCTTGAACCCTGGAGGCAGAGGTTGCAGCAAGCCAAGATCATGCCACTGCACTCCAGCCTGGGCAACAGAGTGAGACTTCATCTTAAAAAAAAAAAACCAATATATATATATTTGCAGTCAGCTCTTCTTTACAAGGAGATATGCTTTGCTAATATAAAATAATTCTTTGTGGATAAGTCACTTGTGTTTTTCTCTGGGGTTACTTAACAATCCATGCGTCTGGACCCACAACTCTGTGACACAGAATTGCCCTGATGTAACTTAAGGAACTGATTGAATAAAAAGTTTTCTATCTGCAAGTAATTCATACAGGTGTCACCTTTAGGCACAGCCTATAGCTCATGAGCCTTATACTCTGGGTTTTCATAGGATACTCACTGGGTTCTCTGACTGTGTCAGGGATAGGGGTAAGTGCTGGCAATATTTAGACACATATGACAAGGCCCCTGCCCTAGAGAAGCTCATCCTTATGAGACACGTAGCCAGATACACATTCATAGCACATATGGTAAGTGTCATAGCAGACCTTGGTGCCAAGTTTGCCAAAATCCATTTATTTTTTGATTGACTTAACACGATCTCCCTAAATGATTATAACAAACTTATATCTTACGCACTGATATTTACTGATGTTTATATTAATTTGTTCATTGTTTATACCTTTAGAGTTCATATTTGGGCCACAGTAGATTACCTGTCTCACTAATTTATAGTCAATCCTTGATTTCCTGACCAACCCCACCCCCCCAACAGCCCCAGATAGCATTAACCAGTTTGTATTGCTCCACTGGTCATTAAAGACAGATAATCACTGTTTTTGATCACTTTCACATCTATCTTCAAAAGATGATCTACCACAACTGAAGACACTTAAAACGATGTGAACAAATTTTGGAAGATGATTCCAGGAGGTAAATTAGAAAGATGAAAAAATACCTTAAAGAAGGCATGTGTAATCTCCCAAGGTATGTAAAGGAGAAAACAACTGTTACAGTGTATAATATTGTTAATTTGTATTTATTTATTTATTTATTTATTTGAGACGGAGTTTCGCTCTTGTTACCCAGGCTGGAGTGCAATGGCATGATCTCGGCTCACCGCAACCTCCGCCTCCTGGGTTCAGGCAATTCTCCTGCCTCAGCCTCCTGAGTAGCTGGGATTACAGGCACGCACCACCATGCCCAGCTAATTTTTTTTTTTGTATTTTTAGTAGAGACGAGGTTTCACCATGTTGACCAGGATGGTCTCCATCTCTTGACCTCGTGATCCACCCGCCTCGGCCTCCCAAAGTGCTGGGATTACAAGCGTGAGCTACCGCACCCAGCCCTTAATTTGTTTTTAAAAATTTGGAGTGAACATGATGACTAATGCCTGTAATCCCAACACTTTGGGAGGCCAAGGTGAGTGGATAACTTGAGCTCAGGAGTTTGAAACCAGCCTGAGCAACATAGCAAAGCTTCATCTCTACAAAAAATACAAAAATTAGCTGGATGTGATAGCATGCAGCTGTAGTCCCAGCTCCTTGGGAGACTGAGGTGGGAGGATGGCTTGAGCCTAGGAGGTTGAAGCTGCAGTGAGCCAAGATTGTGCCTCCCAGCCTGGGTGACAGAGCAAGACCCTGTCACAAAAAAAAAAAAAAAAAAAATTCTGTAGGATAAGCTCACTTACCCTAAGGAAGGCCCACACACATTCTAAAAACTAATCTTGAAAATGTTCTAAATTAGATAGTGGTGATTGGTTGCACAACTCTGTAAATACACTGAAAACCACTGATTTGTATTTATTTTATTTCAGATACAGGATCTCACTCTGTTGGCCATGCTGGAGTACAGTGGTGCGATCATAGTTTATGGCAGCTTCAAACTCCTAGACTCAAGCCATCCTCCAACCTCAGCCTCCCAACTACAGGCACACATCAGTGCGGCTAATTTTTTATTTTATTTATTTATTTATTTTTGAGAGACAAGATTTTGCTTTGTTGCCCAGGCTGGTCTTAAACGCCTGGTCCACTTCAGCCTCCCAAATTATTGGATTACAGACATGGTCCACCTTGCATGACCAGATTGTATACTTTAAATGGTTACTTTTACTGTATATAAATTACATCTGAATAAATCTGTTAACTGAAAAAAATTTAATCATTTTAAACCACAGGGTTCAGAGCAGTGGGAGAAGGGAGTTAATGGCTTGAGTCCTGTGCTTTCATATACCTGGGGCAGAAAAGAAAATTTATTATGCAAAAAAGTCTTATCTTTGAAGAGTGTTCATAAATCTAGAATGGCTGCTGGCTAGCATCACTACATACCAGGAGCTGGCTTAAGACTCAGTTACTTTAATTCTTAAAGTAACTCTGTAAGGTGGGCTTTATCCTAAGCTTAAAGATGTGAGAAAAAAGACAAGTTTGATAACTTTCACAAAGCCATGAAGCTGGTAATGGTTACAGTGAGGTTTAAACATTGGTCGCATTGCCCACAGTGGTTCAGTCTTAGTTGTTAACTTGAAACATAGTACCTTCTGGAAACCTGACTGAGGGCATTCACACATACCCTTATGAATTTCATGGCATTAGTTCTTCATGAAAGTCATACTATTCCTTAGTTAGAAGTCATTTTGAAGACATGAAAATACATTATCTCATATATGATCTAATTCAGCAAAATTAGGTTGCAGCCCAGGCATCTGGCATTTTAGCAGGATTCTAATGTCAGCACATTTCAGAGCCCCTTATGAGAAACAGTTGTCTAGATGGTAACTCCCAGAAAGCAGGGTGGCTATTCATTTTTGTGTACGTTGCCTGATTTCTTACTCTTAGTAGATGTTTGAGAAATATTGCATGAAAATAGTGAAAGCACAGTGAAGTGCATGATTTTCATGGTAAATCATGCTTACATCCTTGCATAGGGACAGTTGTATTATTATATTAAACTCAGAATAAAGGTGCCTATTTTAACCTTAACAAGAATATTGCATGTGATATTTTTAAAAATTCCATGCAGCTACTGATGTATACATCTGGAGTTGAAAAAAACACCACATAAGGGTAACCAGGTCAGAAGAAGACATGCCAACACTAAGTATGGAAGGATGATGTAGACACTAAGAAACCAGTTAATTCCTAACTCTTGACATTTACTTTTAAATGTGGTTATAAAAGAAGACTCAGAACATTTGGCTGTATCATGGCTAAAAATACACATTTTTTTCACTTCTCCTCTTTCTCTTCACCCTACCACCTCCTCTGAAACAAAAACAGTAAAAACAAGGATATACTGTGAGATGATAAAGAGAAAATAAGCATGCTGTCTATACCCATAAATAAGCAACAACTGGATGCTCAGATGCCACAGGGACTCATGTCTTCCTTCCCAAATCCAGGCCAAAGAACAACACCTGGCTGGGTTCAGGAGCAATCTTATTTCTCTCACTGCTCCCGAGAGGAAAGCCTGGTAGCCTGGTCTCACCTCTGCCTCTGGAATGGTGTTTCCCTCTGCACTGTGCTTGCCTTGTGTAAATAAAAAATGTTGGGTAGTATGCAGTGGCTCACCCCTGTAATCCCGGTGCTCCCAGAGGCCAAGGCAGGGAGGACTGCTTGAGGCCCAGAGTTGGAGACTAGTCTGGGCAACATAGTGAAATCCGCATCTTCACAAAATTTTTAAAAACCTAGCCAGGTGTGGTGGTATACACCTGTTGTGCCAGTTATTTGGGAAGCTAAGGCAGAAGGATCACTCAAGCCCACAAGTTCGAGGCTGTAGCGAGATATGATTGTACCACTGCACTCCAATCTGGTGATGGAGTGAGACCTTGTTTCTTAAGAGGGAAAAAAAGCATTCATTTTTCATTTGCTTTCCTCTGTTCAACTAAGTAATCCAAGCCATTTAAAAAGGGATTTGTCTCTAGAGAGCTTTTTTTTCTCATACAAGGGCCATACAATAGTCACAGGTACACCAGTGGTTCACTCAAAGAATGACAGATTCTATAAACTGCAGGTTATCCCAGATGTCATCAACATGACTTAGGATACATTAGAAACACCGTATTTCACCTATGACAAGGACCAGATCAGTTCAACAGAATCTTTCTTGTGGAGCTACAATGTGCCAGCCACTGTATGCTAGCTACTGTGGAAGACATAATTGAATAATATATAACCCTTGAACCTGAGAATCTTCTAGACTACTGGGTGAGACACACACACTGACAGATGTTTTAATGTAAGATGGTCATAAGATAAGAGGTATAAGCTGTGTGCTGTGGGAGCACAGAAGAGGGGCATTAGTCCAGCGTTAGAAGAGGGGCATTAGTTCATGGAAGGCTTCCTGAGAGGGATTTGATGATTGAGCTGACTCTGGACAAAGCAGGCAGGAAATGGATGCCAGGCAAAGGAGCAATGACATGGAGAGGTGAGACTGCAGAAATCCTCAAGTAGTGCAGTTGTTCTAGAGAATAGAGGGTGAGGCAGGAAGTGACCAGGGACAAGGAAGGAGAGGCAGTCAGCCCTCAGGCATGAGGACTTTCTGTGCCTTGCACTGTAGCCTCTAGGCAAAGAGAAGCCAATAAGAACTTAAGACAGGGAACGGCATGGTCAGATTTGTGGGCAGATGGAAGATTTAATATGGATTTAAGTTAATATGAATTTTAACTTAATCTAGTTTATAGACTAAAGACTTATGGAAAGCAATTACAGAAGAGCAGAGCACTTGTAACTTCCACCATGTATGAAATTGTTAGTTCTCTTTCTGTTGCAAGTGACCAAACCCAATGCAAACAGGCTTAAGTGGAAAAGGTACGGCCTGAGGGTGGATCTCAGGCATCGCAGGGCTGGATACAGGTCACTCAGTGACACCACGATTCTGCTTCTTTCTACAGTTTGATTTTTCCCTCTTCTGCAGAGGGAGAGCAAACAACAGGACAATTCTTCACTTTGTGGAACTGTTCTGCCCAGTGCAAGAGTCTAGCATTCCTGTCTCACAATGCCAAAAGCACTGCCTAAACATTATAGCAACCCAGAAATCCCCACACATTAAAAAAGGAAAAAGTTCTGAGAGCACTACTAGCTCCCATCTTGCACTGTCACTCTGGGTATTCAAGACCGCTCTTTGCCAAACTTCAGTTTTCTCTGCCCTCACCTGCCCTTAAAACTCTAAATGGCTGCTGGTCAATTCGATCTCCATTGCCTCTGTGTGCAAGTAACCATTACTAGAGATCTCATCAAGTTGGAGTCTTTAAATCTGGATCCCACCCCATTTCTTTTTCTTTCCTCTTAGCATGGGTCTCCATGCTTTCCCTTTCCTAAAGGAAGAGAGACCATCTCCCTCCAGTTTTATAGATCCCCATTGTCAAGGATGATTCTGATTGGGGCTACTTGTGTCACCTGGGAATCCTAGAGCCAATCACTGGAGGATATGATACTTTCTTTGGCCAGCATGGGTCATATGGGAAGGCACCAAAGAGGCTGACAGCCAGACAAGACCCACACACAATGAGGGAGAAGTTGTCCAAAGAAAGACATGTGCAAACAACTTATGTCTGCCTCAGGAGATAAATAAGCAACAATAAAATAGAATTGCTATACACCTCACCCTCCAGCGCTGGATTTTAAACCCCCAAACCTCCTCTTACCTATTCCAATTTTCATGAACTTGGAAAATGACCTGGTTGAGTGGGACCCAAGAGTAATGAGCACCACTTTGTGAAATGTTTATTTAGGACACTGACGGCAGGATGTAGTGGTGATGGTGGAGTCAGAGCTGTGAAGAACTGGGAGGCTATTAGAAAACCATTGTGTAACAGTGGCTGGGGAAAAGGTAAGAAAATCAAGGGACAGGGACAGTTGGCTTAATGGAAGAACATCAGTAAAGCAAGGACTCAAGGGGGAAGAGAGAGAAGAGAAAGGAGATGGGAGAGACAGTGAAACTTTATACCAGACTAATTAGAAGGATTGGTTTATCCCAGGAAAAACGAGACAGTGAATATCTAGAATCAAGAAAAAGGTTAATTGATTAATTCTTAATATTTTTCAAGTACCTTGGTTTAGGTCATGAATCCAGTGGCCTGAGGTCAGCAGTTTCCATCTGAACCCAAGCCGGGTTGACCTGGGCCCCGGGCAGGTAAGAACCCTGCTTTTTCAGATATGAAGTCTCATAGAAACACTGATAAAAGTAGACTAGAGTGGACGAGCGACAGAGATGAGGCTGGTAGAGAAACCTCTTGACTATTCAGGAGACCCCAAGCTTGCTTTCATGTGTTAAACTTCAGCCAAGACAACCGAGTGAAGGCAAGGCAGCTGTGCAAAGGTTTACCTCCAAATGTTCTTACATTTTACATAGGTTCTAGAATGACAGAATATCAAAATTGGATGGACACAGAAACCACTGCATCAGAGATCTCAGATCTTGATCCAACCCTGGGGAGGTCTGTTGACCTTGATCAAGTTGCTTAACATCTCTCAGCTTTGGTTTCATTATTAATAAACACAAATAACGACAGTCACTGTTTACTTCATGAGATTACTGGGATAACCAGGTGACAGGACCTACTTAATTAGGGGGACCCAGTGCAAAATGAAAATGTGGGGTCCCTTGTTTAAAAAATTATAAAGAATTTTAAGATGGCAACAGCAGGGCATTGAACCAAGTGCTCGGTGCTTCTGAGAACAGAGCCCTGTGTGACTGCATAGGTCTCATGGCCATGAATTTAGCTTTGCCAGTGCTTTAGCAATCTGCAAAAGTTCAACAAATTGGTAAGGATTCTCTTTTGTTTTCCCCTCTTGGCTCTCCAGGATCATTTTTGCTGGGGCTGCTATTAAAAAGCACTGCAGGCTGGGCCTGGTGGCTCATGCCTGTAATTCCAACACTTTGGGAGGCCAAGGTGGGAAGATCACAAGGTCAGGAGATCGAGACCATCCTGGCCAACATGGTGAAACATCATGTGTACTAAAAATACAAAAAAATTAACCGGGTGTGGTGGTGTGTGCCTGCAGTCCCAGCTACTCAGGAGGCTGCGGCAGGGGAATCGCTTGAACCCAGGTGGCAGAGGATGTCGTGAGCCGAGATCATGCCACTGCACTACAGCCTGGGCGATGGAACAAGACTCCATCTCAAAAAAAAAAAAAACAAAAGCACTGCAAACTGAGAGGCTTAAATATCAGAAATTATTCTCTCACAGTTCTGGAGGACTAAAGACCAAAATCAAGGTGTCAGCAGGGTTGGTTTGAGAGGGCTGCGAGGGAAGGATCTATTCTAGGACCTTCTCCTTGGCTGCTAGGTAGCCATCTTCTCTCTATGTCTCTTGACCTTGCCTTGCCTCTATGCAAGTCTACGTGTCCAATTTCTCCTTGTAATAAGGACTGCAGCCATAGTTTATTAGGGCCCATGCTAATAACCTTGTTTTAATTTGATTACCTCTGTAAGACCCTATCTCCCACTCTCAGAAGTGCTGGGGGTTAGGACTTCAACGTAAGAATTTGGGGGTGGGGGAACAGTTAAACCCATAACACACAACAGAGCCCCTGTGCTCTTTGGAGGAATGCTGATGGTGTGAGATCTCCTAAGGAGATGCTGATGTTAGGCTGTAGTAGAGAAACGGTCCTGCCCTCATGGTAGTGGTGTTTGGGCCCGTTTCTGCTGCCTAGTTGGCAGCTCTCATTGATTGCACTATAAGCCCACCCTTCAGTTTCTGAAAGCTCTTCCATGTATACTCAATAAATTTTTTTTTGGTTTAAAGAAGCTAAGTACGTTCTTGTGGCTTGCATGTAAGAACCCTGACTGATACTCAGATACTACATTAGAATCGGGATGGGAACTACTTGAACCTAAGTTTTGTGCCTTTCTACATTTGCTTGACCCCATCTGCCTGCTGGGCCCTGGCTACTTGCTCAGTGGGGAGCCTCAGCTTCCCAGTCTCACCTCCTCTCTGCCACTATCTGCAGATGCTGCTCCTCTACAGGGTGAGGGCTGAGAGCTGGGCTTAGGCTTGGCTGCTACAATGCCCACCTTATGGGAGCTGCAGGGGTTTGTGGCCCAGGCCCTGGCAGAGGGCACTGACTCTTCCCAGCGATTGCAGACTCAGATGAACCTTCTTGTCCCCTGGCTGGGGGCCTAGAAGGTGGCTGCCTTGCCACTGTTTAAAGGGCCCGGTAAATAGCCCACATTGAGGGAGAGTTGAATCCACAGAGGACCCACTTTGACCAGAGAGAGTCAGGAGATAAGCTCCTCTCTCTTCCTCCCCGTGACAATTTCAAAACGCGGCGGCTCCACTTGGCCTGTCCAGAGAGTTCTGCATGGCTGTGACAGGTGTGGTTTCTGCGGCACCCTGGCCAGTTTAGTTCATATCATCCCACATTAACTCCCTTCCCCTTCCCTTCACCCTTCCAACTCTGGGATACAGCCTTACACCTTTAACTTGGCTGATTTCTATGGGAACTCTGAAGGCTAAGAGCCTTATAGGAAGGCTTAGGTTTTGAATGTGGGAAGGGAAGAGAGGAAACCATTTCATCATACCCACATATCCACAGAGCTCAACTTACCTAACGTTCAAACACATAAATTGGCACAAACCAGGAACAGTGAACAACGAAGTTGGGTGTGTTATGAAAATGTCAATTATATCAGAGCCAAACAGAGACCTGAGGCAGTCATCCAAGGTGAGTCAGGACAGAAGCTGGAAAACAAAAGGGCTTTCAGCTGGATGAGCCATGTAATGGCAGCTGTGTAAATGGACACCAGGACCACATGTGTATATTTAGAGGGCATGGCTTACTCTCCCCATAATGATAGGTTCCTGAGCAGTAGGACAAAAAGAAGTTTTACCACTGTGCAGTAGTTTACTACTTGAGTGGTCCCGAGAGCTCCACTGTCTCTATTTAGAACCAGCTTGATGCTTACAATTCAGACTGCAGTACTACAGCAGAGAAATAATTAGATATACCACTTCCACGGAGCATTTATTTCAGCCCACAAATGATGATCAGTTAGGCTATTCAGGGATATGATAATATATTTATAAATTCTTATAGTTTATTTTTTTAAAATAATTTTTGTAATTTGTATTATTATTATATTTTTGAGACAGAGTCTCACTCTGTCACCCAGGCTGGAGTGCAGTGGTGTAATCTCAGCTAACTGCAACTTCCATCTCCTGGGATCAAGCAATTCTCCTGCCTCAGTCTCCCAAGTAGTGGGATTATAGGAGTGCACCATCATGCCCAGCTAATTTTTGTATTTTTAGAGAGATGGGGATCTCAACATGTTGGCCAGGCTGACCTCAAACAATTCAAATGCCTGAGCCTCCCAAAGCACTGGGATTACAGGCATGAGCCACTGTACCCAGCCTAGTTTCTTTTTAATATGAGGTTTGACTGGTCTTCTAAAAATATTTAATAAAGAAAAAACTGGAGTTTGGGATAACTAAGGACAACAATAAGGGAGATTCCAGAAGGAAAAACAGTCTGACATCTGCTAATCCTCGGGCAAATGATCTTGGGCCAATGACCAGGACTCTCTGAATCTCAGTTCCCTCATCTACAAAGTAGAGAATATAATAACCTCTAACTTGTTCTACGAATTAGGGGAACTAGTGTGTGGGGAAAGTCTAGCACTGATTAGTGCTCATACATGTTAGTTACATTACCTTTATTGATCACTACAAATTATTGCATCTGAAGAACAGCTTGGCAATATACAAAAACACATTATCCTGCCTCTCTCTGTCCCTCACATTTATGAAGCAGAACACAAGCTTCTATGCCCCAAATTGGCTCAAGCCAACTCCTCTCTATTCCTTTTTTCTTTCTTTCTCTTTTTTTTTTTTTTGAGACAGAGTCGCACTCTGTCTTCCAGGTTGGAATGCAGTGGCACAATCACAGCTCATGATACTGCCTTAAACTCCTAGTCTCAAGCAATCCTCCTACCTCAGTCTCCTGAGTAGCTGAAACTATAGGCACATGCCACTATGCCTGTTTTGGTTTCTTTTTTTATTATTATTTTTTTATTATTCGTTTTTATTTTTTGAGATGGAATCTTGCTGTTGCCCAGGCTAGAGTACAGTGGTACTCAGCTCACTGCAATCTCCATCTCCTGGGTTCAAGCAATTCTCCCTGTCTCAGTCTCCTGAGTAGCCAGGATTACAGGTGCCCACCATTACACCTGGCTAATTTTCATATTTTTGGTAGAGACCGGATTTTTCCATGTTGGCCATGCTGGTCTCAAACTCCTGACCTCAGGTGATCCACCCGCCTCCGCCTCCCAAATTGCTAGGATTACGGATGTGAGCCACTGTGCCTGGCCTCTTTATTTATTTATTTTTAGAGACAAGGTCTGGCTGTGTTGCCTAGGCTGGTTTCAAACTCCCGGCCTCAAGCAATCTTCCTGTCTTGACCTCCCAAAGCACTGAGATTACAGATAGGAGCCACTGTGCCTTGCCTAAACCAATTTCTTTTTTCTTTTCTTTTTTTTTTTTTTGAGAGAGAGTCTCGCTCTGTCGCCCAGGCTGGGGTGCAGTGGCATGATCTCAGCTCGCTGCAACCTCTGCCTCCTAGGTTCAAGCGATTCTCCTGCCTCTGCTTCCCAAGTAGCTGGGACTACAGGCGTGTGCCACCATTACCAGCTAATTTTTTTGTATTTTTAGTAGAGACGGGTTTTCATTGTGTTAGCCAGGATGGTCTTGATCTCTTGACCTCGTGATCTGCCTGCCTCTGCCTCCCAAAGTGCTGGGATTACAGGTGTGAGCCACCATGCCTGGATAACCAATTTCTTAATAAGAAGGCATCCACCTATGCCCTGAAGTGGAGATTGGGTCCCTAAATTTTCCTTGAGCAAGGTAGGTTTCAGATTTTTGAGAGCATGGAAATCTCCTGGGCTATGTATGTAGATTTCTAGGCCTTACCCTCAAAAGTCCTGATTTAGTAGGTCTGGAGTTTGGGACTGGGATATCACTGTTTTTCACACATGTACACAGGTGTACACATGGACATACACATGCCATGATTCTGAAACAGAAGATAATTTGGGACACATTTTCAGAAATATTCCCTGCAGGTCTCACTCATCTAGCCTTATGGTAAGTATATGCAAACAACCTGAGGTCATGAAAAGCATCTCCAGTTCTTTTCCTCTGGACTGCAGGCATATTTAATTAGCCAGTGCCCACACTGACCTTATTTTAATATTAGCATAGGTGTAATGGCTTACATTTAGAGCATACCTATACAAAGAAGTTATAATGAGGCAGTGCTTCCCAAAGTTGGCTGCGTAGTAGATACACTTAGGGAGCTTTCTGATGCATTGTCCCTCTTCCATCTCTCTGGCCTGTGCCCAAATCCAATTAGAAAATGGGCAAAAGATACAAAGAGATTTTACTGAAAAGAACATACAGATGGCAAATAAGCACATGAAAAGATGTTCAACATCATTCATTTTGATGGAAATGTAAACTAAACCACAATGAAGTTTCACCACATACCTACAGAGTGGCTAAAATAAAACATAGTGACAATACCAAATGTTTGCAAGAATGTGGAGAAATTGGATCTCTCATTGCTGGTGGAGATGAAAAATGGCACAGCCACTCTGGAAAAAAGTTTGGTGGTTTCTTTATAAACTAAACATATAATTAACATCCGATCCAACAACTGTACTTCTGGCATTTGTGCCAGAGAAATAAAAACATTCATGTTCCCACACAAAAACTTTTTATAAATTTTTGAGACAGGGTCTTGCTTTGTCACCCAGGCTGGAGGGCAGTGGTGTGATTGTGGCTCACTATAGCCTTGATCTCCTGGGCTCAAGCGATCCTCCCACCTCAGTCTCCTGAGTAGCTGGAACCACAGATGTATGCCACCATGCCTGGCTAATTTTTCTTTCTTTCTTTCTTTTTTTTTTTTTGTAGAGATGGGGTTTTGCTATGTTGCCTAGGCTGGTCACACAAAAACTTTCATACTTTTTTTAAAATTTGTAATAGCCCCAAGGTGTAGTACATCTATACCAGCAATAAAAAAGAATGAACTATTGATTTATACAACTTAGATGGGTCTCAGGTGCATTATGCTGAGTGAAAATAGCCAGTCTCAAAAGGGTACACACTGTATGACTCCATTTACTTATTTAGAGACAGAGGCTCACTCTGCCGCCCAGGCTGGAGTGCAGTGGTGCAATCGCAGCTCACTGCAACCTCTACCTCCTGGGTTCAAGTGATTCTCATGCCTCAGCCCCTTAAGTAGCTGGAATTACAGGTACATGCCACCACACCTGGCTAATTTTGGGGTATTTTTAGTAGAGATAGCATTTCGACATGTTGGCCAGGCTGGTATCAAACTCCTGACCTAAATGATCTACCTGTCTTGGCTTCCCAAAGTACTAGAATTACATATGTGAGCCACCACACCTGGCTTACTCCATTTATTTAACATTCCTGAAATGACAAAATTATCAAGATTAATGTTTGTCAGGAGTTAGGGATAACAGAGAGAAGGGGGTAAGTGATACCATAAAGGCATGTCTTTGTGAAGATGGAATAGTTCTGTATCATAATTGCAATGCTGTTTATACAAATCTACACATGTGATAAAGTGATAGAGAACTATACACACACATTGTATTGACGTCAGTTTCCTGGTGTGAGATGTAACATTAGGGAAAACATTGCAACTTCCTGCAGGTTATTTTTTCTTTTTAAAGGAAAAGATCCTGATGTCCAGGCCACTCCCAGACTAATGAAATCAGAGTCTCTGTGGCTGGAGTCTACACATCAGCGAGTGGCTCCGGTGATGACTAAATGCAGCCAAGTTGCAGTCTATTATAAGGCAGTTCATAGATGCTGCTGCTGCTGCTGCTACTATTTCATCTGCTGAGTATTATACTCGGTAGAAACAGCTGTCCAAGGTACAGCCCTGCAGGGCTTTGAGTATTAACATTGGGTGCGTAGTGATGAGACTTTTTTAAAGTCTTGAAATGGGGCCAACTGATATTACCTAAGGAACATAAGTAGCATTCGTATTACCTAAGAAAGGTAAGTACCATTCAGTGTGTGAGCATAAGCCCTGGCAATGGGGTGAGGGGTAAGTGAGGGAAGCACATGATGTAAACTAGGCTAATGGGTTTAATTTCTTTTGGTTTTCCTAGAGTACTTGGCAAACAGAAAAAAGCTCCCTTGGTCTTCTGTTTAAAGTTCATGACAGATTCCCTAAGTGTTTGTAAAACATCTGCCAAACACACTGATGGGCTCTCACACAAAGATTTTGGAGATACAGACTGATTGATTTCCTGTGGTTACTACAACCAACTTTTTTAAATTGGTTACTACAATTAATTTTATCTCTATAATTTTCTTATTATCGCATATTAAGCAAATAAAAACTGTGGCACAAAAATAAAGTGATGACTTTTTAGGAAAACATAACTATTTGTTTTTCTTTTTGTATCTTCAGCCAAAACATCTAAGGAAATGATAATTAAAATAACAGAAAACCTTTTGCACTGGCTAATTGTTTTCCTCTGTTTTCAGCCTTCATTTCTTTTTTGCTGTTTTATTGCCAGAGCTTTATATATTTTCAGAGATTCATGTGCATAATAGTTTTAAATGTTTTCCAAAATGAACTTCTTCAGCTGAATCTCAGAGAAGAAAGCTTTGTTAATGGCAACAATTCATTTAAGATGAATACAAAGCTTCCTGGCTGATTGTTGGTGATGTCATATGAACTATTAGGTTGGTGTAAAAGTAACTGTGGTTTTGCCATTTAAAAGCAATTATTTCTGCACTAACCTAATACCAAAATATCTAATGTCAAACTATGGTCCATTTCTATTATGTTTCCCAAGACAATTAAATTGGCATATAATATTTTTTCATAGACTTTCAGTTTATAATATGTAGTGAAGTTAAATAATTATCTAGGATAGTAATGCTAATTATGATATTACTTAAATATTTATGAAAAGTAAACTTTGATCTGCCATTTCACTCACAGCTGCTCAAGGATAGTGAAAGATGAGATTCTAAATCTCACAGCTGGAGGCCTACATTTTGATCTTTATACAAGATTTAATGAAATTCAGTGATTTTTTTGGTCATTTTTTTAATACATTCTCAACCAAGTAGGAGTACAAAATCTACAAGTGAGGGTCTATTAAATTATTTGATATAAAAAGGGGTCTATGTACTTCATAATAATTAGTCATAACAAATACTGTGGGCATTTATTGAGCATGTGTGTGTAGATATTATGTGATAGTAGATATTTTCTATTAACCTGACATTAATGCATGTCTTTACACCCAACCCTCTGTGGGAAGTAGAAAAGTTCCTCTTCAAAGTTTACTTTCTTAAGAAAAATCATAAGTGTTAAACATAATACTTTGTTTTAAACACTTTCTTTAAAGCCTTCTTGCTTTTTGTTAGTAGCTCTTTGTTAAGTTCTATCCTATGTAGCTGTTAGACATGCTTACAGGCACGTAGCACATTCTATGTCCTTGTACTTTAACCAAGATATCTGTGCTGTACATGCTCACAGGCATGTCCCAGCTCGTAGCCTATGCCCCTTCTTTATTTGGACTTCCTTTTTTGTTCTCCATTGCTTTTACGTGTTTAGAAAAGTTTTAAGTTGTTAGCCAATTGGGTTTTAGTTTAGATTGTGAGGTGTGGCTCTAACCAATGGAGATCAGACACAGCAGTAAGGACAACCCCAAATGCATAAGGGATAAATATGCCTGCTTTTCCTTTGTTTGTTGTACTCTCCTGGCAAGATTGCTAACAAGGGTACCCTTTCTGCAGGAAGTAAAAAACATTGCTTTGCTGAGAGATCCTTTGTCCCAATACTGACTTTCCTTGGCAACACTGAAAATTTACATATAACAGATACTATGCAAATGCTTTAACATCAGGCATTTGTTGAAAAATAGCAGAGATTTTAAAGAATGGCACTGAGAAAGTTTTGTCACATTTTTATGGAAATCCATTCTGGAAGCACTTCTTTCCATTATATGTCTCATCTATTTCATATTGAAAGCCCTTTATCACAGCCTCAATTTGTGTTAGTATTTTAACATTAAAGATGAACTTAGCCAGTACAATGACAATATAATAAAAACATAAAATGATATAACAATGATTCTTCTTGCTTATCACTCATTCTGTCTCATTAAGCCACTTATCCCAAAAAAAGCTTGAGATTTCTTAGGAGCAAGATAGAATTCTTAGGACTCAGCCTTTCTGAGCCAGTGGCAGGATAGTTGCTCCCAAAGAGGCTGTGTATGTAGGTGCTGGAAGGATTAGGTCTCCAGGAGGGATAAGAAAGGCAGCTGAAAATAAATTCTGAATTCTGCCTCTGTTGTAGCAAAACTCTCCATTCTCTTCCCCACCTTTTCTCAGGACCTGCTTACATAACTGTAGTTAACCAATATGTGTTAGTGTGATTAAAAAGACTGACATAGCCTGGCAGTCTTTCCTGTGTTATGCACCCAAGATCATAGCCCTTGGGCCTGAAGCGTTGGCGGTGGGCTCTGGCTCTGTGTGTGGCACAGGTCAGTCTGGCCTACCTGCTAATTACTCAGTAGTTATGCCCAAGGAGAAGCAAGCCATGATTGTTAGGCAGGTTGCTGCACTCTGAGCACAGAAATATCAAGGGTACATAATTACTACTATGCAAAAACAGAAAAGCTGCTGCAATTAAGAAGCAGCGAAGCAATGTTTTTCTTATTTCTGGAGAAATAAGAAAATTACAGTGAGGCAGCACATTTGGCTTTCTCTGCCACCTAGCATACATAAATATTTTCAATTAATTACAGTGTGTAATGGTATATTTATTTTTAGATCTCCTATTTCCCCATAGGCTTCATGTGGGCAGAGACCATATGTCTGGTTTGTTCACCACTGTGCACTCCCAGGACATGGTAGGAATTCAGTGACTATTTAATGAATGGATGACCATAGTATTTCAGTTTTAGTAAAGGATCTCCAAATACATTTTTCCCCATTCATTGAATCCTTATTCAATAAAGTTAACTAGACAATATGTCCTCTACATTGTTCATGGGGAATTACTGAGCCAGACATGGGGGAAATGGCATCATATCCTGTTAATTAAATTTTTTTTTAAATTTATTTTTAATGTTTGTGGGTATATAATAAGTATACATATTTGTAGGTTACATGACATATTTTTATATAGGCATGCAATGCATGATAATCACATCAGGGTAAATGGGGTATCCATCCCCTCAAGCATTTATCCTTTGTGTTACAAACAATCCATTTATATCATTTTAGTTACTTTAAATGTATAATTAAATTATTTTTTGCTAGCCAATACTAGGTCTTACTCATTCTATTTTTTGAACCGATTAACCATCCCTCTTTCCTCATACTCCACCACTTCCCTTTCCTGCCTCTGGTAACCATCCTTCTACTATTTCAATGAGTTCAATTATTTTAATTTTTAGCTCCCACAAATAAGTGAGAACATAGGAAGTTTGTGTTTCTGTGCCTGGTCTATTTCACTTAACACAATGACCTCCAGTTCCATCCAAGTGGTTGCAAATGACAGGATCTCATTCTTTTTTGTGACTGAATAGTACTCCATTGTATATATGTACCACATTTTCTTTATCCAGTCACCTATTGATGGACACTTAGGTTGCTTCCAAATCTTAGCTATTGTGAACTGTGTAGCAATTAATTAATGTTTTATGTAAGGCATCATGGCCATGAAAGCATGAATATATATTTTTTAAAAGTCATAGACAAAGAAGATCTTGTCTTGGAAAATACGTACATATTTCATTTTGTATAGATACATTCTGTATCCAAATGAGAAAGATTTCTTAGAAGGGAGATTTCATTGCCTGCTGTAATTTATTTGAATGATTAACATCCTTAAAGATGATGGCCATACTGCTGACACATAATAAATGTTAAATAAATATTATTGCTTTTGTGAATTGAACTCAGCAGTAAACAATGAAAACTGTAGCTACTAAACATTTGGTGTGAGTTATGGCAGCTATCTTTAATCTCCATTCTTAGTTGAGTTATGTTTGCATGAGTTAAGTTGTTTCCTTCTGATATCCGATTTACATGCAGCTCTTCTACCAGAGGTGAGCATTTTCACCAGCCATTTTGAGTTTGATGTGCTCAGAACTTTGAGGTAGACGGCTCCTGGGTGTAAGTCAGATTCTGAGTCACTGGCTGGATCACCATCCTCAGGACCCCTTGCAGGGTAGACCCTACTCAGTTGTTCCTTGATTTTCTTCTGTGTATTTGAAAGAAATACATACTCTTGTGATGTGCAATGCTTCATAGATGTCACCTTTTAAGTTTATTGCAAATCACATTTTATAGTTCTTTAGTGAATTTTAGACGCATATAACTTCTAAGCATGAAGCATTATTGTTACACACACATTAAGTACTTATTAGAGTCAGGTGCTAGAACTACAGCTATAACAGTGATTAAAGCATTTGTTTACTTCTTGGCTTACCACCATAAGTGAAGGAAATGTGGCTTTCTCTGCAAAGGATTGTGCATGAGAAGGCATCTTGGCCAAGGCCAAGGGCTAAAGGTTAAGAGTATTATCCATAGATAATTTTAAACTTAAAATTTTAACAGAACCCAACTTGATTGAGGTATAATTGACATGCAACATGTTGTACATACTAAAATAGTTCTTCCTGATAAGTTTTGACATGTCCCTCCCTGTATGTATATACACATACACACACACATATATATACATATATATGACTGAGCTTACTCTCTTTCTCTATATATGTATATAGATTAATTAATTTAAATTTATTTCTTAATTTAAATTTATTTCTGTCTGTTGTAATGAAATAACTATAGGTGCATATGAAGGTTCTGTACACACAAACACATGCTGAATTCTGCTTTGTTCTTTGTTTTTCATGCTTTGATTTCGTTTACTCTATATATAGAGAGAGCTGTTTATGTATATATGTTTATGTATATATGTGTTTATGTATATATGTGTATATATATGTATATAGAGAGCTGTTTATGTGTATTTATGTGTATATATATCTAGCTGTTTATGTATATATGTATATGTATATATGTGCATATATATGAATATATATATATAGAGAGAGAGAGAGAGAAAGAAAGCTAAATGAAAGAATGAAAAACAAAGAACAAAGCAGAATTCAGTATGTGTATGTGTGCATAGAACCTTCATATGTACCTATAGTTACTTCATTATAACAGACAGAAATAAATTTAAATTAATTGAGGCTTCTACTGATCCCACATCTAGTCTGAGTGATCCAAACCAGAAGAGGTAAATTTGTTTGGGGTAAGGTTTTACGTTTTGCCTTGACATTCCTATCTACTTTGAAATGTTTTGTTGTAAACATTTTAGTCTCTTTTTAATAAGTTTTAACAGTCAGTCTAAAACTCATTATTTACTTTAAAAATACATAACTGAAGACGAATCACCTATATATCACTCTGTCTCCAGGATGCTTTTGTATATATTTGGCGAGTTACTTAAGTAGTATTAATTTTCAAGTAGTAATTCAATTGTGGGAAGCCAAATGTTTACTTTAAGTGTGTTTTGTTTTATTTTTTATTATTATACTTTAAGTTCTGGGGTACATGTGCAGATCTTGCAGGATTGTTACATAGGTATACACATGCCATGATTGTTTGCTGCCTCCATCCTCTCATCAAAAAATCTGGAGATAACAGACGCTGGAGAGGATGTGGAAAAATAGGAATGTTTTTACAATGTTGGTGGGAGTATAAATTAGTTCAACCATTGTGGAAGACAGTGTGGCAATTCCTCAAGAATCTAGAACTAGAAATACCATTTGGCCCAGCAATCCCATTACTGGGTATATACCCAAAGGATAATAAATCGTTCTGTTATAAAGACACATGCACACGTATGTTCACTGCGGCACTGCTAACAATAGCAAAGACTTGGAACCAACCCAAATGTCCATCAATGATAGACTGGATAAAGAAAATGTGGCATATATACACCATGGAATACTATGTAGCCATAAAAAAGGATGAGTTCATGGCCTTTGCAGGGACATGGATTAATCTGGAAACTGTCATTCTCAACAAACTGACACAAGAACAGAAAACCAAACACCGTATGTTGTCACTCATAAGTGGGTGTTGAACAGTGAGAACACAAGTGTGTTTTCTTATTCAAAATTATGATCTATACTAGGCAAATATTATGTGTGAATGTTTCTGTGCCCCCAAAATTGCTATGCTGAAATTCTCACCCCTAAGGTAATGATATTAGGAGGTGAGGCCTCTGGGAGATGATTAAGTCTGGAGGGTGAGGCTCTCATGAATGGGATTTGTGCCCTTGTCAAAGAGGTCCCTGAGAGCTGCCTAGCTCCTTCCACTAAATAGAAAGTGGGCTCTCACCAGACACTGAATGTGCCTTGACCTTGGCTTTTTACCTCCATAACTGTGAGAAATAAATTTCTTTTGTTTACAAGCCACCTAATTTATGGCATTTCATTGTAGTCACCCAAATGGACTAAGAAAACAAACAAAAGAGTTTTGGCCGGGCGCGGTGGCTCAAGCCTGTAATCCCAGCACTTTGGGAGGCCGAGGCGGGTGGATCACGAGGTCAAGAGATCGAGACCATCCTGGTCAACATAGTGAAACCCCGTCTCTACTAATACAAAAAATTAGCTGGGCATGGTGGCGCGTGCCTGTAATCCCAGCTACTCAGGAGGCTGAGGCAGGAGAATTGCCTGAACCCAGGAGGCGGAGGTTGCGGTGAGCCGAGATCGCGCCATTGCACTCCAGCCTGGGTATCAAGAGCGAAACTCCGTCTCAAAAAAAAAAAAAAAAAAAAAAAAAAGAGTTTTAAACAGAAATGCATTCAACTGTTTACTTAAGAACTAAGCCTTCTTGGTTAAAGGGAATCAGAAACTTTAGGTAGTCATCTAAAGAAATGTGGTAAAATTCCACTGAAATGAGTACTGCTTCAGGACATGATATAATAAAGTATTATTCTGTACTGGACAGTGAAGTTAGTGGTTGGTAAAGTTTGTCTTTAGTAAACAAAGCTTCTCCTCATCTTTCTCATCCTAGGTGCCCAGGGCCAGCAGTGTCCATGAAATAGGCAGAATTTCAGGGAAGGGAGGATTTGTACCCTTATAATTTGCCCATCTGTGACTGGTACACAACATGTCTATTTACCAAATCTCTGCTAGGTAGGTATTGAGAATTCAACTAATAACAACAATAATAGCTAACACTCACATGATACTATGTGGTAGGTACCAGTCTAAGTACTTTCAATATATTAATACTTTTAATAATCATTACATCCTATGAGATAGATACTATTAATTATCTTCTGTTTACAGAAGAGAAAACAGAGGCACAGCACCACGAAGTGACGAACTCTGGATTTTTACCCAGGCATCCTCGCTGCAGAGTCCTACCTTGACTATGCTATACTGCCTTTTAGATGGAAAGGTAAATAAGGAACCACTTCTGCCCTTGAAGTGCCCTTGTCCAGTAGGGGAAACGGTCATTCATTCATTTGTTCCTTCCTTTCTTACTTCAATGTTCATTAAGCACCTGCTCTATGTCAATAGCTTGGTCTTTCCCTCACCCCCATAGAGCTTACAGACATACAAGCTGTCATAAAATGCGGCAAATGCAAGATAAAGACATGTACAGAGTATTTATTAAGAGACCCCCGCGGCCGGGCGCGGTGGCTCACACCTGTAATCCCAGCACTTTGGGAGGCCGAGGCAGGTGGATCACGAGGTCATGAGATCGAGACCATCCTGGTCAACATGGTGAAACCCCGTCTCTACTAAGAGTACAAAAATTAGCTGGGCATGGTGGCGCGTGCCTGTAATCCTAGCTACTCAGGAGGCTGAGGCTGGAGAATTGCCTGAACCCAGGAGGCGGAGGTTGAGGTGAGTCGAGATCACGCCATTGCACTCCATCCTGGGTAACAAAAGCGAAACTCCGTCTCAAAAAAAAAAAAAAAAAGAGACCCCCAACTAGTAGCAATTAACATAGTCTTAGGGGTTTAGGGAGAGCTTCCTAAATAAAGTGATAGTCTTGTTTTTTGTTTGTTTGTTTGTTTTTAGGTTTTTGGTTTTTTTTTTTTTTTTTGAGACAGAGTTTTGCTCTGTCACCTAGGCTGGAGCGCAGTGATGCTATCTTGGCTCACTGCAACCTCTGACTCAAAAGTTCAAGCGACTCTAGTGCCTCAGTCTCCTGAGTAGCTGGGATTACAGGCATATGCCACCAGGCTCAGCTAATTTTTGTATTTTTAGTAGAGATGGGGTTTCATCACGTTGGCTAGGCTGGCCTGGAATTCCTAGCCTCAGGTGATTTGCCTGCCTTGGACTCCCAAAGTCCTGGGATTGCAGGCAAGAGCTACCACACCTGACCTTGAGCTTCTTTTCTAAGAATGAATTACACATCTCCTGTTTAAAATAACACAACTCCGGGGAGACTTACTGTTAAGTTGGATTCATTATTTTCCAACCATTTGGATGAAGTTTTCCTTCCTGATGAGCAGGTTCTGATGAATAGTGGTGAGAAAGGAACATTGTTGGTGTTGGGCAGCTGGGGCCAGTGAGAGGGGTCCCTCTAGATGGGGGAAGGTGGTGGAAGCTTCTGAAGGGCAGGCTTGCCTTGTTTTCCAATTCCCCCTTTCTTTATATTCCCAGGCTCAATGCTGAATAGATCCATTCAGGCTCAACTGCCCTGAGAATGGCTGAAGCTCTGCAATGACTACGTTCCTTGCTCTTATATTCTTGGTCAATGTCTTACTTCCTCATGCAGAAAAATTGCTGTTTTAAATCTATATGTGCTCTTTTTAAAACTAATTTTTAATACTATGTTCTGGGTCTATAATTATCCTTTTGAAATCCTTTTGGGTTTTTAGAGTTCTGTTTTATGGCAAAAGTTGCTTATGAAATCATTTGTTATGTAATTTCAAGCTGTCCACGGGTTGGGGATTTAGGCTGCCAGGAGAAATCACGAGAGAAATTTCATGAAGAGAAATCACGAGAGCTGAGTAATCTGTGTGTGATCCTTCTTCCGAGAGAGGATGGAAAAGGTGTTTGCTCCCTTACACAAAGAGAGCATGTGGGTTGTTATGTGGGATTTATGTTCTTTGTATTCTTAGAGGAGATCCAAACAGACCTTTATAGAGCAGGAGGATCTGATAGAAAGTTAGATAGTGTTTAAGTACAAGAAAAGAAAAGGAAGCAAGGTAAAGGGATACAGATGAACAGGTGCAGTTTTAGGTGGTGTAGCCAAGGAAGCAGTTTCTAAGGAGGTGACTTTTAAGCAGAGTCCTGTGTGAAGTGAGAGAGCAAGTCACCATGGAGATGAGGGGGAGGGGAGAGAGCCAGACAGACGCTGGATGTGGGGCAGTGCTGGCTCAGGTGCTTGGCTGTGCAGCTTGGGGGGAGTCACTATTAGAGGAAGGCACATTCTGTGCAGCTTTGCCTGAAGAGAGAAGCTGTTTTCTCTCAGAGATGGAACATGTTAGCTGGCTGCCATGACTTTTTCATTCATCCATGACTACCCCTCTGTGGGCAGGCAGCCATCAGGATGCTGGTATGCTGGACAGGCTGATTCTAAGGTCAAGGAGCAAGGTTGGAAGTGGGACCCATCCCACTCAAACGAGGTTGCCATGGTAATCAGCCCTGGGAGGGTCTGTGCCCCTGGGGAAGAAAGGGTTCCTAACACAATACAAAGAGATGGAGAGGCCTCAAAGTCTAACTTCACACATGTCAAGATTTTGTTCAGAACCAATTCCAGATTCTGGAACAAAGCCTTCCTCCCTTCCTTTTTTCCTCCCTTTATTCACTTCTGCCTCCTTCCTTTCATTCCACCTTCCTCCTTCCTTCTCTTCTCTTCCTCTGTTCTTAAATTAGGCACAGAGAATTATATAAACCCCAACCCTTAGTTCATAGACCTCTGTCTGGCCCATGCAGCATCTTGGAGCAGAGCATTTTAAGGGCTTGGTGTTTCCCTGCTTCTCTCTTTCTCCTTCTCTTCAATGGGTGGCTAGCCTCAATCCTTCAGTTCCCGAATGCTGACACCCTGGCACCAGGAGGCAAGGGGGACAGCAGCCCATTACCTGCTGTGACTGTGGAGGAGGTGCAGGGATGGTGATGTTCATATGCTTACTGACTTGTCATCTAACGTGATGCAGACTTTAAATCTCTTTTGAACAACCATTTGTTTTTAGAGGAAACAAACTTTCCAAAGATGTGGTGCATCGAGTCCTAAGAGGAAGCTTAGAGGAGCTACAGGGGGAGCGGCCCTAGCAGTGTTAAGGTTCCCTGCAGGACCTTCTGTCCCCACTGCTAAGCAGCTGTCAGAGGGAGTGCTGCCTGCTCAGGGAATCCTTTGCAAACTTCTCCAGTCACAGAGCCTTAGAGCGGAGCCCAGTGAGTTACTGCCTTGTCTGCTATTTCTAGCCACCCCTCTCTTAAGCAGATATATGTACACAAGAGCATTACTACACAGTACTAGGTTTATTGTCACCTGTGGTTTCAAACAGCCTTTTCATTATTAATCCTTTTAAAGAACATGACCAGACTTTAGCAGAATTACAAGTAGTTATTGGAAAAAAAGTGTGAAAAAGCTAGGAGCTCAGTTCTGCAGTGCAAATGTCTTGTATGGTGTCTGCAACCACCATATCTGCCACAGTCTTTCAGAATTCAAGCTGCTTTGTGGATTACTGCCCAATTCCCCAAATCTGGGGTCACGATACCTTTAAGGACACAGTAACATATTCTAGAAGAGCTGAAAATAGGAGGAAGATGAATAATTGAACAGTCTATTGCATAGACATATACTTTATGAAACCCTCAAAGCTTCCTGTGCTTAATATCTTTTTTTTTTTTTTTTTGAGACGAAGTCTCATTTTGTCACCCAGGCTGAATAAAGTGGCATGATAATGGCTTACTGCAGCCTCCAACTCCCGGGTTTAAGTGATTCTCTTGCCTCAGCCTCCTGAATAGCTGGGATTACAAGTGCCTGCCACCACGCCTGGCTAATTTTTGTATTTTTAGTAGAAATGAGGTTTCACCCTGTTGGCCAGGCTGGTCTCGAACTCCTGAACTCAAGTGATCCACCCACCTCGGCCTGACAAAATTGTTGGGATTACAGGCATGAGCCACCCGCACCCAGCTTGCTGAACACTTTTGATGATAATGATCATTATTATTTTCTTAGCAGTATCAATTTCATCATTGGGCAATATAGTTTAGTACATTTTCAAAAGATCTTAGCTCAAATAAAATAGTTGGGCTCCATTCTATTTTAATAATGTCTCTTTAAGACATTAAGTTTCTTCCAAATAGCATAAATCAAGGTGACAAGATTTAGAAATAATCATCATCGATAAAATGTGTCATTTAAAATGATACATAGTTTTTAAATTAGAAGCCAAGAGCATGTTAGTTATGCATTTGAGAACGGTATAGGTTTGTTGCAACTTGTAAATTAGTTTAGAAGTCTGGAGTCTTAAGAATCTTAACTGCTCCTTGAATTGATTCCAGAATTACTGAAGACTTGGGATGGGGATGGGAAGTATGAGAACTACTAAGGTTGTTACAAAATGTATCCATGATCTTAGCACGTGTGCCCTATGAAACAGCCCCTGAGACAATGACTTGGGTACAGGTAATTATAATCCTGGAAAGCAGGAGTTAGGAATTAGGAAGAGACAGGGAAGGAGGATAAACCAATACAAGTGCATATTATTAAAGTACTTCATAACATGGGGTGTATTAGTTATCAATTGCTGCTGTAACAAATTACCACAAATGTAGTGGCTTAACACAACAAAAAAATTAGTAGCTTACAGTTCTGTAGGTCAGAAGTCCAACATAGGTCTCACTGAGCTAAACATCTCAACCAGACTGTGTTCCATTTGGAGTCTCTGGGAGAGAACCTTTCTCTTTTCAGTTTCTGCATTCCTTAGCCTGCAGCCCATTTCTCCATCTTCAAAGCCAACAGCATCACATCTCTCTGAGCCTTTTTCTGTCATCATGCTCTTTCTGACCACAGTTGGGAAAAATTATCTGATTTGAAGAACCTATGTAATTAGATTGGGCTCACCTGGATAATCCAGGCTACTCTCCCCAACTCAAGGTCCATAATTCGGTCATATCTGCAAAGTTCCCTTTACCATAAAAGATAACATAGTCACAGGTTCTGGGGTTAGGATGTGGACATCTTTGGAGGGCCTTTAATCTGCCAGCAGTAGAGGCAATGGGCAGTTAGCAGTTAAGGGAGTGCTCTCTTCTAATGGGGCTCTCAGGAGTATACAAGATCCCAGAATTGTCTACCTGAAGTACAGAAGCCAGAGACATTATCAGCTCCTGCCCTCTGTTGGTTGCAGGTTCTTCCTGGAGATAACTTGCCTGCACCTTCAGGCTGCACTTGGCATAGAGCATCCTGGACCCTGTCAGCACAAAACAAGAAGAACTGGCATGGAATTGTTCCCTACAGCTGCACTGAGAACAGAGATGAGCTGAGAGCATGTGAAACAGGCAGGCTACAGGCACCTGCTACGTCTATGACATGGTGTCACTTAGGTATAGAGCTTGCATACTGGAGCTCAAACCCAAGGCCCACAACTCTCTGGGAAGCCTTCACTGGTGTTAGATCTTTCTGAAGCCTTGTTTTTTCCCATTTATTAGATGGGGAGACTTATATGGACTGTATAGAAAGTTGGGAGTATTAAATGCACTAACATATGCAAAACAGCTAGATGTGTAAGGAGTGGTCAAAAGATGGCAGTAGGAATTTTTATCTATAGATCCAAAGAAATATTTATTGGTTGTCAGTCAGTGGGGCTACATCTGTGAACAAGATCAGTAAGGTCCCTGGCCTTCACTCAGGGGCTTCTTTTCCAGTGCAGGAAATCAGAAATTGACAAGTAAACAAAGCAATACACAAAGACTTACAGATTATGGCTGCTACAATATGGGCATGAATAGGGTAGGGTGATATGATAGAAAGTAAAGAGACAGGGGTATGGCAGACATGGTCCAGTCTCCTCCACTCCTGTCTCTTTCCTTTATTTATTACTTTTTTTTTTGAGATGGAGTCCCACTCTGTCACCCAGACTGTAGTGCAGTGGTGTGATCTTGGCTCACTGCAACCTCTGCCTCCCAGGCTCAAGTAATCCTCCTACCTCAGCCTCCTGAGTATCTGGGACCACAGACTTGCATGACATCACACCTGGCTAATTTCTTTTTTGTATTGTTAGTAGAGACATGGTTTTGCCATGTTGCCTAGGCTGTTCTCGAACTCCTTAGCTCAAGCAATTTACCTGCCTCAAGCTCCCAAAGTGCTGGGATTACAGGCGTGACCCATCACTCCCAGCTCCCCTTCCATTCTAGGAGGACCTAGTGTGTTCAGGTGGCATCTGGGGATTCCTGGATCATCAGAAGGTGGCTCCTACCCCAATTCTAGGGATACATCACAATTGATCTAAATCAGGATGATAATCCTATTCCCTTTGGTGAGTGACTGGCTTAAAAGGAGACAGGAAACCCAGTGAGATTCAAGGGCTCACCTCTTAGGTGGGTGTAAGTAAGACTTCTGTTCCTGCCTGGTAAGGAGAAAGCCTCTTACCTTTTCCCCAATCTCTCTGCCTCAAACAAAACTAATGAGTCATGTGGCCTGGCAACAGCCTTTTTAAGATCATAAAAGAGCAAGCATGAAGATAAAAGTGGAACAGCAGAAAGCTCTGAAGGGGTGAGACCCTGATGATGTCATTAAGCAGCTGCACCAGAGCCAGTAACTACCTTGTACAATGCCTCAGTAAGAAAAAGAAAACTCTATATTTAAAATGCTATGGATAGCCTGGTTTTCTGTCACTTGCAGCTGAACACATTCTTAGCTCATATGAATTGTCCAAAGCCAACATTTAATTTTACACCTGAAGGGTCAGCCATGAAGAGAGCCTGGGAAGAGTATTCAGGCAGAAGGAAAAAGAAACAATATGATCTTCCAAAAGCAGTTAGAGTCGGTGAGAAGGAAGAAGGAACTCAGGAGGCTGGAGGCTGCGGCGTTTGTCGGGAGAAGTCTACCTAGGTGGTGGAGGTCACCCCTGCAGGGCCTTGACTTCCTGTCACCCAGGATGTAGTGCACTAGTGTGAGTATGGCTCACTGCAGCCTTGGCCATCCTGGCTCAAGCCATCCTCCTGCCTCAGCCTTCAGAGTAGCTGGGACCACAGGTGCATGCCACCATACCTGGCTATACACATTTTTTTAAGTAGGAGAGAAACATATTGAAATAGGAGATTGTAAAGCCCACATTCTTTAATATAGAATTGGAAACTTATCAGATCTATAATTTTGAGAGGGCTAATAAAATTTAGTTGTTAAAAATTATGCTAAAAATGCTGAGGGAATTCATCACCACCAAGCCTGCCTTGAAAGAGCTCTTGAAAGAAGCACTAAATATGGAAAGGAAATTCTGTTACCAGCCACTACAAAAACACGCTGAAGTACAAAGATCAATGATGCTATGAAGCAACCACATCAACAAGTATGCAAAATAACCAGCTATCATGATGACCACAGAATCAAATTCAAACAACAATATTAACTGTAAATGTAAATGGGCTAAATGCCCCAACTAAAAGACATAGAATGGTAAGGCTGGATAAAGAGTAAAGATCCATTGGTGTGCTGTATTCAAGACACCCATGTCGCAGGCAAAGACACATAAGCTCAAAATAAAGGGATGGAGGAAAATTTACCAAGCATATGGAAAGGAAAAAACAGCAGGAGTTGCAATCCTAGTTTCTGAAAAAACAAACTTTAAACGAACAAGTATTAAAAAAGACAAAGAAGGGCATTACATAATGGTAAAGGGTTCAATTCAACAAGAAGAGCTAACTATCCTAAATATATATATACCCAGTACAGGAGCACTTGCCAATATAGGAGGACTCAGATTCGTAAAACAAGTTCTTAGAGACCTGTAAAGAGACTTAGACTCCCACAACAATAATGGGAGACTTTAACACCCCACTGTCAATACTAAACAGATCATCAAGACAGAAAATTAGCAGATATTCAGGATTTGAACTCAGCTCTGGATCAAGTGGACCTGATAGATATATACAGAACTCTCCACCCCAAAACAACAGAATATATATTCTTATTGGTGCCACGTGGCACTTACTTTAAAATCAATTAATGATTGGAAGTAAAACATTCTTCAGAAAATGCAAAAGAACTGAAATCATAACAGTCTCTCAGGCCACAGCACAATCAAATTAGAACTCAATATTAAGAAACTCCCCCAAAACCAGGTAACTACATAGAAATTGAACAACCTGCTCCTGAATGACTCGTGGGTAAAAAATGAAATTAAGGCAGAAATCAAGAAGTTCTTTGATACCAATGAGAACAGACAATGTATCAGAATCTTTGGGATGCAGCTAAGGCAGTGTTTAGAGAGAGATTAAATGCCCACATCAAAAAGCTAGAAAGACCTCAAATTGACATCCTAACATCACAACTAAAAGAACTAGAGCACCAAGAGTAAAAAACCCCAAAGCTAGCAGAAGTCAAGAAATAACTAAGATCAGAATAGAACTTAAGGAGACAGAGACATGAAAAACACTTCAAAAAAATCAACAAATCCAGGGGCTAGTTTTTTGAAAAAGACCTAAAATAATAGATTACTAGGTAGACTAATAAAGAAGAAAACAGAGAAGGATCAAATAGATACAATAAAAAAATGTTAGAGGGGACATCACCACTGACCCCATAAAAATACAAACAACCATCAGAGAATACTATAAACACCTCTATGCAAATAAATTAGAAAATTTAGAAGAAATGGATAAATTCCTACACACATACACTCTCCCAAGACTGAACCAGGAAGAAGCTGAATCCTTGAATAGACCAGTAACAATTTTTGAAATTGAGGCAGTGATAAACAGCCTACCAACCAAGAAAAGCTCAGGATCATATAGATTCACAACTGAATTCTACAAGAGGTACAAAGAGATCTGGTCCTATATCTTCTTAAACTATCCTAAATAATTGAAAAGGAGGGACTCCTCTCTAACTCATTTTATGAGGTCAGCATCATCCTGATACCAAAACCTGGGCAGAGACACAACAAAAAAAGAAAACTTCAGGTCAGTATCCCTGATGAACATCAAAGCCAAAATCCCCAATAAAATACTGCCCAACCAAATTCTGCAGCACTACAAAAAGCTTATCCACCGTGATCAAGTTGGCTTCAACCCCGGGATGCAAGGCTGGTTCAACATATGCAAATCAATAAGCATAACTTATCACATAAACAGAACTAAAGACAAAAACCATAGATTATCTCAATAGATGCAGAAAAGGCCTTGAATAAAAGTCAACATCCCTTCATGTTAAAAACTCTCAGTACTGATGGAACATACTTCAAAATAATAAGAGCCATTTATGACAAGTTGACAGCCAATATGATACTGAAAGGGCAAAAGCTTGACGAATTCCCCTTGAAAACCGCTGCAAGACAAGGATGACCTCTCACCACTTCTATTCAACATAATATTGGAAGTTCTGGCCAGGGCAATCAGGCAAGATAAAGAAATAAAGTGTATTCAGATAGGAAGAGAGAAAGCCAAACTGTTTCTGTTTGCAGATAACAAGATCCTGTATCTCAAACAGCCCATTGTCTCAGCTCAAAAGCTTCTTAAGCTGATAAGCAACTTCAGCAAATTCTCAAGATGCAAAATTAATGTGCAAAAATCACAAGCATTCCTATTCACCAACAACAGCCAAGCAGAGAGCCAAATCATGAATGAACTCTCATTCACAATTACTATAAAGAGAAGAAAATATCTAGGAATACAGATAACAAGGGAAGTGAAGGACCTCTTCAAGAAGAACTATAAACCACTGCTCAAGAAAATCAGAGAGGACACAAACAAATGGAAAAATGTTTCATGCTCATGGACAGGAAGAATCAATATCATTAAAATGGCCATTCTGCCCAAACTAACTCGTAGATTCAATGTTATTCCTGTCAAACTATCATTGATATTCTGCACAGAATTAGAAAAAACTCCTTTAAATTCACATGGAACCAAAAAAGAGCCCTTATAGCCAAGGCAGTCCTAAGCAAAAAGAACAAAGCTGGAGGCATCACACTACCCAACTCCAAACTATACTATGAGGCTACAGTAACCAAAACAGCATGGTACCAGTACAAAAACAGACACATAGACAAATGGAACAGAATAGAGAACCCAGAAATAAGACTACACATCTACAATCATCTGATGGTCGACAAACCTGACAAAAACAAGCAGGATTCCCTATTTAATAAAGATGCTGGGAGAACTGGCTAGCCATATACAGAAAATGGAAACTGGACCCTTTCCTTACACTTTATATAAAAATTAACTCAAGATGGATTAAAGACTTAAACACCAAATGCAAAACTATAAAAACCCCAGAAGAAAATCTAAGCAATACCATTCAGAACATAGGCATAGGCAATGATTTCATGATGAAGACATCAAAAGTAATTGCAACAAATGCAAAAATTGACAAATGGGACCTAATTAAACTAAAGAGCTTCAGTATAGCAGAAGAAACTCTCATCAGAGTGAACAGACAACCTATAGAATAGGAGAGAAATTTTGCAATCTATCCATCTGACAAAGTTCTAATTTCCAGAAACTATAAGAACCTTAAACAAATATGCAACAAACCCCATTAAAAAGTGAGCAAAAAACATGAACAGTCACTTCTCAAAAGACATTTAGGCAGCCAATAAACATGTGAAAAAAAAGCTCAACATCCACTGGTCATTAGAGAAATGCAAATCAAAACTAATAAAATACCATCTCACACCAGTCAGAATGGTGATTATTAAAAAGTCAAGAAACAACAGATGCCAGCAAGACTGCCAAGAAATAGGAGTACTTTTACACTGTTGGTGGGAATGTAAATTAGTTCAACCATTGTAGAAAATGGTGTGGTGATTCCTCAAAGACCTAGAACCAGAAATACCATTTGACCCAGCAATTACTGGGTATAGACCCAAAGAATATAAATCATTCTATTAAAAAGATACATGCATACATATGTTCATTACAGCACTATTTGCAATAGCAAAGACCTAGAATCAACTAAAATGCACATTACAGACAGAACGGATAAAGAAAATGTGGTACATGTACACTGAGGAATACTATGCAGCCATAAAAAGGAGTAAGATAATGTCCTTTACAGGGACATGGATGGAGCTGGAAGCCATTATCCTCAGTAAATTCATGCCGGAATGAAAAATCAAACACCAAATGCTCTCACTTATAAGTGGGAACATTATTTATTTATTATCTCATCATTTATTATCTAAATAATGAGAACACATGGACACAGGGCAGGGAAAAACACACATGGTTGCCTGTTGCAGGTGAGGGGCAAGGAGAGAGAGAGCATCAGGATAAATAGCTAATGCATACCCGGATTAATAACTAGGTGATGGGTTGATAGGTTCTGCAAAAAACCACGGCACATGTTTACCTATGTAACAAACCTGCACATCCTGCACATATATCCCAGAACTAAAAATAAAATAAATGATGCTGAAGTCAGAGATTGCAGATCTCTAATAAGTAGTTGTTAGCAAAGAACCTTGGGCATAGGAGAGACTTTTGACTTCATTGTCATGAGGAAACAGGCTGTGAGCTATACAGCCTTTTACAGCTAATTGTTAAGGGGAAAGGTTGGGAATATTTATAGGACATTTGACTTGGAGATTCTTAAAATATAAATCCTAATCCTGTTGGGTTGAAGGCCTGTTGTGTCAGATTGATACTTCTTCTATACTTGTGCATTATAAAAATGTCTTGGTTGATTTATAAGGACTTAAAAAAAAAAACACCCAGACTTTGAAAGTGTCATGCTATCTCCTGTAGAATAAAAACCCATTAATTCAAAAGCAACACACTAATTGATTGGCATAGAAAAAAACTGTACTCAGCCTACTCTCTGTACTTTGTATGGGATTTGAATCCTTTTTATTTTTTTCCAAAGAAAGTATGAAGTCCTTGTTTTTTTCCCCTTCAGGCCTGATTGAAATAGATGACTAACAAATTTATTGTAATAAGAGTCTCAAACATTTATTTCTCAATAAAAATTTTTCTTGAAAGATGTGATCTGTCAGATGTGTTAAAAAAAAAATCTCTTTGGCTGCAATGGAAAGAATAATTTACAGAAGAGCTAGAGTTGATGTAGGGAGCCTAGTGAGGTGGTTATCACAGTGGCCCAGGAGAAAAATTGATGACCTGATTTGGGGAGTGATAGGGAAGACACAAACACTGGTACAGATTTGAGATGTACATAGGAGGCAGAGCCGAAAGGACTGCCTGGAGGAATCAAAGATGACTCAGAGGGTTTTGTCTTGAGCAAAGAGGTAGACAGTGAGACTCTTTAGTGAAACTGGGGCATTCCAGAGATGAACAGCTTTAGGTGAATAAACAGTTTCGATTTGGGCATACTCTGCTCCAGGTACCCAGTTGATATCCAAGTAGAGATACAAAGTAGGCAATTGGATGTGCATGAGTGTGGGGTTCACACAGAACAAAGCCTGTGTCTATAGAAGGGAGCTCAGGTGATCCCCAAGACACTTCAATATTTACAGAATTAATACCACCCTCATTTACAGGTAAGGAGTGGTTTGATATTAAAAAGAATAATGCTAACCCATTTTTTTGGACCTGCTATACTCTATCCTTTTGTGGAAGCCCTACATCTGCAAAATTTGGTTAGTGTTCCTATTGTAGAACCTGCAATTCTGTAGTCCCTAAGAGATCCTCCATCAATTACTTAGATACAAATAATGGAAGCTAGTGCTGACAGTGGCTACCTGGGGTCAACGTGGACAGCTGAGTCCTATTAACTATGTGACTCAGATCATTGGAAGCTAGCTATATCTTGGGTGACTAAAACTCCTTTGAAAAGCATGCCTTTGAAAAGCATGCCCTTGAAAGAAGATGTGGGTTCTGGGTGCTATTTTAGTGACTGGATTTTAAAGAGTTACATTGTATTTTTGTATCTCAGTACAGAAGTCTTGAAAAGCAAAAGAGGATTAGTAGGATCAGAGCTGAAGCCCTTAAGCCCACTTATGTGTTAGCTGCTTTTTGTAAATATAGTGTCACAGGAAGAATGACTCCAGGAAATGCACAATCCTATGCATGTCAGCCTAGAACAATGTGGGGAAAACAGGCTGAATCAAGTTATTTTAGTGATTAATTACTATTTTGAACCAAAGTTTTTGCCTTAATTATGTGCCATAGTATGCTAATTTGGACAGTTGTCTCTAGGTAGTTAACTTTATCCCTAATTTAAAAGCTTTTGGCCAGGTGCAGTGGCTCCTGCCTGTAATCCCAGCACTTTGGAAGGTGGATCACTCGAGGCCAGCCTGGCCAACATGGTAAAACCCTGTGGGTTTCCACTAAAAATACAAAAATTAGCCAACTGTGGTGGTATGTGCCTGTCATCTCGGCTACTTGGGAGGCTGAGGCAAGAGAATCGAATCACTTGAACCTGAGAAGTGGAGGTTGCAGTGAGCTGAGATTGTGCCACAGCACTCCAGCCTGGGAAACAGAGTGAGACTCCATCTAAAAAAAAAAAAAAAAAAACTTTCCTAAATGGAAGAATGCTTTCTGGAGGTAGTAAGAATGCCAGCCAGCCTATAAGAGGGGAAAGATAACCATTTTCATCTGGTGTTCCCAACTTTTTCTAAACCACTTATGATGAATGTGCAAATCATTATTCCCCAGATAGATTGACTTCTCCTACCTCATCATCATCTTGTTATCAAAACTAAGCAGGAGGCCAAGAGTGGTGGCTCATCCCTGTTATCTCAGCACTTTGGGAGGCCAAGAAAGGAGGATGGCTAGTGTCCATAAATTTGAGACCAGCCTGAGCAACAAAGCAAGACAATGAAAAAAAAATTAGCTGGAGGTAGTGACGTATGCCAATAGTTCCAGCTACTCAGGAGGTCGAGGTGGGAAGATCGTGTGAGCCTGGGAAGTTGAGGCTAACATGAGCCATGATGGTGCCACTGAACTCCAACCTGGGTGACAGCCAGCCCTGTCTTCAAAAACAAACAAAAAGCCAAGCAGGAAGTGAATGGCTGCTATCTGCATCTTGGATAGAATTAGTGGATAAGACTAGCAATCCCTCTTCTTCCTCATGTTCTTGGAATATACCCCTAAAGGCCTTAATTTGTCTTTGAGAACACCAATACTAGTGACAAACAGGATGTAATGTTTCCATTTGTGATTCTGCTTTTTTTTGGCTCATGTTAGTGCAGTATGACAGTGGGCATTGTATTAAAATGTGAGTCTTACTATTTTTTCTGGTATGGTGAGGCCAACAGATCAGGAGACAACTGCCATTGAAAAGAATCTGTGATACATATTCCAAGAGAGGGGCCCACACCATGTCACAGGTGCCAAGTGGGGAAGTACCAGGGCCAGTCAGGCAGCAGAGGGAGTGAGGGGGAAACTGTGCAAGAGCCTTTATCGTGGTTTCTGCAGGAAGGAATGGCACGAGGCAGGGTAAGCAGGTTTATGATTGGCTAGTTTGATTAATTTCATGGGAATCTAGGACATAGGGGCTGCCTCTTGCTGTCTGCTAGCTGTTCCTAGGGTGAATAGAGCAGGAACACATGGTCCTGAGTGTGAGAGCTAATAGAAGAGGTGATGAGGTATGGGCTCTGGATTGGGTGGCTTGCATTTGAAAGGTGCTTCCAAGCAAGTCATTTACTTTCTCCAGGAATTAGCTGACCCTGAGAAGGGCAGTTCCTCCAGGGTCAGCAAAACCCCAGATATCAAGGCATCAGAAACGCATGATTAATACAGTGTGAGTAATAGTTCCATAAGGACTGGCCAGGTAGCTTGGGGCTTCCTTTCTCTTTTCTCCCCTGCTAAATGCAATAATAATACCTGATTCTCAAAGTAATAGTTGGGATTGAATGAGATGTGTAGGTAATGGGTTGGCAGTATGTCTGGGACCTACCAGGTGTTGAATAAAAGACACAATCATCTATTTGTGAGTGGCTGGAGCATAAGTGCTGCTCATGGAAGTTCGAAAAGTTATTTCATGGCATAGCATGGAGAAGGGTGGACATGCTCCTTCAATACCTGATTCTGCTAGATGGAAAGCAGTTCTCATCTGTGGCCAGAGGTTCCTTTTTCTTTTTAATTTTTTTTTTTGAGATGGAATTTCACTCTTGTTGCCCAGGCTGGAGTGCAATGGTGCGACCATGGCTCACCACAACCTCTGCCTCCTGGATTCAAGCAATTCTCCTGCCTCAGCCTCCCAAGTAGCTGGGACTACAGGCACACCACCACGCCCAGCTAATTTTTGTATTTTTAGTAGAGATGGGGTTTCACCATGTTGATCAGGATGGTCTCGATCTCTTGACCTCATGATCCACCACCCTCAGCCTCCCAAAGTACTGGGACTACAGGCATGAGCCACTGCACCCAGCCTCTTTTAAATTATTTTAAACACCCTCAGAGGCACTTTGCACATAGGTGACAGTGTCATTTTTATGGATCCAGTGGTTGAACTGACTCAGTTTACCATGGGAAAACTTTGGATCCAGAAGAATAAATGGCTTTTGTAGTTTTCACCAAACAAATGAGGAACTGTGCTTTTTCTGAAAATCTTTCATGGATTAATTAGTGGATCAATTTATCATTAAGCTTTCGTAGTAAAGTACCTGATACTAATGAGGGTGAGGCTTAGAAATCTTTACATTTTAGTTCATCCTCTACTTGTGCAATTCCTTTCTTTTCTTAAAATATTTATTATGCCTGAACCACAGGTGTGGTAGTACAATCAGGGTGGTGGCAAAAATGTTAAGGGAAAAATATCAGAGGAAGTAATAGAAAATGTCACAGACCGTCTTGGAAGGCCAGAAGGTTTTGTAAAAGCCTCAGGATAGAATTATGGCTGAAGGCAGCCTAATCCTCTTTGAGCTATTAGCAAAAGTAAATAACAAAGGAATGCAAGGGAGTTTACCTAAATAGCTTATTTACTCATGTGATCCTAAAAACTAACCTTAATTATTCACGAGCCAGATGTCTTTCCTGTGGGGAGGGCGACCAGATTTATCACCCACAAATGGTGTTTGCTTTAGGCCTCAGAATCTGGCCTTTAATCTTTACCCTCTAGTGCTGTTGACTCAAAGCCTTTGTCATTGAATGTGTGCTGATAAAGGCTGGCAAGGCCAGGGAGTCGAGGCTGTCAGCCATTAGCTCCTTTGGGTGAATGGTCCAGACACCCCAGGCCACTCTTTCACTGTGTTCTGTGTCTGAGTGAATTTATTATCCATCGCAGGATGGGGGTCTGCCTGTGGGACCCTGACAGTGGTGCCCTGTGTGAGTAAACTCCTCAGTCGTGCCCTCTTTGAGGTTTTGCTGTAACAGATCATGAAGGAAACTCCAAAAATGAAGGAAAACGTGACTGCATAGTCGGTAAGTCATTGGAGCCCACTCGGGATATCGAAGTTTGGAGACATTGTTCAGGCGAGGGTTTCATCATGAGACAACAGTTATCAGCTCAACAGATAAAAGTATTGAAACAGCTGTTTAAAGCTAGCAGAGGCTCAGTTTCACAAGCTCAATTAAGGGAACTAATGCAAACTGTTGTTTCCCAAAGCCCATGGTTCCCAGCAGAAAGTATGGTAGATGTAAAGCTCTGGGAACAAGTGGGGATAAATCTTAAAGAGCATTATGCACAAGGGCAATGGGTCCCATTAACATCATCATCAGGCCAAAATAACAAAGAGGAAATGGAGATTTTACGAGCCCCCTACTCCAATAAATAGGAAAAAGAATAAGAGACACACTCCAGCTATGGGATCATATCTTAAGCAAGTGGCATTAGAAGGGGAGCTCTTAGCCTGCCCGATAATGGAAGATCAATGAGGCAATTAGGTATATAAAAAGATCAGAAAAAAGGCATTAGAGGTCAAAACTGCACAGCCAAGCAGGCAGTGGGTGGAAGAAAAGTCTTCGTGGAAGGGAAGCTTGCAGTGACCCAGGCCGAAAGGAACCACCCAGGTCTGCAGCATCCACCCAGTGGTGGGAGGAGGGAGCTGTGCCATCAAAAAGAGGTGCAGACTAAAAGCTGCACCTAGGCAAGTGCAAGAAGGCTGCTTCCCCGGGACCCATGCCTCTGTTCTCTGGCTCCACGGATGGCCCACAGTAAAATTTCATATACAAGTGATGTCCCAGATTATAATTCTCTGCTAAATTTAAGTTCTAATAAAGGCCACTGTTATTTCTCCCCTATCTCTAACGTAGTTCTCTTAAAATCCAATTTAAGTTGAACAATAGCCTCTGAAGGGAGAGAAATTACTGAGAGCCCATGAATTAGTTGATGAGCAATTAAAAGCTAGACAGTTAGAACCCTCAACCAGCCCTTAGAATTCACTCATTATTGTCATTCCTAAAAAGTCTGGGAATGGAGACCTTTGCATGACTTACAGGCTATTAATGCTAAATTATAACCTATAGGACCTTTGCAACTGAGGTTCCCTTCCTCCACAGCAATTCCTCAAGATTGGCCTAAAATTGTTATTGACTTAAAAAACTGCTTTTATACAATTTCCCTAGCAGAACAGGATAGAAAAAAATTTGCATTTACATTACCAGCTACTAATAATGAAAGGCTAGCTAGCCAATTTCATTGGAAAGTGCTGCTTCAAGGAATGCTGAACAATCCTACTATGTGTCAGTATTATGTACATCACGCTTTGCTCCCCAGTAGAAAGGAATTTCCCAATTGCAAGATTATTTATTTTATGAATGATATTTAACTGGCAGCTCTAGAGGAACCAGTACTTTAAAATTTATATAACTCTGTCATAAAGAATACACATTTAAGAGGTTTACTCATAGCACCTGAAAAAGCACAAATGTCCTCTCCTTGGAAATATCTTGGATACATACTTACTTCCTGGTCAGTAAGACCTCAAAAGGTTATATTAAATACCAGCAACTTACACACGTTAAATGATTATCAGAAATTACTGGGCAATATAAACTAAAGCCTGCCCTGTGTGCTCTTTTTCTTTGACTTCAGCAATTGCTGGAACAATGCACACATTCTATTTTTATCACACATATTCAAGCCCACAGATCACTGCCTGGCCCATTGGCTTATGGCAGTGAACAAGCAGACCTACAAGTGATGACAGCCCTGCTTGACCAAGCCATCAAATGACATCAATTTTTTCACCAAAATTGGAGAAACTTAACCACACAATTTTAACTTACCCAGAGACTAGCTAAACAAATTATCCTGCAATGTCCAGATTGCCAGCTCATAGGCACATCCCCTCCTGCAACAGGTGTTAACCCTAGAGGACTAGAATCTAATCAGTTATGGCAAACAGGTATTACACTCATCCCTGAATTTGGAAAATTAAGATATGTACATGTATCCGTTGATAGCAACACTCACCTAATTAGTGCACACACTCTTCCTGGAGCGTCCACCTGATATGTCATTAAACATCTTCTTTTAACTTTTGTATTTATGGGGTAGCTCCAAAAAAGTAAAACTGATAATGGTCCAGCTTATGCCAGCTCATAATTTCAACAATTTTGTCACACATGGAACATCCAACATTCCACAGGCAACCCACATAACCCCCACAGACAAGTCATAGTAAGAACATGCCCACTCCACCCTTAAAAATATGCTCAGAAAACAAAAAAGAGGGAGTATAAGGACCCTGAAACACTACTAGCACAAGCCTTATTTACTCTTTTTAAAATTTACATAATAAATTTCAATCAGCTGTAGAAAAGCACTTTGCTAAAACCTCTCAAGACCGAAACAAAGATTGGAGACAGAAATAGAGGGAAAGAATGAGTAAGAGAGAGACTAGAAGAGACAGAGATCAGAGACAGACACAAAATTAAGACTAAGGAGATAAAGTAGGAAGCAGAGAAAGAAATGTTAAGAAAGTTATAGACATAAGAATGCATCTTTAGTAAGGAAGGTTATAAAACAAAGAAAATTAAGGCATGTCGAAGATTGTGAACATCGTGAAAAATGTTATAGGAAGGACTTTATGCAGGAAATGTATAATTTTTTCTTTGAGGGTCTAAGCAAGTTTTAAAATGTGAATTGAAAAATAAATTCTGTGTGTAAACATATTGGTTAAAGTTAAAAAAGTATCATTCAGTTTTTCTGTAAACTAGACATTATAAAGCACAACACATTTTTCTTAAAGCACTAACCTGCTCTTTATCAAAGATTTTAAAAGGTCTCTTTGCACAGGTACTGCCCCTAGAATTTCCAGTACCCCAGCACCAGCCTGGAGACTACGTTCTCTTCAAAGGATGGAAAGAAGAAAAAAACTCAAGCCAGCCTAGGAAAGACCATACAAGACCAGCAGCCCTGGATGATGTGGCTTCTGTGGAAGAAACGGGCCCTGGACATCACCTGGGGAATGCTGAAGAAGGCAACTCAGGAGGCAGAATGAATCCTGCTCTGGACATAGACATCATTCACTCCAGATAATTTGTTTCCTTTTTATTATCTCACTCTGCCTGCAAGGTATACCTGCTGCAATCGAGCCCATCTTCTAATCTCTTTTTTTCTGCCCCATTACTTAGACAGACACCCCCTTTCCCAGCTTCTAACAATGCAACTGCTTGGCTAAAATAAATTAACATACCCCCGGTGAGGTTCCTCAGTGATGTCACACAGCAAACTGAGGTGCCAGTGAACACTATGGGTCTCTCTTTGATTTGAAAATAATGTTGCTACATTGGTACTATTCCTTCTGAAACTATTCCAAACAATAGAAAAAGAGGGAATCCTCACTAAATAATTTTATGAGACCAGCATGATCCTGAAATCAAAACCTGGAAGAGACACAACAACGACAAAAAATTTCAGACCAGCTTCTCTTTGTCTGAGGTCAGATACAGGTCAGGTTCAGATGCAGAGAGATGCTCTGTAAAAAAGGCCATGATCTTTCCCAGCCTGGTGCCCAATACTTCCCTTATTGTACCCTCCAGCCAACTGAAACACTTGCTTTATTCAGCTTTCTCCCACATTCACAACACAATCCTAGCATGGTGTGTGGGGTAACACATGTGCTACCAAGTCAGAGGACCTGCATCGAAACTGTAGCAAATTGCTTAAGCTTTTGGAGCCTGAGCTTCTTGGTCTATAAGACAGGCAAATGGTACCCCATAGTCAGATGTGTTTCTGAAAGAAATGAAGTCAGTGTGCCTATCCCTGTTTCTGGCCAAGCCTCCAACTTGCCTGTGGAGGCTTCCCTCAGTGAGCACAAAAGACGTTGCAGGCTTCTTCTGTACCAGGCAGAGCTTTGACTCAAATCCCTGGAAGAATTCTACCATGGAAATGGGGTTGGGCCCTATGTGAGTGTCAAGGAGTCTTTTACTTCTTTTTATCTTAGGGCTAGAGTTGGGGCAGGCAATTTGGTTTTTGATCAGGTTAGAAAACCTACCTAAGATGATAGCATCCATGTGTAACAGGACCAGGCCCTAAGCCCATGTCTGCTGATCCCAAACCCCAGCTCCTTCCTCTCCCTCTCCATTTTATACTGATGGGCATGAAATCCAAAGGGATCCCTTCGGTGCCTGTGAGATTCGTGATAACTCAAAAACAAAACAAAGACAAATGGCAGCAAGGAAACTCCAAACAACAGCAAAACAGAACAGCTGCAGCTGACCCTGGAGAAGATTCCCTGGGGGCTTCCTGGCTTTCCCGCCCTTTGGGGTAGATCATCGTGGCAGATGGGCCACCCTGACTTGGTTTGATCCTGTTATTGCAGCACTCACACAACTCTGCTCCACAGTTCCCTACCAGAGACTCACCTTCCGTGGCAAAAACTAGCCACAAGTGGGATGAGACAGGGTGGGGTCCAGCATGCACCACTCCTGGCTGCAAGACTCCCTGGTGAAATAAGGAGGAAGCCAATGACACATGGCTTAGTGGTGCTGGACCCGTGGGGTGTGGCTTAATGGTGCTGACCCAGTAGGCATGGCTTAGTGGTACGGTACCAGTAGAGTGTGGCTTAATGACACTAGCAGGAGTCTCCTGTTACTGCTTGTGGAGTGGCAGGGTCAGCAATGAGAAATCCGGCAAGTTGGCTAGCCCAGCCTCCTCACCAACAGTCTCTGCCCACACCCAGCGTTGACTGCGGCAGCTCTCAGGAGAATGCCCTGGTGGCAGCACCCACAGGCTCTGTGGTCACAGGCTTTCCCTGCCCCTTAGGTGAAAGCCGAGGCTTTTAATGTGCAACAGCTTCTAGCAACCAGGCAACTACTTGCAAATAATGCCTGCAGCAGGCGGCAAAGAATGGTAGGATCAGAGCGGGGCTTGGGGCCAGCTTCCCCTTCCCTGAACCGGGGTAAGGGCTAGCTTTGGTGAGGGTCAAAGGCAAGAAGAACCACGCCAGGGTGATATAAATGGTGATGCATTAGACAGGCCTCAGGAGGTGTTATTATCCCAGTGGTTTCAACCACATCCTGTACTAGGCAACCAGCCATGAAGACAACTGGCAAGGTCAAAAGCAGCTGATTATTCAGAGGCCCTGGACTGCATCCCTTCTCTGAGGCAAGGAGACAATTTAGAACTGTGAAGGACACATGAGTATTTGAGAATACCCTTTCTCCCTGGTCACACACCTCACTTGCTATTCTACCTGGCAACTCCTTTCATTCTCCCACTACTCTTACCTGGAACACCCACTCTTTTTTGCCAGTTGGGAATGCTGTGCGTGTGTGTGTACACAGCCTGCTTAATTCTGATACTGTTTCCTTCCCTCTCTCCTGGTGGGGCTCTGCTCGTGTAATAAGCAATGCACACACAGTAGTCAGGATGAAGCACCTACACCCCACAAGGGCATGCTGCTTAGCTTAGCAAGGCTCCTCACTGTGATGCTCAATGTGGTCCTGAGTCTGGGTGATCTATGTGTCCAGACAGCCCTCCCCATTTAACTAAAATAGTATCTAAGAGTCCTTTAACTCAGAACTTTGTAGAAATTAGAAAGATTTTGTTGGAAATGACACTTAGAAATGAAAGCTATATACATTTACTATAAAGATAAGTGTATAAAACCAAATCCAGAAGAAGTTTCAGTAGTCATCTTATACATTTCCAGGTGTTTCTCACTAGGGAGCTGGAAAGGACTCTTCCCTGGACACAGCTAAGATGAGGGCTTCTTAATCCTGGCAGTTCATTAGAATCATCTGGGCTGCTTCAAAAATCACGAACGCTCAGTGCCACCTGAGATCAGCTCTCTGGGGCAGGGGTACACACACCTGTATTGAAAACGACTCTCAGATGCTTCTGCTGCAAGGGCAGGTGAGAACCCCTGGACGAGATGAGCCAACCAGGCTGTGAAATGAAGAGGGGGTAACTCAGCTTTTGGCACCTAGAACATGGAAATAGAAGAAAAAAATGAAATAGCATCCGCAAGCTTTATTCTCTATCCCTTGGCCCACCTAAATGTTAATTATGTGAGTCAGTATCACTCAAAACCTATTTAAAACTATAACCCATAAGCCCTCAGTTTCCTCAGTAGCCACCGTCTATGTACCTGGCCACAGGCCCTCACACTGCCCGTTGACATTTTGCTGGCTCTTCTCAAGCCTTCACCCCCAGATAAACTTATCTCCTAATTCACTAGGAAAATAGAGGTCTCCAAGTTCCCCACCTGTACACAATGCCATCTCTCTCTACCTACAGTCACCTCCTCTCCTCTAGGCTCAGGGGAAGAGGGGCTCCCTTACCTTTCTTCGAGGTCACTCCTTCCAAGAGTCCTCCAAGTCCATTTCCTGCCTCCTCACCTCTTCACTAACTAGGCTACTTTCTCTCTTCCTTTTTAGCCTCTACCTATACACTATGTCTTTCTCAGCATACAAAACCTTCTATTCTGCCTTTTTTCTTTTTTTTTTTTGAGACAGAGTCTCGGTGTGTCGCCAGGCGCCAGGCTGGGGTGCAGTGGCGCTATCTCGGCTCACTGCAAACTCCTCCTCCTGGGTTCAAGCGATTCTCCTGCCTCAGCCTCCCGAGTAGCTGGGACTACAGACGTGTACCACCACGCCCAGCTAATTTTTGTATTTTGTAGTAGAGACGGGGTTTCAATATGGTCTCGATCTCTTGACCTTGTGATCCGCCCGCCTCGGCCTCCCAAAGTGCTGGGATTACAGGCGTGAGCCACCGCGCCCGGCCTATTCTGCCTTCTTAAAACAAAACAAAGCAATCCATCACAATCACAGGTCCTCCAAGTTCTTTCCCCTTTTCTGACTTCTGGCCCCATCACTCCACTGAAATTGCCCTTATCAAACATACCAACTGCCAGTTTCTTGCTAAATCCAGTGCTTCACAGCAGGTAGCAGGGATCAGCACTTTCCCCCAAAGACCTGGCTCCTGCCCTGCCCGGCAGCATCATCTCCTTACACGCGCTTGCCCCCTTGCGGTTGTGTTTTCTGCTCACGCTACCCGAAGTTCTCTCCCGTTTGCCTAAGCCACGTCTCTTTCCTCTCTGTGCCTTTGCTTGTGCTCTTCCCTCTGCCTGTAATGCTCCTTCCCACATTCTTCATTCCTGACTTACACATGTCTTGGCTCAGGTGTCTCCCTATTCTCTTTGGAGAGAGAGAGTTATTTCTAATTGAGATGAGAGCGAACAAACGGCTTCCGCTATTGGGCAGCACCATTTCCTCCCTCACGCTTCCTGCGCAACACCAATAGATGTTCTACAGCTGTAGCTGCTCAGGAGGTTCCTGCTGCTTGGCATTGGAAAGGCTATGTTGGTCCTTAAGTGTAGATTCTCTATTAGATCTGGATACTAGTAATAGGATCATTTTCAAGGGACGCCTACCTGAAATGGAGTGAAATGGTGAAGTTCTATTTAATGCAAGTCCTGGTTCATATACTACCATATTTCTCATATTTGCCTGCTTGTGAAAATCACCTGGTGTTTTTATTAAAAATGCAGATGTCCGTGCCACTGCACTCCAGCCTGGGAAACAGAGGGCGACTCCGTCTCAGAAAAGAATGAAAGAAAGAAAGAAAGAGAGAAAGAAAGAGACAGAAAGAGAGAGAAAAAGAGAAAGAGAAAGAGAAAGAAAGAAAGAGAAAGAGAGAGAAAGAAGAAAGAAAAGAAAAGAAAATGCAGATTTCTAGGCCCACCCCTACTTGGGGAATCAATCTCCAGGATAAGGTCTCATCCTTATGCATCACATGTGTTTTGAGACCTTATTATCTCCTGGGAGGTCGGTCTGTGAATTGTGGCTGGCAAAGCCAATTACCTGTTGAAAGAGAAACACTGTGCTGGCTGAACTGGGGAAACTGGGGCAGTTGAACAACATCTGAGATCAAGGCAAAATAAAATGATTGGCAAATCTTCCCATCATGAGTGAGTTCTTGGCTGGCCCTCCTCATTTTTTTCAGAGAGGGATTTCTTCAAATGAAATATTAGCATTTTGCACAAGGTACACAGAGGAAGGGAGAGGAGAGTTTTGTGGTCCTGGTAGCACTCTTCTATCTCCCATTGCTGCCATGGAATCCCAACACTGTGGCTCAAGTTCCAGGGCATCTGGTTGAGTGGAGTCATTTACCTTCAGAGAGACTGAGCATAGGGCTCCATCTCCAGGTCACTGAAAGTTTACGATGTGGCCATGGATATCTCCCTCATTGCTTCATTATTGCTCAGGGACCCTAATGACATCTTGATGAAAAGGCAGGATTTTAAGTATGTAGTTTCTCTTGTCCCCACCAAGTGAAACCATATGGCCCTCAGCCACCAGGGATAGAATATAGGTTGGAGGTTAAAGCAGGATTCACTTATCCAAGTTGGGGTCAAGAAATGGAAGCTGAAGTAAAGAAGGGAGATGGTAGCCTCTGTTTTTAGGGACATCTGCATACAGTAAACTGTCATTAAAACACCAGACTTATCCTGGTCAGTGCTTCTCTCAGAGGGACCCAGGCCATCAGGCTTCCTCGAACTCCTGGGCTTGAGTGATCCTCCTGACTCAGCCTCCCAAGTAGCTGAGATTACAGGTGGGAGCCACTGCACCTGATCTTGGGGCACTTTTTATTTACAACTTAAAACATTACATATAAACGTCACATATTAATAATATATAATACGACCAGGTGTCGTGACTCACGTCTGTAATCCCTGCATTTTGGAAGCCTGAAGCAGGAGGATCACCTGAGGTCAGGAGTTTGAGACCAGCCTGGCCAACATGGCAAAACTTTGTCTCTACTAGAAAAACAAAAATTAGCTAGGCCTGGTGGCACGTGCCTATAATCTCAGCTACTCAGGAGGCTGAGGCAGGAAATTTGCTTGAACCCAGGAGGTGGAGTTTGCAGTGAGATGAGATCGTGCCACTGCGCTCCAACCTGGGCAACAAGAGTGAAACTCCATCTCACACACACACACACACAAAATACACATACATACACACACACATATTACATATAGTAAACAATGCTATATGAACACCCTTATGGTTTCATTATTACTCATATCTTTTTTTTTTTTTTGAGACAGAGTCTCACTCTGTCACTCAGGCTAGAATGCACTGGTGCGATCTCGGCTCACTGCAACCTCTGCCTCCTGGGTTCAAGCAGTTCTCCCTGCCTCAGCCTCCCAAGTAACTGGGATTACAGGCACAAACCACCATGCACAGCTAATTTTTGTATTGTTAGTGGAGACAGGTTTTTGCCATGTTGGCCAGGGTGGTCTTGAACTCTTGACCTCAGGTGATCCTCCTGCCTCAGCATCCCAAAGTGCTGGGATTAGAAGCATGAACCACCACACCTGGCCTGTATCTTTCTTAATTAATTAAGACAAATTCCTAGAAGTAGAATGCATATTTTATTTGATTTTTTTCCTTTGACATTTTTTTCCTTCAACTTTTAATTTAAATTCCAGGGTACATGTGCAGCATATGTATTTTGTATGAACTTACTTATCATCAATTGTATCTCTGTTTAAAGGTCACTTCTTCAGAGAAGGCATTTCTGATTACCAATTCTAAAATTGCCAGGCTCTATTATATTTTTCCTCTTAATTTCTTCATAGCAATAATTGCTACATGAACTTATATTCTTATTTTTTTTCTTCTCTGCCCCCATTACAAGTTATGCTCTACGAGAACAACTTTGTCTTGTTCAGTGCTTGCATACCTAGAATTGGCTCTAGAATATAACAGATGCCAAATTTGTTAGATAAATGAACTAAAGCACTAAATGGAAAAATTCAATAAATCACAATAAGAAAAAAGCCAAATTAATCTTCTTTTCAAAACCTATTGGCTTGAGTTTTTAAAAAATAGTCACTTATTTAGAATATACAGCAGCTCCCACCAAAAACCCTTGTGTAGTGCGTAAGCATATTTGTACACAGCTGGACTGATCAAAATGCCAAAAAAAAAAAAACAAAACATTTTTCTTTCACATCTTTCATAGTTGATGCCTAGCCCTTTCTGTTGTCCTTTTAGGGAAAGGAAGTTATTATTGATGTTTTGTAAAACAATTACATTACATGTAAATCAGTAATTCTAGTTATAAGAATCAATACAAAAAGATTCTTTGCTAAATGTCAGTACCTTACAATGAAGTTAACTGCAGTACAATATGCATTCGAATAATTACAATGAATTAAAATGTTTATAAAGTATGACTATAATTTCATTAGAAAAATGTTCATATTATTAAAAATGTAAATTCCTGCATAGAGTATGAGAATCAACTATGTTTTAAAATAAAATTTAAAATTTCCAACACATACTTCTTTGATTAATATAAACAGGGGAAACTGTTTTAATAAAAGATGTAGTTAACAATCTCAACCACTAGATGGAAGTGTTTCAGAGTAATAAAAACTGTGCCCTATGGAAAGCATCCTACAGTCAAGATATTTTTTCCTTGAAGGCAGTTTTCAGGCCTGAACATGTATTATGTATGTATTCCTTAGTTTATACTTTTTCTTTCACATCTAAATTGTGGTCTTATTGTAATTATTATTGACTTTCTTTGATGTACGTTTTGTAAATTATATAGGTCTTTTTTTTTCTAATTTAGGAGAGGTCAGTGTCTTTCAAATGTTAACAAAGTATTATAAAATGATCCTGTTATAATACTTAGGACTTAAAAACAGTTTTCTAGTTTAAATTTTAAATTCTGGTAGAAACAGATGGAGATAATGTCTGAATTATTTATGTTACCTATTTCTAAACAAATTGATATTTCTTACCTTTTTCTGTAATGTATATGAATACCTCATTTACTGTAATACAATATTTTCTGATATATATACATAAATATAATAGTAGTACTAATACCTGTGAAGAGCCATGAAGATAAAAATAAGTTCAAATATGTAAATACTTTAGAACAGTACTTGTCATATGCAAAATGCTAATTACACATTATGGCATATTATTTAAACATTTTTATAAAGCTGTCAACTGAGAAAGTGTAGTTATAGTCATGTTGGCAATCCTACAGTAAAGGATAAGGCTCTATCTGAAACAAGCTCTTTATTTTGCCAAGAAAGGGCACCAGATGAAATCTGAGTTGACATATATTGTAAATAAAACCTTAATTTCAAAATTGAGCTGAGCTTTAACTTTGGTACATAAAAATGTACTTCTATGTAATTGGCTACCACCCATATAATACCCTCAATGTCAAGTGGGCACCGACATCACCTGAAGAGCTTTTTAAGACAGATTGGTGGGCCCCAGCCCCAGAGCTGTTAGTTCTGTAGATCTGAGGTGGGGCCCAAGACTTTGCAAGTTAAAAAAAAAAAAAATTGCTGCTGATCTAGGAATCACACCTTGAGAAACACTGACCTACTATAGTGTGTGGATTTGAAAATAATCAGTTAAACTAAGGAAAATTTAAAAAGAATGAGAATAACTCTTAAATATAAGGATGTTCCATTAATTATTTGAATACTTTTTTAAAAGAACTAGCAAATTAACTTTCAGAATGAAAAAGTTATGGCATATTTCCTTCAAGATTTATGAACTAAAATCCACAACACAGTGATAAAAATTTTTAATGAATTTTAATATCTGGCAGATCAATTCTATTTTTTATCCCAAGTAACACTGGTCTAGGAAAATTTGCTTAACATTCTACCGTATTCAATTTTTTAATAAATCGAGCCAACAAAAAAACTAATTTTGAAAGACTCTGCTTGAAAAACTTCTTTGGGATCTATTTTGTCTCTGTGGAAGGCAGTCTTGCATTTGCTCATGATTCTTTCCAAGTCTGGGCTGGCAGTCCCTTTGCAATGGGATAAGCAACACAGGACTTTCTAAAATCCTTCGATGACTCAGTTCCCACTCTACTTCTATCTGCTATTTCTTTATCTCTCCAGCAGCTTTGAAGTGCTTACCTAGAGCTGATTACTATAAACCCTTTCTAAACTATCTTACTTCCCAGGATACTGCACACTTTTCTGTTTTACAAATCTTTAGGACGTTTTTGAGTGAATGGCGACACCTAGTGTTTATGGTAAAATGAACACCCAAATTACTGCACAGAATGTACCAATATGGAACTATGTTAGAGTTACATGACCCAAATTACTAATGTTAGTACTTCATTCTGAAAGTATAACTTATCTAAGGGATGATATTCTTCATTCTCAGGTTTTGCCATGATGTTAGAAAAATTCCCAACCTAGACTGTAGTTGTGGCAGTTTCAAATCTGAGACATGTAATTCCAGTGGCATAGCATAGCAGTAAAATTAAAATCTAAAGAGAACACTCACACTGTGAGCCTCAACAGAATTAGCCAAAATGAAAAATGATGCTAATATCTAAGGTTGGCATGGGAAATACGAACCTGTTTGTTTATAACTCCTGCTGGTAATACAAATTGGTAAAATAATTAAGAAGAGCAATTCTACCATAGGTATCAAAATGTATAAGAAGTTCCAAAAGATACTCTAGAAAAATAATTCAGAAAACTCTATTTCCTATTTTCCTATAATTTACATTAAATTGTAGAGAAAATAATCCATATTGTTCATGTGTTTTACATGGCTATTTTTGAATAAAGCCTATTATGAAGATAGCATTTTATAATAATAGAATGTCAGGAAAAAAAGACCCATGGAGTTCATCTAGTCCAGGAGTCAATACACTGATGTATAAGCCTTGCATTTATGTGCATGTGTGTATTGTCTGTGAGAAATCTATAACACCCTTTGTCATACTTCAAGGTGCCTACATGCACAATTTAGCAGTTAGCACAGGGGTTTTAGGAATTCTCTGAAGCCCAGTTTATTCATCACCCTCAGAAACAACTGGTCTAATCAACTCCACATGTAATTCAAGAGGAAATTGAGATCTAAAACAAGTAAGTTTCCCAAACGTACTTTGCTAGTTACAGCATATACCACACAAACTAGCCCTAGTTCTGAACATTCTAACTTCAAATCCAGTTTCCTATCTATATTTATCTCTATCTTTATATACATAGATTTTTAAAACACAAAACCCCTATAATACTTTTTGATGTTTGCACTCTTACATTTGTCACTAAGGATTAGAATTCCTTGGTAGAATAAGAAGATATCAAGTTTCGTACTGTTATTTTATCAACAGAGTCCAGGGAAAGGGGTTTGCACAAGGTCATATTGCTTATCTACATCGATGAAAGCCAAAAGGTAGCCTCTGATGTTTTAGATAGATGTTTGCCACTGGTATTTCAGAGATCAAAGTCTGGCTGAATGAGCTGGTATACCCCTAAAAATTCAGTTATTATCTGTAACAATATCTAACTTTTAGGTCTGTGGAAAGGAATGAATGAGAAAATCATAACTAAAATAACAAGAACAGAAATATATTCTTACCTAAAGGTTGTTGAAATGAATATAAACACATGTACCATATAATTATTATTGTATTAATCTGGGTTCTACAGAGAAACAGAAACAATAGCATACACATACACTTGCATACTCTGCCTACCTACCTATCTATCTATCTATCTATCTATCTATCTATCTATCTATCTATAGATTTACTACAAAGAATTGGCTGCCACAATTATGGAGGCTGAGAAGATCTGCAGTCAGCAAGCTGGAGACCCTGGAAACCCAATGCTATGTGTAGTTCAACTTCGAGTCCAAAGCCCTGAGAATCAGGAGAGCCGATGGTATAAGTTTCAGTCTGTGTATGAGTCTGAAAACAGGAAAAGACCAGTGTCTTAGCTGGAAGTCAGAGAAAGGGACTTCTTTGTTACTCAGCCTTTTATTCTATTCAGGTCTTTAATGGTTTGGATGAGGCCAACCCACATAAGGGAGGGAATGTGCTCTACCCAGTCTGTGGATTCAAATGCTAATCTCATTCAGAAACACCTCACAGACGCACTCAGAAATAGTTTAACCAAATATTTGGGTATCCTCTGGCTCAGCTGAGTTGACATATAAAGTTAACCAAAACAATTATTATGTGTGAAAAAAAGCAAGATACTTATATGACTATCAAAATAAAAACATAAAGGAAAACAGGTTTTCCTTTTCTTCTTTTTATTTTTTTGAGACAGAATTTTACTTTGTCACCCAGGCTGGACTGCAGTGGTACCTTTTGGGCTCACTGCAAACTCCTCCAGGGCTCAAGCAATCCTCCTGCCTCAGCCTCTCAAATAGCTAGGACTACAGGTGTGTACTACCACACATGGCTATTTTTTTTTTCTTTTGTAAAGGTAGGGTTTCATTATGTTGCCCAGGCTCGCCTTGAACTCTTGAGCTCAAGTGTTTTTCCCACCTCAGTCTTCCAAAGTGCTGTGATTACAGGCATGAGCCACTGTGCCCAGCCAGGAAAACAAGTTTTTGAGTAGGAGCTACTGGGTTTTAACTCCACCAGAGGGCTCACATCTTTGTAATACTTTGCTACTGTAAGTAAAGCTTCTCTAATAGCCACTGCCATTTCTTATATACTCACTGAAATAATTGTGTCATAAATGATCATTGTTTGCAGGCTTTCCAGAAGAAAAAGTCTTGGAGTCATTATAATTTGAACAAGTGTCAGAGAATCCTGTGGATTGACTTCGAGTGTAATGCTGGGCTTCCCTTGGATGAGTAATTCTCTGTCTTTAATAAAAGAATCTTAACCTCTTTTAAGAATTCATTGCAGGTCCCTTCTATTTTCTTCAGGACTCTGGGCAGATGGCCATAACATTCAAGGTCCTACCCATTAAACGTATATATTTGTCATTATTCTTTTTCCTTACAAAATTCTTACTTTCTCTGCTAGCCTTGGTGAAATCAGAGGACACATACAAAGCAACTAATTGCTTGCACAGCTCCCCATTGTATAGTTAAGTTCATTGGAAAACACATTATACTGGAATCCTGCAGATGGTTGGACACATGGTATCTAAAATGTTATTTATACTTTGTAACTAGTCACTATGACTACAAGATTACCCTTGCCTAAATAATTAAAATTGTGTATTCTGTATCAAAGTCCATGATCATCATTCTCACACTGCATTCACTGCAGTAAGAAATTAATAGTGACTTCATTTCCTGCTTGTCAACAACTAAAATATGTGTATAAACATCACTGTGTTAGATTAATAGTGACAGGGTGATAATAATCAATGATAAAATGTATCAACTTTTTTTTTCCTAAAAGTGTATCTTAGTGGTTTAGATTCTAAATCACTTCTAAATTATAAACTTTAGAGGATGAATTTTAAAGTCAGTAAAGCTGATGGCAAAATGGCAATTCACTTTATATGCCAACTCTGATCACTTGGTAATGGCTGCCTGCAGTGTTCTTGAGAAGAAAGGCACATCGAGGTAGGACCACAGGGAGTGCCACAGTGGATTAGTGAAGTTTGCCCTGGACATAGGGATAGGTAGTTACAGCACATGCGCTGTGAATTTGCATTTCCTGGGTTTGTAGTTATGAGTTTTAGATTTTAAGAGTCAGAGATCCCTGGGATTGATTCTTGGCATCACCACTTATTAGCTAAATAGCTAAGTGACCTTGAGTAAGTTATTTAATCTCGCAGAGTCTCAGCTGCACTCAGTTCCAGCTCCATCTACTGCAAATTGAGGAAAGTAGTATTCTCTCTCGCTTGCTCTCTCTCTCAATGGTTATGATTTTAAATGTATGTAAATGGCACCTAACATAAAGCTGAGTATCTAAAAATGTTAGATGGTACTATTACTGCTGCTACTAATTATATTAACAAATAATATTTCTTCAGGTTCATTATGCACTGAAGAAATAACTGGTCAGCAGAGACATTAAGAACACATAGCAGTATCTATCCTCCCAATCTTGCAGAAGTCATTCTTTTCAAGCAAGTCCAAAACAAAGTGCCTAAAACGTAAGCTTTGCAGGAGTCAGCTGTGGCATAGTGAACAGTATGACAGCCCTTGGAACATTATGGGTGAGGGGGAACCTAGGCTCTACTGTTTAACTCAGTATCACACAGCTGGGCTTCAAATATTAAGTTGGTGCAAAATTAATTGTAGTTTTTGCTATTACTTCTAATGACAAAAACCGCAATTACTTGTGCACCAACCTAATATTTTCCCATTTTCCACTAAAGTGTCATAACATTTATGCAAACAAAAGCAATTTATGAATTCCAAAGTACAATACATATGAAGAAATATAGACATTTCAATGCCATTAAAAATTCAGAAAGCTCAGAAAATAACATACACCATTTACCTATTACCTGAGACTATCAATGTCAATAACTTATCAGATTTGTTTCACATTATAGTATCACTTATTTAAAGTGGAGGATGGATAAGAGATTGCTGTGTGTTCTTAAATAAGTAATGCCTTATGTTGGAATCTCTTAGCTTCAAAGGTGAAGAATTTATGCTTTTAAGAATTTCCAGGAACTATTTTTTAAATCCAGAATTAAGAACAGATTTGAAAGTTGATGATTGTAGTGTTTGCTGAAATTGTGGGGTCATTCGAGTAGATTAGGAATGGCCAAACGACTTCAGAACTAACTTGTAAGTCTCATGGCAAAAAGTCATTCAGTCTCTGAACAGTTGACCTAAACCCTAGATGGGTAACAATTTTGCTGGGTTCAGCCATATGGAAGGAGGGATCTAAGAGCAAAGTCAGTCTTGGAATCCAATTAAGTCAGCTTCTGATGGAGGGGGGAGAGAGAGAGAGAGAGAGAAAGAGAGAGAGAGAAAGAGAGAGAGAGAGAGAGAAAGTTTTCATTACAGTATTTTCACAGTAGTATGATTAACTTTCTTTAACCAGGACAGCTTGTCTCCAATTCCTCTAATGCACAGTGAAATTTATATGACTCCTTTAACACTTTGGCGTGTAAAATAATACATCAATTAGAAAGGACTGGAATATTCCTCTTGCTCACAGCTGCTTTTCTCTGATTTTTGTCAAATGAAGCTGCATATTGCAGCTGCCATGTTCTTCTACCTGTTTTTTTTTTTCTTTATTTGCAGATAGCAGAAGGAAGTTTAACCCTATGCATATCATTATGATGAGTTATTTCAGGTAGGAAATCACTATTGGAAGAAAAAAAAAAAGACTGCGACTTTTGGTGCCAAAAATAAGCATTTATCACTTCAAATTTTATAAGAGAAGCCAAAGTCATGCCACAAAACTTGGGGTAAGCACATGAGATTGCTAGGCTGAATGTGCAACCTCATTATGCAGTGTTCCTTCTGATGAAACATCTGACTTGGATGCTTTCCCTCTTGCCAGAAAACTTTTTTCGACTTTTCTTCTTTAAAAGAAAAGAACCTCTGTAATGCTAACTCTATTTCTTTTCCAACAATCACACTTTAAATCAATGTATTAGAGCAGTAGCTTCATTCCTGTGACTTCCTATCACTATTTCTCAAAGAAGCCTCCCTGGATCCTAGTACCCTATTTTATTAAGTTTGTTCCATTGGGGATGGATGGGGGGATAGGTGGAGGAACAAAAGTTTTCTATGATCAAAGGAATGAGAAAGTACAATAAAATGAAGTCCTTCTTAGAGAATCAAAATACATGTTAAAAACAGTGAGAACATAGAATGGAAGTTTGTTTAAACAAGTTTCACAGACTTGTTTGTTCTTAGAATGCTTTTTTGTTTTTCACAGAACCCTTAATATCATGTGGGGCATTTCAAGAACACAGTTTGGCAAACAGTGGTATCAATCTTTTTTTCTTCAACTCTTATGTTACTCACTGTATCTACTTATATTTATTTTGGTGTTTAAAACCATTCATTTCATAATCTCTAACCTGTAGTTAGTAAGCAGTCTAGCTCTCCCCAAAGAAGAAGTAGGAAATTATGTTCTATTGTTTATGTTTGAATTCATTATAACTAAATTATTTAATTTGATTCTAATTAAGTTTCTGGTGGAACATGTGGAAAGCTTAGAATTTTTTTCTCTAACCCAATGAATGATAAAGTTGTTGGCCTGATACATCAACCAAACTAAACAAAAAACATTGCATAAATTCTCAGGATGCGCTTTCCTTCTCATAGACTGAATATGTCCATTGCATAAAGGTAATACAGAACTTGGACAAGTTTTCTAAATAAACTAGGAAAAGATCTGAAATAACATCAATCAGAACAATGCTTAAGAGATCAGGTTAAGAATTTGGAAAATCTAGCATCAATTTTATACCTTTACATTTACTAATTGTGTAATCTTGGACAAATTATTCAATTCTTATGGCATTCTGAATGATGTGAAGATTAAGTGAGATAGTGAATGTAAGAGTCTTTAGCACAATTCCTGACAATAAAGCACATTAAAATGGTAGCTACTATTTTATTCTACTAATAAGGACATAAATTGAGAAGGAAGCTAAAATGTCCACTGAAGCTGGTACCACTAACGCCTAGAATGCTGGCGTTGGTCTGAAATTTACACTAAGCATTAAAATTCATCTTTCTGTTTTCTTTTTATTTGCATTCCCTCATAGACCTTTGTGGAATTTCTTAGGTCACCTGAAATAGTCTTTTCTGATGATGTATTAATGTTAATTATGTAAATAATCTATGAATTACTATTAAGCAACCCTTATTTTTATTGAGCTAAATAGCCTTAATAAATCAACAATAATGGAACAGGGTATTAAAATAAATCAAAAGCTATCAGTTATCACATAGCAGACATCTAATAGTCGTGTAAAAAAATCTATCTGATAGAACATGCAAACTTCAGGTGTCTGAGGATGATAACCAGTTAAATGTCTCTGAAACAGTTTATCCACATTGAGGGTAAAATTTGGGCATCTTAAATCCTATGAGTATTACCTTCTCCTCTACTCCTTCCTAAGGGAAAGAGCTGGAGAGTGTCTTTGTTTGCTTCTAATGCAGATAGTATCAGCAGAATCTTGAAAAAACCTTGAAATAGACCCCCTGAATTTAAAGGGACACATTAAACTGGTGTCTGCATCCTATCTGTAAAATCGGGTGTCTGCATCCTATCTGTAAAATCCGAAGACAAGAGATAGATAATTGAGAGCAGACAAGTGGAAGGAGAGAAAAGTCACGGAATCACATTTCAGTCTAAGAGTCTGTTGGGGCAAAGGATGGGCAAGTGTTTTCTCTGGTCCCGATATGGACAATGAGGGAGTGAGAGCCAGTATGGGGTAATGGGTCAAGAGGTAGTAGTTAAATCTTGTTCAAGAACACTCTCCTAGAGGAGTGACAAACATCAGCAGAAAAGAGCTGGCAGTAGATTTTTGGGGTGTAATGGAGCTGCTACAGGAGGAAATGAGCAGATATGGAAATCTGTGTGCCCATTCAGTGGAACTGGAGGAGAAGTTTCCCCCAAATCAGAGAGGATTGGTCTCCCAAGAACCAACAACACCATCCAGGAGAGGAAGAATCAGCAATAAACACCTGCTAGACTTAGAGTCTGAGAAAAGGAAAAGCAAACCAGATAGTCTTCCCCTAAGCTCCACCCCGATACCACAGTCTATTACTTTACAATCAATATTACCTGGATGTAGATTTTCTAATTTCTAAAGGGAGGGTTTGTTTTGTAACTTAAAGTAACATTGGATTTTGCATTGTTGTTCAATGTGTATGACATAGCAGTTATACAAGATGACTAAGCTCCAGACATCTGCTGTACAGCATAGTGTCTATTGTTAACAATTAGATATTGTTAAAAACCTGTTGAGGGAGTAGATCTCATGTTAAGTGGTTATAACACCCATATATACACCCAATCAAAACAAACAAACAAACAAAAAATAAAGGCACACCGAAAACTTTTGGAAGCAATGGATATGTTATTACATTACTATAGAGATTGTAACATGAGTGCATACATATGTGCAAACTCATCAAATTGCAGAAATTATGTGCGTGTTTGTATACAAGCTATAACTCAATGAAACTGAATAAATAAGCATTGGTAATTCTTAAAATTCACCAGTAAAGTCTTATAACTGCATACATTTTCATCCAGAGGCAAGGAGATATCTTCTGCCATTGAGTCTCTAAGTCTTACCTCCTCAAATCCTCCCTAAGGGAAAGAAGTGAAGAGGCTTCCCCATTTGTGCCTAGAGAAAATAAGTTTAACACGATCATAAAGAGACTTTGATAAGGGTCCCCTGAGATTAAGGGAACATAGCAGACTGGTGTCTGACTTTTATCTTTAAAATCCAGAAGACAAGAGATGAATAACTGAGGACAGACAAGTGGAAGGAGAGTACCATGCTTGTATAATACTTTGATTTCAAATCTCAAAGAGTAGAAGACTGAATAAAGTTAGTTTATTAATAATGTTAGTATTTATTTAATTGAAACTGTCCCAGGAAGTATGCTATGCACTTTGCTCACATTCAATGCTCCTAACAACCATGAGATAAATGTTGTTAGCCAATTTTCAGATGAGGTAATTGATGCTCTAAGTCACTCAATTGCTTTAAATAACAAACTGAAATCAGGCCCCAAACTTATGAGACTCGTAACCACATTTCTTTCCAAGATATTACAAACCCAAGCCCAACTTACTTCTAAGTAGAACATAAAGATCTAGAGAGAATATCAATTATTTTCACATGCAAACCTTTTGATCAGAATATTAGAAGATGATGGAATGATATTCTTTTCTCTCTGGAATAAAGATGGTTTACATTTTATAACATATCTTACAAAACCACCCCAAAATGTATTTGGTAAAATAGCTTAGTTTTCAGCTCTACAAAAGATGCTGAAAAGCAAGAAATTTTATTAGAATACCTAGAATCAAATTAGAAAGAAAATACCCTTGAGAAGTTCTTCCTGAAAGGTAGATAAAGTTTCCCAGTTTGATTATATATTATTTTATCCATCAATTGTCAATTATAGTAGCAGGAACTAAAGCAGTGGTAGCCACTGGGAAAGAGGAGGGACACAATTGAGGAGTCAATTAATCTAAGACTTATCAGAGGCTTTTGACAATTTATAATTTCATTCAGCTTTCCTTTGTCCGATGAAAAAAATTAATAAATCTAGACTTTGGCAAGAAGAGATGATTCCAAAGAATTATATGAAAGTAGTAAGTGGACATTGAAATAGGGGGAGGAAAACTTTCTGATCAGTAGATCAGCAAATGTCTCAAAAGTTAGGCAAAAAAAAAAGGTTTTCTTTTGTAAGGAGGAAAAAAAAGGCTGTAGAGGTGTCGGGGAAGTGTGATGAGCAAGAAGGGTGGCTACAGAGAGAGCAGATCAGAGAATATTTCACTCTGAGGTCAGCCCATTCTGTGAAGGGGTCCTTAAAGAGAAACTGTGGGCTGGCTCAGGCTGAGGGTGGGTTTGGGGAAGGATAAAAGATTAGCCAAAAATTGGTCAACAACCTTTTTGTTACATTGATCAGTGAGGACAAACAATTCAACTAATCATCTCTGAACAAAGAATGGGAATTTTGTGTGTGTGAGGGGGTCCTCTGACTAGCATCATAAACAAGTGAGTATCATAAGTCTTATGAGTCTTACCTATGTCCTACAGGGGAAGATGTGTCTTCTTTTGTTGTTGTTGTTTGTTTTGTTTTTTCTGTAGGCTAGGCCCCACTTCCCAGAACATCAGAACATAAAAGGGTGGGAGTATTCTTAATCTTGGCTTTTTTTTTTTTTTTTTCCCAGGAGCACAGGGCTCAGGTAATACTCAACATTGCACCTTAAAGATCTGTATGTTGGTAAGTGCCAATATATATTATATAGTGAAAAGCAACTTCATTTTACAAAAGATCTGTAACTAATTTCAAAACAGAAAAATCAAGCCATCAGTTTTCTTTGATGCTACAATTCAGCAATCTTAAAGTGGGGACTGACTCACATTAATTGGTTTACTCATCTCTTCTGAATACTAATAGATGCTATACTAATAATAGTTGTCATTTACTGATTTCTTTATGCAAAGCACTGTTCAGAGCATCATATCTTTTATCTTCTTTAATCTTCATAGCCTCACTAAACTTCAGTTACTGTGACTACAATTATTTTCCAACATAGAAAATCACACCTGGAGAGGCCCAAGTTCCCACAGTGGGTTTTGTAACCCAGGATATTATAGTGCAACATCCAGCCCCTAACTGTTATAGCATACCATTTCCCATAATCCACAGACAGTGGGAGGCCTTTGTCTCTGAGGTCCCCTATCCTAGAAAATAGTATTTATTTAAGCATAATTCTAATGTGTGTATCTTTGTTGGCTTGGGCTGCTGTAACAAAATAACATGCAATGGATGGATTAAGCCACAGACATGACTCGCAGTTCTGGAGTCTGGGAAGTCCAAGATCATAGTGCTGACAAATTCAATGGTCTCTGGTGAGGGTTCTCTTACTAGCTTTCAGATAACCTTCTTCTTGCTGTATTCTTATATGACAGAAGGAGCCAGTGCAGGGGTGGGGAGAGAAAGAGGGAGAGCACAAGTACAAGCTCTCAGAATCTCTTCTTATAAGGACACTAATCCTAGAGGATCAGGGCCTGATTCTTAAGATCTCATTTAACCTTAATTACCTCCTTGGACACCCTGTCTCTAAATGTAGTCACACTGAGTGTTGGGCTTTCAAAATACGAATTTAGGAAGGATTAAATTTCTACCCATAACAGGGTATAAATTGTGGAAATTAAAAGATCAGTAACTATTTATTTATTTTTTTCTTAGAGTAATTGAAAAGGCAGTAACTTTACAGTGACTCTTACGGTAAATTTAGTATACACAATTTTAATAATTGTATTCAGAGCATTCCTTTGAATAAATTACCAGATGGAACATACTATTACGCCATCTCACAGTTTGTCTCCTATCACTAACCCACTTAGCCCACCCAAACCCAACAGTACAACCCACACTCCCAGCATATTTCATGTATCTTTGAATTTTTCCAACAATCATGCATTGTAGACCTTCCTAGACAAATTTTGTAATTTATATTGGATGAGAATTTCTGGAGGAATCAAAACTAAATATGTCTGAAACAACGATTTTGGCTTTCTAGTTTAAAATATCCTATTTCTTTCTATGATTTAAGAGACACTGTCTACACATGTGTCTCCAAGCCAAAAGCTAAACAGCAGAATCCCAAATAGAAAGGCAATTTATCCAAAAACACACACACACACTTAGACAATCATTTGTTGTACATACTTTGGCTAAGGGGAAATAAATGTCTGCCTCAAGAAAGAAAGAAATTGAGAAATAAATAATTGGTCAAGGGAATCCCAAATTATAAGGGCAGAGAAAGTTAGCTTTATTCTGAATAAAATATCCATGGAATATAAATTGAAGCCAATTTAAAATCTTCATTCTGACAAAGGATTAGCTGATGTTCACTGTATCTAACTTTTCTCCACAGTCTCTATGTTTACATTCCAGACAGTTTGACAAGACTAGAGCTATTTCTTTTGTTGTCATAATCGAAGTAATCATCAATAAATTATTTGATTGTTTTCTCTGCAGTAGAAAAAAGTTATTTGATCATTTTCTCTGCAGCAGAAAATACAGATTATGTTTTGCCATAATTATTAAGTCTTAGAGTATGTAATTGCCCACAATTATCCTCTATCCACTGTCAGATGTATTTTAGTAAGTTTTTGCAAAGACCTAGAACTACAGACAAAAACTTTGGTTATTGGTTCAATTAGCAATGAAGCATAGTGTCTTTTCTTCTGTGGTATTTTAGTTTTTCTAGGTAGTTAGGGAAGATACTATGAGATTGCTCATTGCTATAGAGCCCATGTTCATCACTATCTATCTGAGTCCCTTTGGGCTCAGAAGTTTTTATACAGTTATTAATAGTTTTTCAGAGTTCTTAAGATATGTTACCTGTCTTTTTATTCTTTTTTTTTTTTTTGAGACAGAGTCTTGCACTGTTGCTCAGGCTGTAATGCAGTGGCGTGATCTCTGCTCACTGCAATCTCTGTCTCCTGGGTTCAAGCAATTTTCTGCCTCAGCCTCCTGAGTAGCTGGGACTACAGGCGTGCACCATCACGCCCAGCTAATTTTTTTGAATTTTTAGTAGAGACAGGGTTTCACCATGTTGCCCAGGATGGTCTCGATCTCCTGACCTTCCAAAGTGCTGGGATTACAGGCTTTAGCCACTGTGCCCGGCCAAGATATATTACCCGTCTGTAGTTACTGACATGCTGAAACTCCATTCAGTACACTGATTTTCAAGGTACTCCACTTTATGCTAGAGTTGCATTTTTAAAGACTTTAAATAATTCCAAACTCACTATGTTTTATATTTACCAGTTAAAGAGAGTAATTCCACTTGAAATGACCTAGTTACAATTTACACAACTAGCTACGGATCAAATTAATATTTGAATTTAATTTTTGGGATGAAAAACATTTTGCACAAAGAGTTTTTATGGTCTGTCACACTATTTCAAATATAGGTAAATCACATTTATATAAAACATAATTATACAATTGTGTTGTAAGAGGTTTTTAGTAAGCCACAGAGTCATAGACAGATGAGTAAGCTTAAGAGAAAGATGTTGAACAAATTATGCAATAATTATTGAACACTGCCAATTATTGATAGAATAAATGAGCCCTTTCTTTTGCCAAACTGAGGAACATCCTTTATTCCATGAAGGAGTCCAAGCAGCTTGAGTAGAAATCACACGCATGCACACAAATCTCTTTCTGTTTCTACTATTCTCCAGACATTTCCATTTGCAACCATGAATGATGGCTAGTCTGCCTTTCCCCTTCTTTTTTCTTCACTTTACTTTGGTTATTTTTTTCTTCCTCTTTCTCTGCCACAATGTAATATGCTAGACATAACTATTTGCCTAAATAGCTGCCATTTACTGAGACCCCAAGAGCTACTATCACGTGTAGTTAGATTCACGCGTGCACTAATGATCTAACTCTAATAATTGTATTCAGAGGATTCCTTTGAATAAATTACCAGATGGAACATCTGTAGACTTAGTTTGTTACGACTAAGAGTATAACCAGAGTTGAAGCTCTCGTAAAGCTCATATACCATTGTGGAAAACTGGAACCAATGCCTGCCTTGGACACGAACAACAACAGCTAATAATGTGGTTATCTAGGGATAAGATAGCAAATAGATTTCAAATATTGTGAAAATTCAGATTGACAAATGGATCTTGGAAATTATTGTCTTGAAGATTCAAAGGCAGCATTGATTACAAATATGCCAGGACAGCTGAGTGATGTCTGCCAGGGTGTAGACAGGGGATTTCAGAGATATAAACCATGGAGTTGAAACTCGAATTGATGCCTCATGCCACATATTGTGTATCCCTGACTTAAGTGGTAAGTAGGCAGATGATACCTGATGCCTAAACATAGGAATGTTTGTCAATGTCTGGGTGATTGACAAATACTTGGAGATCAACCTCTAATGGTTAACCACCAAAGACATCGAATGCCACTGCTAAAGACTCAGACCACCAACTTGAACCTGTATATTAATTAGCATTGTCTAAATATCTGGTCACCATTGGCTGAATGGCTAGAGTCTCACCTCCCTCAGTTCCCCAAATCTGAGTACATTTCCTGGAACTTCTAACAAGCTAAAAGTTTACTCTCTAGAACCCATGGCAGAGATTTCTTTCTACCAAGACAGAGCAGAGCACTGTGGTGGAAACAGCAGTGGAGAGAGTCAGGACTCTCAGATGTTGGTGAGGTTGTCGAGAAAAGAGAATGCTTATATACTGTTGGTGAGAATGCAAATTATTAGTTCAGCCCCTGTGGAAAGCAGTTTGGAAATTTCTCAAACAACTAAAAATATAATTGCCATTTGACCAAGCAATCCCATACTGGGTATATGACCAAAAAATAAATAAATAAATTGCTCTACCAAAAAGACACTTGAACTCATACATTTACTGAATTACTATTTATAATAGCAAAGACATGGAATCAACCCAGGTGCTTATCAATGGTAGATTGGATAAAGAAAATGTGGTACACATAAACTATGGTGTACTACACAGACATAAAATATAATAAATCCAAGTCTTTTACAGCAACATGGGTGCAGCTAGAGGCCACTATCCTAAGCAAATTAATGCAAAAACAGAAAACCAAATACTACACGTATTTATAGGTGGGAGCTAAAGTAGCTGGGTGGGAGCTAAACATTGGGTACACAAAATATTGGGAACACAAAGATGAGAACAATAAACACCTCCAAAAGTGAGGAGGGAAGGGGTGAGCAAAGGTTGAAAAACTATCTATTAGGCACTATGTTCACTGCTTGGGAGACAGGAACATTAACAAAAGCAGAAAGACAAGTGAGGAAACTATTACAGTGGGAGGAGTAAGTGAGAAGAGGAAGGAGTACTAAAATATATGAATTTTACAGCACTAATATAGGGTTTTGGAATTCCAGTATTGTTTCTATGTGCATTGCCACATAATTTCCCAGCTAAAACAAGGAATTATGAATTTCTCTATATTTCCCATCAGTCACCAACAATTTCCTAAAAATAAAGCAAACTAAGAATTTAATTTAAATTTACAAAACGATATGCATGCATAACATCAGCTGACACTTTCCATCACATATCTGACCATAAATTTATAATTCTATTTAAATTGCTGTGATAATAGAGTAGGCACTGATGCGTATTTAAGTCTTCTAGTGTTTTCAGAGGTACAGTTTTTTATCAGGGACCTGTAAACCACAGCCACAGGCCAAGTGCATCTCCTCTGTTTTTTTAAAGTTTTATTGTTGCACAGCTATAATCATTTCCATATTGTCTTGACTGTTTTTACCCTTACATTATTGCATGGTTGTGACAGAGGATATGGCCTGTAAAACCCTAAATGTTTATTATCTAGCCCTTTATAGGAAAAGTTTGTTGACCCCAGTTCGGTATTATCAATTTCAATAAAACAACATCAGCTTTTTGTAGTTTGGAAATGCTAGAACGACTTCTAAGGGGAAATAAAAGGTAGTCTACAGTGATAGAAAAATGCTCATACTGATAAGTCAGAACCAATGCACCAATGGAAATTAAAGCCATTATTTGCAGGGAAATTGTAAATAAGCAAGATATTTATTAAAAACCAACAACAACATAACTATGTTTTTATTTTAATATTGGGAATAGAGCATATTAGATGTGCATAAAGAGTTTACTGCTTTGGGGCTCTCAAATACTCGGCTGTGGGTTGATGAGAAAGGAAGAAATTTGCTTTTTTGATCTATTTCTGTACATGAAAGGAATAGAAATTATCTAAAAAATATTATCTAAAAGAAAATAATCCCTTTAAAGTGATACTTAAAAGTGAAAACATATTTGCATTACAATAAAATTTTAAACACTAGTTTTCAGTATATATTATAAAGTACATGTGTTCAATTTACTTTGCTTGAATTTGGCTAGGAAAGGTCAGGTTTTTTTTTGTTTGTTTGTTTGACTCTTTATCAGCCGTTCTTATTTGTGATGTGGATGAGACGGTTAGAGGTGGTCTTTAAAATGATAGGATGTCTGCTAAGACATCATTCATGGCCCTTTGCGTTAATTAACTTCAGTTAGGGTTGTTGGGGGAAATTTGATTGGGATATTATGTTTGATTTCTCTTTGTAGCTCACCAGAGGACAGAATCCCAATGCTTTCTTTGTCAGACACTAAAGCAGGAAGAATGTGAGTCATTTCCTCTGGGTTCCCTGATCCTTCACTCTGATGAGTCTCTATCTCAAACTTGTTTTTGTGTCTCTGGTTCAATGAGAAGGAAAATAAAGCTACTCTAACCTAAAATTACTAAGCCCCCAAATTATACCTGTTCTTCATTACCTGTAGGCTATAGCTTTTATTATGAATAAAACTAACCTTGCTCAATTCTCCATATTTATTTATTTTTTGCATCTTAACTTTCATTTACAATTGAGTGATGCATTTTTGAGTGAGATCTGAAAGATTTGTGCAAGATACGCCTCCCAGTTTTACCACAGCAGATTGTTTAAGTGTAGGAGACTTTTTCAGGCATACTATTTTGTAGCCATCAATTTGCTTTTATTCGAAAAGACTGTTCAGCACAGTGGTTAAGAAATCCGAGGACAGTATTCCAATCCGGGCACAGGGCACTTATACTTGCTGCACAAAGTTACTCACTTTCTCCTTTCCTAAATATCCACATCTGTAAAGTGGGGCTAATAACAGTACCTGTCTCATTTACCTATTTTGAGAAGTACAAAATGTAATAGATATAAAAGGCTTAGAACAATGCCTGGCCAAGTGTAAGTGTTTATTACTGCTAGGACTTACGGTTAAGGTCATGGATGCACACTCTGGTCATTATTTCTCCCAAAGTCATTGTGACCTCTTTTCCCTACTGGGGAGAGGGACACTCATGTTGGGTACTGATGATGGGATGGGAAGGCAAATCCCTTTTCTAATACTAAGATTGTTACCCAGTTCTTTCCACTGGTGTGTAAGGAGATACAAATTGGTTGGCTTTTGGGATCCCTTCACTTATTAAAGAGGAAGCTTGAGAAGAAATGCTCTGCTCTGAACCATTCTCCTGCCAGATGCCTTTGAATGCAATGGAGACTGTGATGGTTGAAGCTGCTGCAGCCATCTTGTGACAAACAGGGAAAATAAAAAATAATCATAGACATGCCAGGTACTGTCATTTGGAACTGAAACAACCCAGCAAATACTGTCTTGTAGACTTCTTGTCATGCGAGGAAGTAACTTCCTATTTGTTTAGGAATTTAGGTCAATTTTAGTCACATTTTTCTCTTCATGATAGATAAAAATATTCCTGTTGTACAGAATCATCTCTTCTACATAACAACATCTGCTTTTTGAATGCATACATCTCTCTAAGGGTGCATTCAACCACTGGATGATAAATATTTGAGTTGGCATTTCTGAAATATATTTCTAATAACAAAGATTTTCAGCAGTGGTTTCTAAGTGTCACTTCAAAATAACACAGAATATGATATTTTTTAAAACAAATTCAAGTGTTTCAGTGACTGGATAAGAAAATATTTCAAAGCAAAGTTGTTGTCCTTCTCAAGGGTGGGTCTTGGAACAAGTATCTATGTATCCAGAGGTTGACTCTACTGGTCAAGAAATATTCATGCACCAGGTTAGCGTGGGTCCACCTGGGTGCCCTTGTTTGCACTCTAAAAATAAAATCCAAATGGAATCTTTAATTGGTTTGTATATGTTCCTAAAACAGTTTTTAGGCAGGGAGTGGTAGCTCACACCTATAATCCCAGCACTTTGGGAGGCAAGGCAAGAAGATCATTTGAGCTCAGGAGTTTGAGATTACCCTGGGCAACATGGTGAAACCCCATCTCTACAAAAAAAAACAAAAAAAAAAACCAAAAAGCGAAAATAGCCGCGTACAGTGGCATGTGCCTGTGGTCCCAGCTACTTAGGAGGCTGAAGCAGGAGAATCACTTGAGCCCGGGAGATGCAGGTTGCAGTGAGCTGAGATCACCCCATTGCACTACAGCTTGGGTAACAGGAGTAAAACCCCATCTCAAAAAAAAAAAATCTTTTAAATATAAAAAGCAAGTTAATATTTTTTTTTTTAACTGGCAACATTATGGATTACATTGAACACCACAGAAATTGAAAAAAATAAAGATGAGATGTTATTTATTCGCTTTTAAATGAAGAAAAAATAAACATTTTTAGTTTTCCAGTTTTCTTGAAGGTCCAGAGATGAGATGCATCATGTAAAATATATGTTTGTGAAATATGCATAATTTCTCCTTGTCTTCCCATGGAAGGCTGAGTAAGGACCTGGAGAAGAATCAGATATATTCCTCAATTTCTTCCATGGGATTTTAAAAAGTCCTGCTATTAATTAAATTTTAAGGAGTTTACATTTAGAAGATAACTGAATTAAACTAAGTTAATTACATTCTTTAAAATTATGTAAATAACACATGAATATTATCTCATTACAAAATAGACAAAAAATAACACTTAAAAAAGTTCTTGAGCCAGGCTTAGTGGCTCATGCCTGTAATTCTAGCACTTTGGGATGCGGAGGTGAGATTACTTGAACTCTGGAGTTTGAGACCAGCCTAAGAAACATGGCAAGACCTGTCTCTATATTTTAAAAAACGTCCTTCTCATCTCTTTCCACTCTCAGTTTCACTCTATTCTACAAAAATAGCAATGTTTGCTACCATATTAATGAGTAGGCATCAGATTTTTTTTCCTATGATGGTACATGTTCACATGTGTACTGAGTAGGAAAAATGTATATAGGCATGCATGTGTGTGTGTGTGTGTGTGTGTGTGTGTATGTGTTGAGTGACTATTTACATAAATAACCCCCATATTCTATGTATTTTATTTTATAAGTGTTTTTGTGACTTTTTTCAAGTAACGATATCTCTTAAATATTTTATCAGTGTATATAGATAAAATTAAATCATTTTGAAGGTCAGCACCATGATGTGCTGTCATGTACTAATTTCTTGAAACATTCTGCATTGTTGCCTGTTACAATAGTTGCAATAGACCAACAATCTCTACTCATATTAAATTAAGGACATTTTCTTAATTTGACGTTGGAGATCCATCCTCTATCATCTTTGAAATTCTCCTTAACTCTGTATCAGAAATGTCTCTTTCTCTCTATGTGCAGTAGTCTTCTCTTGGAGTTTCTGAAGTATATATTTAATGCTAGAAGTTCTTAATGTTTCTAAATCCTTCCTTCTGTGATTTCAAGTGTTTCCTTCTTCTTGCAAACACATGGTAAGAATGAACTCTTAAGGCTTTTTGAACTTAGATATGAATGTAGAACTTGCTTTGGCCAATCATTTCTGGCAAACACTTTACAAGACAATGGTGACCTTCCACATTCTCTGCCTCGTGCCAGATGATCCTAGAAGCAAGTGTTGAGATGGAGCCTTCATTTACCTAGGTCACTGAGTGACAATGATAAACAAAGTACTAGCAAAACTTTATTAAATTTGTAGCTTGATAAATAAATGTTTGTTGTTCTAAACTACTGAGTGTCAGGATTATTTGTTATTTCAGCATAACCTGGTTAAGCTTAATTGATGCCACTACACATTCTTTGGTTTCCAACTTTACTTACTATCATAAGAAAACTTCTTAATTTAACTGTCTATGCTGTATTTACTTTCTCAACTTTATCTTTTTCCGATGACAGCCATTCTTCAATTCCCACTACTGCTCTAAAATTGTTTCTAATAGTGCTAATACCATTCATGTTTCCAAATTCAATGGTTAGTTCTCAGTCTCCGGCTTGACGTCTTGGGAGCATTCACCATGGTGAAAATTATTTTCTTTTCTTGCCTTCCAGAATACCACATGCTGATGGTCTTCCTCTTATCCATTAACAACATCATTTGAATCATCTTGGCTTATCTCACACAATAGCCCCGAGTGAACTTTAAAAAATATTAACTGTACCATATTGCTTTCCCACTCAAAATCTTCCAAAGTATCTATAGCATATTAACACCCATGCTCTTTATTCTGTCCTAAAAATTCCGCATGGTTTGGCGTCCACCCACTAATATGTCTTCATTCCATTCCACTCCCCTCCCTATGCTCCAGCCACACACACCTTCCTTCTCTTTCAAATATGCCAAGGTAGCAACCAAATTAGAGTCTTTGCACTAGTTTGTCCCTCTGCTTGGAATGATTTTAATGCATCTATTTCTATAGCTGGTGCGGTATGTGGTTTTTAAAGAAGGCTTCATATCCTGCTATTTTCATGCCTGCTTTAAAAACCGCATACCATACTAGCTATAGAACATGAGCTTGGAAGTAGACCCTTCCTCAGTTGATCCTGGAGATGAGATTGCAGCCTTGGCCAATGACTTGATTCTAGCTTGTCATAGACCATGAAACAGAGAACACAGGTAAATCATGCCTGAATTTCTGATCCACACAAACATTGAGATAATAAATATGTGTTTTTTTAACCTTCTAAGTTTTAGTTTAAACTTATTGAGGCCAAACTCAGATTTATTGCTCAGATTAGATGACTAATATCATTGGCTTCTTCTCATGCAGGTATCTACCTAAATATCTTATAATTAGAAATGCTCTCCTCTACAACTCCACATAAAATTGCTGCTTCAGCCTCACTAACAAATACCTGAACTTGCTTTCTTTATAGCTTGTTGCTGTCTTATGACAAAAATTGCTAGTGGCAACAAAATAGCTCTTCTCTCCTACTTCCTTATTAATAGGGCTGCTGGACACATGACTTAAACACCTAAATAAGATGAAAATAATATTAATATTAAACTCACATAGTTATTGTGAAGAAAAATAAGAATGCGTGCAAGGTTCCTGGTACATAGTAAAGGACTCGATAAATGTTTGCTATCACTTGTGCATTTTTTCCATTATTTATACTGTAGCACTGCCAGTTTCATTTGTTTTGGGACAAATAATTTTGAGTTCCTCCTGCTGCCAGATGACTATCTTTGTGGACAGAATTCATTTATGGTACCATAATGTCATAGACTTTAAGATCTAAAGGGGACACGTAACAATCAACTGAAGTTAATATTCAGCAACCATTTATTGAGCAGCTATTCAGGATTTGGCTAGGAGTTAGATAAAGACCTCAAGTGGAAGAGGACATAAGTTACAAAGATATGGATTCTGTTTTTAAAATACTGTAAATGGACTTAAAAGGCTTGACAAGTGCAGCCTCACCTCTACACTCCCATAACCCTTAGAGCCAATTGCCAACAGTAGGCTGTGTGCTTCCAGGCCCAGATGGGCCAGGCCATTTGACAATGGCCACTCTGTGACTCTCCACTGCTCATGTTCCCCCATGGATGTGGGCCAGCAGCGTCAAACACTGTCTTTATGGATGCTGAGCACCTCAAACAAGAGATGACGCCAGCTTGCACAGAAAAAGGTCTGGCTAGGCCTTGCAACCAGATGGTTGGCTGCAGGCCCAGCTACATTTTTTTCTCCATTTAGTTTCTGGTCTGAAAGTTACTGTTTCCAGTGGTGACCTGGGGACTGTAAATTTTGAGGCTTGTTGATGAGTTCTGAAAAGTGCTGTGTAGTAGATATTATGAAATGCATTGAGCACTTAAGTTCCAGACAGAGTGGTATTTTATAACATTATCTCATTTAATCCTTGCACTAAATTTCTGATATAGGTGTTACTGTTATATCTACTTTACAGATAAGAAAATTGAGATTTGGAGACATAAAGGAAAAAGATTTAAAAACCATCCATTGAAGGGAAGCTAAGAGAATGCTGTGAATATTTTCATTCTTAATAAAGTATAATTTAATATGTAGATTTTTTGTCCCTTAGAGCTGGTTGGTAAAGTGTAAGTTAGAAACCAAATCTGATAAAATTGCCACTGGTATTTGACCAATCACATAAAAATGTTACATAACGTGGTAGCATAGAGTAGATACACATCAACACTGTACATAGAATAGAAATGTTATTTTTACTATTTAATCATTTAATACAAAGCCAATACTTTTGATTAATGAAAGGTGGGTCTACAGACTGAAGTTTCTTATTGCTCTTTCATCATTAATAAGTACTCATGTTGCATCATCTAAGATTTCTTGTTTCCTTACAGAAGCAAAATTCTTCATTTAAGGCTTTAGTTTCCTTACTGAAGCAAACTATTTTTTACATTTTTATGATTGCCTTCTCTAATTGTTTAAAACTTTCATATACCTAAAGCGACAATAATTTAAGCCAAATGCCTTTTATGACTTGTTTCCTGGAATATACACATGACTTCAGTTTCTCAATGTTTGAATAGAAGAAAGTTTAAAGTTTAACATTCAATTGTAATAAATGGGTTTGGAAACAAATGCAACTTACTCTTAGAAATGGCACAGATGGCAACTTATCTGCAACATTACTTAAAGGAGGTTGGTGCAGAGGACATACCTGAGGCCACATTTTACTCATCTTTAAGATCACATTTCTTTCTATTGACATCAGCATCACTTGAACCAGAGTTTTGGATTTTTCTTTTTATTTCTTCCCCTTTTTTCTATTCTTTTCATGAGTTTGAGTAAGATTTTCTTTTTTTTTTTTTAATTATACTTTAAGTTGTGGGGTATAAGAACTTACCTTTTTCTATGTAAATCGTAGCATTATGTATTGTCAGTAGTACTCATTTGTCTGGGGGCCGAGGGGATGAGTCTAATGAATACAAATATTAATTATTAGTGTTTAAAGCTATCATACACTGGAAATTTTATAGTATTGCACAGTTTTGTGTCCTGTGAATAATCCTTATTGGAGAACCACACATTGAAAAATTTTTAAATGCTCTTGTTCCTCTGCTGACTGGCTACTCAATTTGATGGATGTTATTCAGTTATGTTCAGCCAGTCAACATCACACAAAAGAATAAACCACTTACATTTGGATCTTCCCTCTTGGGGAATCTTCAAAGAATACATCTTTTTCAGTGAAAGAGCCAGGAAGAGTAGTTTCTACATGAGAGAAGAGAGGTACTGTGCATTAAAGAGAAATGAAATAAAATGCTTTAATGAAGAAACACTGAACACTGTGGTCTGTGAAACTGATAAACATCTTGAAGTTGGAATTGCGATTTTGATTTATAAGTCAACAGTACCCAGAGGAAATGGCCTGTAGTTTGTGACCCACTTTCCTCAAGAGACATCAACATGTGTTTGTATTAATTTGTCTTAATAGTCTCTTGCCACTAGAAACTCTTTGTGGGAGTAGAAAACAATTTACCTGTGCCAACCATGTGTGCCTCTCTCCTGCACCCCCAACCTTTTTTAGGCAAACCAGAATGAGATAGCTTCAGTTTTACAGTGATTACTAGATATCGAACAATTGAGGAAATAAAAAAAAAGTTCATAATTGGATTAACATTTGCATCTTTAAGACTCTTGAAGTTTTTATTGATACATTTTATCAATCTTTTGGCAGTTATTTTCATTTAAGTTATATTGTTGAAATGCCCATTTCACAGATTGCAAAATATGTCTCATGGTTGGACCATGAACACGAAGAGGTATTATGAATATTGGATTATCTTAGAGATAGTTTTCTTGACCTTTATTGCAAAGCCTATTTACAAATATTTGTCTAAGTCATGATATTGTAGATCTATGATGAACACATGATTTCGAGTGCTTTTTAGCCAAGTTACTAAATTATAATCATCAATATATACTACAGTTCTACCTCTATATAAAAGGTCGTTAGAAGGGCATAGAAATTGCTAAACTAGTTGGGTCAAATTTCAACTCTTCGCTAAAGTCAGTGTCAGAAAATATTACCAATGGACAGTGACATAACCAAAGAACAGCAAAAACAAGAAAGTTGCGAACAGCTAAAATCTGGATTTTTAATATGTTCTACAATGAAGCAGTGAAAAATCTGTAAGTAACCTTATATTTTATCCTGGCAAATAAGCCACATCCCATGTTAAAACAAAACAGAACAAAACACAAAGTGAATGAAAACAACAGTCAAAGATCTCACGATATTATTTTTCAAGTAATTGAAAAACCACCATTCAAGTATCTTAAGCAATAAATGGATGCATTATTATAAGATTATGCCCTTATCCAAGTGAATATAAAGGGCATATTCCATGAATGTTGCACCAACTTTTTTCTCCTAAGAGGTGGTCATTCCTTGCATCTGTCCTCCTTCCTATTTTGGGTTCATCCTCAGGCAAGTAGCAAGATGATTGCAGAAGTTTCAGACATTACTTCCAAGGAGGAAACCATTAAAAGGCAGGAAGAGACGTGGGGTTTTGCATGTGTTCCTTTATGTGGGTGAGAAAGCATTATACACAAGCCCTCCAACAGCCTTTTTTTTCTATTTCATTGGCCAGAATTAGACCACATGTTTACTCTTCAATCAGTTGTTGACGGGAAAAATTGGGTTCCAAAAGTTGCCTTAGACAAATCAGGAGTGACCTGTGACCTAAAGATGTTGCCATATTCACATGGAGGGGGAGCAATGTGCAGGGAGCAGGTGAGCATGCAAAAAGTAATGTGAACCTGTGGATAGCTGAGGGCCCACTTTATTATTCCATTTTATATAAGTGACTTGAGCTTCCATGTATCGCTGGTCTTTATGAGGGGTTCTGAAACAAATCCCTGGTGGATATACAAGGCCTATTGTAAGTTTTACTTATTCTTCAAGTGATTTAATTGTTGGTTTTCCAGTTTTCTTTTCTAGTGTAGTCTTCTTTAAGTATCAGAGAAAATTAAAATGGTTGGCTTAGAATAGACTCCAGTTCACAGGAACTACAGTATAAGCAATTAACTGGTTTCTCACAATTCTATTGCTAAACAGGAGAAGCTGGATGCACTAAATTAGTCTAACTTATTCATGATCTGTAGGATTTCTTCAGAACTGCTCTCTTAAAGACCTAACTAACTGGCTCTGAGGATAATGATTTCATTCGCAAACGTTATCACCAATTTCTAACTTTTGAAGGCTCTTTTCAGTAATTTATCAATAGAAACCAAACAAAGGTGCACAGATTTTAGTGGTAGGTATTTCTGAGGAATGGAGAAGGCATTAGGTACTGGGTGGTTCAACAAAATTGGGAAGGATTTAAACCTTCTTGTAAAGAACGTTTACATATTAATATTACATCACATGTTATAGCTTGGAACTAGGTTTCCTGAGACAAATCCTGTCTGTGTTAGTGTTTATATTTTGTGATATATTTATATTCATATTAGAAAAAATTATATGCATTCACTAATGCCAAAATTTCATAATGCAGGTCTGAATTAAATGCCACCATCCTAGTCCACATTATGACATACGATATAATGGTAGATGTTTGGGCCATTTTTGTTGTAGGTATTTATTCTCATTCAGCAAATGCCAATTGAAATGGATTAAACGTTTTATGATAATAAATCAATCATCATTTATTTAAAAATAATAAGACATCACTATATGTGCCAGTCAGGATAGACTCATAACAGTTGGTTATATTTCTGTCTTGTTTGACTTGAAAGTAATGAAACATTATAGCTACATTTGGATTTCCTTTTGTGTCTTTCTACCAATCCCATTTGCCTCCATTTCTAGAAGAAATCACTCGTAAGACTTTGGTATGAATCCTTTCTGGTCATTTAAAATATATTTAAATGAAAATACTTCACACAAATTTCTTGATGAACAAATTATGGTCTGTGTTTGTTTGATTGTTTTAATGACAGTGCAGCTGTCATAAGAATGCGCCTCATAGATTTCCTCCTACAAGGAGAGTAATTGACCAAGAGGTTCAAGTGCTGCACTTTGAAATTCACTGTGGTGTTTGTGCCAAGGCCAAGTCTGCCACCAGATGCTTCCTGCCAATGAATGAGTGCTAAGAAGACACTAAAGCAGCCTTGCTCTTGAGATATGTCTGCGAATTTTGTCTCAAGGACTTCCCATTGACTTTCTTGAACCTTCCTTAGACAAGCAGGGAGTAAAGGTATCTTCCACTTAAAATTGTCTCCCTCCTGCACAGTGTCAGACTAGCATTACAGTCTGATGACTTTCCCAGTTTTTGTCAGCTCCCTTTTAATTTCCCTTCATATGGACATTTCCTCTTATAAAATCCTTGGATGTTTTATTCTCTCTTGGAGACTGTTTCTTTCATAACCAGTACTAACAGAGTTGGTCTCATACTAGGCGAAGCCTACTCCAATTAAATGTTAGTATATTAATTTTTTTGCTATCTAGTAAATTCTATATAGATCTACTTCATTTTTAAAAATTGACCTACAGGATTCAGTCTTATCAATATATCACAGCTGACTCATCTATTTCCTTATTGATGGATTTTCATCTTGTTTTGATTTTCTTGCTATTATATGAGATGCTTCAATGAACACACTATGTGTGTCATATTGTGCACATGAGCAAGAGTAATTCTAGTTATAAACCTAGAATTGGAATTATTGGACCAGAGTATATAATACATGATCAATTTTCCTATATATAACCATGTTTCTTAATATAAGAAAATTAGAAGGAATTTATATTTCCGCTGGTAGAGTATGGATTACTCTTCTTCTGTATTCTTGACAACACTTAATATTATGAGATTGTTTAATTTCCTGATGTTCTCATTTAATGCTTTAGTATACATTTCTCTTATTCGAATGAGTTGAACATCTTTTCATATGTTTCCTGAAATGTCTCAGTTCCTATGATGCCCCATGTACTGTGTTATTTATGAATTTATAAACTTAAATTGTAATATGGCTCAGTGTATTGTACAGAATGAAATTAATTTTGCATAGCCATGGGGAAACCATCATCCACCATCTATTTAAATACTTTCAATTAACTAATTGTTACTAATACCCTGTGAGTATCTTTTAATATAGAAGAATTCTAAGCTCTAACAAATAGTCCTGTAAAGTACTTCTCTCTATTTAGTAATCCTCAATATTTAAAATTCCTATATTCATATTTATAATCACATGCTGGTAAGCTCTTTCAAGCAATTTGTTTTCTTCTTAGAGTTTAAATATTTTTTTTATTGTGCTTTAAATTTATGTATTTAATATTCCTATTCTAAATTTGAGGTCACCAAAACCATGTCTAGAAGTTTCCATTTGTTCAAAGATAGGATTTCTACAGAGATACCTTCTTTACATTTTTATTATTTCTCAGTTGTTTTTGTGGTAATTTCCAAATAACATATTAAAGAAGAAACTATTTTGATGCTGAATTGCAACTGGACCACATCCCAGATATATTGATATGTCAGTGAGGGCACTTTTACATAACCAAATGCACTTGAGCCAATTTAAAGAAAATGGGGGAAATATGATATATTCATTATATGTCATGTAAACAAAAGATAGGAATGCATTAGAAACCTAAACTGAAGGAATCAAATGCTAAAGGAACACTCTTTCTGCCTTTGATGTCTGTTTATTTCCTTGACTCTATATCATTTTTCATCCTGGTAACAAGAACATTCTTTTTCCAAGACCACATGTTGGAAACGTAGCTTCTGAGTTCTTCTATTGCTTGTCCACCGACCTGGAGAACAACTGTATTGACTTTCCATCTTTCAGTTTCCAGGGGAGAAATTTCAAGAGCTCATCTTGGGTTAGCGGCCCACTCCCAGTCAGTAGACTGTATTTAGTATGATAGAGATGTTTTATATAGACATGGCTGCTTCATATGTACCAACATGGGCTGAAGAATACCAGTTACAGACTAGAGTGGGAATTGTTCCCATACATAAGGTAGGGCTCGATAATCAGTGTAATAGATGTTCCTTATAGCTGGTGAATGTGGGATAATAAGATTTTACTAAACATGGACTTTGCATTCAGCATTTAGCTTGATCTTTGAGTGAGGGGACTGAAACTTGAGGCTATTGATACTTCCAGCAGTTAATATGAAAGTATCATGTAATTTCTACTATGCGTCAGGCAATATGGCAGACTCTTCACATGTTACCTCATTAAACACAATAAACCAAAGGGTGGCATTGTAATACTCTGTGGCAGCCCTGGACATGCACTGCTCAGATTGCCCTTCCAGAAAACCAGCAGCAGGTAGCATTGCTGATTGACAACTTCTAGTTGCTACCCCCTTTGAATTCACTCCTGTGTTCATATCAGCACATCTTTTCCTTGCAAGACATGGCTGCTTGCTCCCAGCCACAGACTAAGCCCAGCAGGGACCCTGGAATAGGATGACTCCTGCCTTCTGCAGAGTTCTTTCAATGAACAAGTTTAGCTCAGGGATTCCCTGCTGACTTTTACTTTTAGTATTGTTCTGTGGTCTAAGCTCTTCATACATAATTCTTCTGTGTCCTCTTTCACAGACGCCAGACCTCCATTGCAGTCTGAAGTTTCTACTAACTTTTGTTCTATCTCCCTTTATCTTTCACAGGTGTCTTTTTCTTTCTTTTATTTTCTCTTTTCTTTTCCTTTCTTTTCTCTTCCTTCCTTCCTTCCCTCCCTCCCTCCCTCCCTCCTTCCTTCCTTCCTCTCTCTCTCTTGCTTTCTTGCTTTTCTTTCCTTCCCTCCCTTCCTCCCTTCCTCCCTCCCTCCCTTTCTTCCTTCCTCTCTCCTTCCTTCCTTTCTCCCTTCCCTTCCCCCTTCCCTTCCCCCCTTCCTCCTTTCATCTTGCCTTAGCCCCCTTCCCCCTTCTCTTCCCCCTTCCCTTCCTCCTTCCCTTCCCTTCCCTCCCCTTCCTTCTTTAGTCTTGCTCTGTCGTCCAGGCTGGAATGCAGTGGTGTGATCTTGTCACATTGCTACCTCTGCCTCCTGGGTTCAAGTGATTCTCCTGCCTTAGCCTCCCAAGTAGCTGGTATTATGGGTGCATGCCACCACATCCAGCTGATTTTTGTATTTTTGGTAGAGACAGGGTTCCAGCATGTTGGCCAGGCTAGTCTCGAACAGTCCTGACCTCAGATGATCTGCCTGACTCAGCCTCCCAAAGTGCTGGGATTACAGACGTGAGCCACCACTCTCAGCCAACAGGTGTTTTTCTTCACAAACATTTTGCATATTTAATTCTGTTTTGGTGTCTCCTTCTTAGAAGACCAAAACTGACACATACCTATTTCATTAATTATTTGTTGAGAAACTAAATAACTTTCCCAAGGTCATATATATATTGTTAGTAAATGCTAAGTGCCAAAATTAAACATAGATCTTTCCGACATGAAAATTTATATTCTTTCCACTGTATCATGATGCTTTCCACTATATATTCACATTTTATGAGAATGTAATCATTAAGTTAATGTGCAAGGATTTAGAATGATGTATGGCACATAACAAGCAATATGTAACTATTATTATTCTGTCAATTTTTGCCATTGTTCACATGTTGTAGAAAATTTAGAAAGCAGCTCAATATAGTAACTTCTGGTAAACCTATGTGATAGATTTTAAAACTGGACATTCATTCTTTCTCCCTTGCATTTACCCCTTTGCAATGTGACAGTGCATGTTGTTTTATTTTAAAACCTTGGAATCAGGATTAGACATGTGACTTTACTTGGCCAAAGAGACATTGATAACATGATACAAACAAAGTCTTAAAAAGGACTTACATTTGGAGATTGTTTTCTAGTGGTCCTGTAGATCTTTCTACCACCTTGTATAAAAGTCCAAGCTAGCCTGCTTCAGGATAAAAGGTCCTATGGAATAGAGCAAAATTATTGATTCTAACGACCTCTCCTAGATCAAACAGCTCCCGGATCACCTGTTAAATTATTAGAGATGCATGTGTCAGAATAGCCAAGATCCACAGAAAAATAATCCACCTGAGCCCAGACCAAATGACTGGACACAGAATTAGGGGATAAACAAATGGTGCTGTTTGAGGCTATAAGTTTTGAAGTGGTTTGTTATCCAGCAAAATTTAACTGTGACCATAGATGCAGAAAGAAAAATATTTGTAGTGGTCACTCTTGGTTGCCTTTTCATTGGCTATTTCTTCTTTCTTTCTTATTACTATTAGAGTAATTGGACCTATAGCCTCATGAAGCTTTCCCCAGTTGCAGCTGGGTAAATGTTGATTAGTATAAAGGTAATCATAGTAATGTCATTTATTTTACTAATGACTAAGCAGCAGGTATAATGCTGACAAATGAGTCACCTGGAAATTCTGGAGGGGCTTCTCAAGTTGCCCTCAAGTCAGAGACATGCCACACCCTGCCTTTGGACATTGTTTTATGACAATGTGATGACTGGATCTCTGGCAGCCACCTTTAAGGTATGAAGTGAAAGGTGTGAGAATCACAAAGAAGTTGAGGAGGATGACTGATATGATTGAGCCAAAGAATTAAACAACCCTTGAACCACCTACCCAAGACCTTCTGTTATGTGGGATAATGTATTTCCTACTATTTGAGATGTATAAATTAGGGTTTTCTATAACTTGTAGCTGAGGGTATCACTTTAGACATAGTGGTTAAATTTAAGCTTCTTAGAATTTCAACAAACTTTTGAAATGAATACATGAATATTCATGTGAAAGGATGAAGTGTAACCACTAATAAATTTCACCTTTCAAATTTTCTCTTCTCTCCTCCTCTTCTCCAAACCTACACAGAGCTTTATAAAAATACTAAGTAAGAAAAGCAGCACTTTCATTTCATACCAAGATAATATTCTCAACTTTTCCAAGTATTATCATATATTTCAATTCTAAAAACCCAGCTGATTTTTAAAAAATGAATTTATTTAAACCGGAGGCTTATGTGCCCAAAATCAAATTACTAGAAGAGAATCTCACATGATAGCTTTAATTTTTGAGATGAGGATTTGAACGCTTCAGACAAAACCAGAAACTGTGGACTAAAAATGCTATTTTCAAAATTGCTCATGAGGTTAGCCGTCTAGTTAGGGGAATAAAACATACTATTTTTAGAGCAAAGCTATATCCACTAGGAGGCACTGTTGCCTCGTAGCTTTCCAATAAAATCCCTTGTTTCTAAAGCGTGTTCATGAATTGTCCCTGCCAAATCAGGAATGCCTCATCACACTTCCTTCAAGCAAGCATGCGTGTTGCTGTTTCTTTATTTCACTGCAACCCAGAAAGTGTCATGCTGTAAGATAGAAAAGAATGATGTTGGAAAGCAGCTGACATTCATTACGTTTGATTACTGGCAAACATTCTTATGTCTGATGAGAACACTACAGCTGAGACCTGCCAATTATTTACATCTCCAAAGGATAAATGATTTCCCAAATGATATCTAACCAACCAGGCACCCAGAGTGTTGCAGGAATGTTTCTAAATTGTGAATTTGAAGGTTAACTGTCCGAAAGTGATGTTCATGTAGTTTTTGCCCTAGCAAACATTGACATAAGGCATCTAGACAACTTAAGTTTCTCCCTTGATATGACAGGGTTAATTATAAACTCCTCAGGTAATCTCATTTGGCAGGAGAGACGCAACCAGCTGTAGATGGTGCTGACTCAGAAGGGAGATAGTTTCATGAGCAAATAATCACTCAGTGCTCAAAGCATGCCAGGTCTTAGTCTCTGTGATCAGAAGTTCTGCCAAAGATGAGTGGGCCATAGAGGGCAAAGACTTTGATGGGGAAAGACAGGGGTCTCTTCCACACAGCCACTGGTACCAGTGGTGTTGACGAATACCTGTAAGGACATGGAGTTAAATTTGGATATATTTCTTCTTTAATTTAGTAAATTAAATTAAACCTAGGTGTTGACAAGACAATGATGAGAATGCTAGTATGAGCTTAACTTTCAAGAAAATTAGAAAATCTGAGGAATAATCCTTATGGCCCAAATCACAGATTCCTGCTGGCCAGAATGTTCTAACAGTTAATAAATTTTGCCATCTGCTTCCATACTGTCTTCCCAGCCACACCTTGCAGGATCAACTTCATGATTTATTTCTGGCTTCATGCCTCATCCCTTAAACACACACCCACACAGATACGTACACACCTCTTTCATCCAATCTTCTTCCTGAACTGTAATTTGCCACTGTTCTGCTCTTCTCTCAGCCTGTAATAAACTTACCTTCTTCTCCCCTGTCTACTTATCTTTAATTTCTACCTTTTTATTTCCACAACAACCATAACTTCCTCTATAAAGCCTGCATTTGTTTTTCTGAATTATTTTTAATTTCCCAGGATTTAGTAAGACACATATTTATACAGACTTTGCATTAGGAACAAAACAGTTATCAGCTACATAAATATTAGCTGTTTTTGGTTGATTTCATCTTTTCTCTTATGTTTTGTATCATGCATCCTTTGTTACATAGTACATCTATAGGTTATGGTAGATTGTCTGCACAAATGGCCACCAACACTTCTTATCCCCGAATATCCAGATACTCCTTCTGTCAAGTGGTGAGGTCTATTTACTCTCCTCTTTATCCCCAAACTTGCTTAGGCACATAGAATGTACCCTTAGTAATGTTTTAAAACTCCCTGAACTAGGTCTTAAGGGGTCTGGAGGTTTTGGTTTGCACCCTCTTGGGATCCAGCTGCCATGTAAAAGGCTTAGAGAATTATTACAGACACAAAGAGAGATGGGGAGAGAGAGAAAAAAGAAGAAAGAGGGAGAGGACAGCCAGCACTGCCTTCCAGCTGCTCTAGCTGACATACCTGGGAGTGAGTGAACCATCTTGGATGTTCCAGTCCCAGCCAAGCTTCCAGCTAAATTCAGCTGCATGAATTACTCAGATCAAATCCATGTGCAGCAGACATGATACATCACCATCAAGCCTGGCAAAATTTTGCACTTGTGAGGTAACAAACGGCAGTTGATTTAAAACCACTAAGTTCTGGAATGGCTAGATTTACAATAGATAATTGAAACATCTACAATGTACAGCATGCAAACCCTTTGCAGGAGAACAGTATGCCTTACCCATTTGTAAATCTCCTAATGCCTGGATAAGTTTCATGACAATTTAATTTAATGTCAATGATGTCATTAAATTAACATCTCAAAGTGAAACAAATATGCTCACCGGCTACCTGCAGCTCCTGTTCACCTTGGATCATTTGAACGATCTCTTTAAACCTGAATGATTGCTGCAGATATTGTTGGCATTTCTGCTTAGCTGGCATCTCACATTGTTCACATTTTAAATTTTCTCTGAAATGCAGATTTTTCAGCCTGATTTCAAGCCCAGTGTTCATTATTCTGTCCCAAGGGCATTCTCCTAAATAACCTCTTACACTGATCCATTAATGTGGCCTGATCTGCCACAATCTTTAAGTTTCAAAGGAAATCTGAAATCTGGACCTTCACAGGTGAGATGAGTAGGTCTAAAGGGACTAATCCACTCCACCATCCCAATCTCCCTAAGCCTTTGGATCCCTTCCTCTGCATTAAACCGAGGGAGATCGGGCATTTCCAGCTCACTCATGGTGTGCCATCTTTTAATCCATATTTCAGCTAACCAAGCAAATAAACTATTAGAACCTTTTTTAACTCCCTGAACTGAAACCTGAAATTCAGAATCCCCATTTAGTGGACCCAAATCAATAAATTCAGCCTGATCCAACTCTATGTTTCTTCCACCATTATCCCATATCCTTAATATCCATTTCTATGTCCGTTCTCCAGATTTCTGTTTATATAAATTAGTAAACTCAAGCAGTTCTTTTTAAGTGTAAAGTACCTCATCATGGGACACACTATGAAACCCACCTCTAGGAGCCTACTGGGACCTTATTCTAGTTATAAGTCTAGAAGCAAACAGGGGTGTTGGGGGTGGCTCCTGAGGAGAATCAACCTTATTTTGCCTGGCAACTGCCTCAGGGCAGGCCATCACTGTTGCCTCAGGCAACACAGGGTTTATCTCCTCAGACAAAGGTAGAAGGGCTCATGGCAGCATCGGCCATGAGTGGGGATGCTGCCACTACTGGGGATGGGGAAACTTTTTATTTCTGGCAAAAAAAAATGATAATTGGCAGTGTCCCCAGCTTCATCAGGGTCCTCCCACACATCCCCATTCCAAGTTGCAGGTTCCCATTCTTTTCCAATCAATGCCCTCACTTTAACAGTAGACACCTGGTGAGGCTGTGCATACACCTTTTGATGCAAGTCAGCCACTTGCACGATAAGAGCTTGTGTCTGTTCTTCCACAATTTCAGCTCTTTCTTTACAAGAGGTAATACTCTCACTCATGGCAGTCATAGCAGATTTGAAACTCAGTATCTGCTTCTGAAGCCAGGAGACAGAATTCCTGAGTACATCATTTTCTTTCACCACTTTATCCACTGAACTAGGGGGCAACCAACCAGCCTCATTATGTTTCTTGTTTCTCCACATATGGTCAAAGGTATTATGTGTGGAGTCATTAAACTCCTTGCCTCTCATGAACAATGAATCAGGAGTGTCAAGTGCATTTACTTTGCATAACTCTCAGTGTTCTCCATACTATTTGAAGTAGATTCCTTAGCATGTTGGGGTCTAATCATATTAAGCAGTCAACTCCTGCCAACTCCAGAAACCCGAAAACCAACAAAATAACTCCATCCTTAATATTCTGTTCCTCTAGAACCACTCCTGATACCAAAATCTATATTAGACATAGTTCTCTAGAGGAACACACCTAATAAAATATATACATATATATAGATACACACACACACACACACATTCATATTTATATATATACTTTATTACGTATATGAAGAGTGTGTACATATATATATACATGTATACACATATATACACACACATTCTTCACATTTTTCTGCCCACTTTTATTCTAGCTGCACTGGCAGCTGATTATACTGTGCCCACCCAGAATAAGGGTGGGTCTTTCCCTTTCCCAACTCACTAACTCAACTGTTAATTTCCTTTGGCAACACCCTCACAGACAGGCAGGACCAACATTTTGCGTCCTTCAGTCCAATCAAGTTGACACTCAGTATTAACTATCACTGTTCTATTCTGTTACTAAAACCACACTGTCTCAACTTCCTTTAAAGCACCTCTCTGGCCTGGGCTCTAAGGTGAGACAAATTAATTAGTTAAGTACCAAAGCAAGGCAAAACAAAAACATTTCACTTTTCTCTGCATTAAGTTGTGAATAACCCTAAAGCATCTTCCACGTGTAAGCGCTGTAAACTTGACTTCTTTCCAGAAGATGAAAGCTCTGGATTAGTAATTGTACATAAACAAAGCATGCAGCCTAAAATATTTTTGCCCATTATCGTGTCCAATGTCTGCTTATTATCAGGGAGGGCTTTGCCAAAACCCATCTTTGAAATTGTTCATTCATATCTAATTGGTACATTAAGGCTTATATATGTGAAACAAGTAAAAAGTATATTAAGTAAAAAGTACTTAATTAAACAAGTAAAAAGTACATTAAGGCTTATATATGTGAAACAAGTAAAAAGTAATCATGGTGTTATGTGACCAAGTATTAGAAATGTCAGATGGGATATTTGTCAGCATTCAGTGATTTAAAGCTTTTGATATCTGTATAAAAATATATTTTCCATTTTCTATTATTTTCCTGTCATCAGATGTTTGTGCTTCTTTAGTCATTGTCACTTGATTCAAACAATAAAATCCGTGCTGAATGAATGTTTTCATAGGTATAATAAGAATGGCTTTTATAAACACTTCGCTCAGGGGAGAGGTTTAAAGCAAGTTTTTTAAGGCCTGGCACTTAAAAGCACTGTGGCTTACACCTGTAATCCCAGCACTTTGGGAGGCCAAGGAGGGAGGATCATTTGAGCTCACTAGTTCAAGACACCAGTTTGGGCAACATGGTGAAACTCAGTCTCTTCAAATAATACAAAAAATAGTCAGGTGTAATGGTGGGCATCCATAGTCCCACCTATTCAGGAGGCTGAGATGGGAGGATGATTTTCACCTAGGAGGCAGAGCTTGCAGTGAGGCTGTACTCCAGCCTGGGTGATAGAGCCAGAACTTGTCTTAAATAAATAAATAAATACAGCAAGCAAGCAAGTCCTTTAAATAACAAGCATCTAGACATACTCAGCTGCCATTCTCAAGAAGACTTAATTAATATTAACATTTCTTATCACCTTCACCTTTAGATCAATTCCTCAAAATTTATGCTGAATGAATGAAATTGTGAAGACTATAATGGTATTTTAACACTTTAACTAAAATCAGTATTTCTAACTCCACTTGAATTCTCAGCTTGGGATTAAATGATCTTGCCCAGGGGTATGTGTCTGCTTGATGATATCAGTCACCTTTCTTCTCAAAGTGTTGCATGGTCTTCCAGGTGTTCCTCATGAATCCTTCATTTTACACATTTAGTTCTGTCTGTCCTCTATCTTCTTCTTTAATAATTATCCATAGCCTCCAATTTCAGGATTTTGCAAATTTCATTTTCTTTCTTACAAGACAAAAGAGACAAAAATCAAAATTAAATATCATCCAATGAGTCTACCACAGCACTGCTCTGACTCAAGCATCTTCTGATGTGCAAGAGGTGTGGGCTGGGACAAGCGCAAGGCATCTAAAGACCTTCTGAACCACTGTAGTAGCCTCTGTGTGAGAATGTGCAGTTGTGGCAAGATCGCCTTCTTTCCTCCCAAGGCACAGACTTCCCAAGAGAGAAAGGAGTCATTTCAGGATAGGGATCTCATGGGTGGTTCCTCAGTGTCTTGTTGTTTGTCATTGTTAGTGCTTGAGCCAGTCACATTCTTTCTCCTGGGTTTCAGTTCACACCCATAAAATATGAGTAAAATGGAGCTTGATTGCATTTGAGGGTCCTTCTTTTTTCCTAAAATGCAGCTCCCATACTTCATAGCTGTCTCTTCTCTAGCACCCCTCAGAGAGAAGGAAAATGGGGAAACTAGCACCCTGTTACAGAAGAAGAAGGAGACAGTCTCACACACATCTTTTCAATCTTCCCTCTTTTATGTACACAAAGAGAATCTATCTTTTTTCCTATGATACTGATCCTTTCCCCTCCTCTTAACCTGTCTTATTTTTTTTTGTTTTGCTCAAAACCAAAGGCATTTTATTCTGCTGTGCTCCTGAAGTCAAGAAAAATATATCTCTCTTAATTTGTAGCTGAAACCTGCTGAATATAGCATGAACCTTGTGTAAAATCACCCCGCCCCCATGCTGTAATGACAAATACACTTTTCTGAGGAAAAGTGAGAAGGCTTGGAAAGATGGTTTATGACAATGAACCAAAGAGCTCTAGCTTTATTTGCATTGTAAGGGAGTTCCAAAGAGATTAGGAAGGATTTGGAAACTTGCCTGGGTACTAGGCAAATGATCCAGTGTATTCTTGTCCATGCTCGTCCATAACCTTTCTGAATAGGCAGCAGTCTGCACAACCTGCTTCTATGGCACAAAAAATTGGAATAGTGGTTGTCATCTGACCTCTTTCTCCAAAGTATTTGACTAAGAATCCGAGAGCAAAGTTGACTATGAATTTGGAAGGTCATATAAATGCAGGTGTTGGGGCTGCCATTATAGAGAATAATGGGTGGTGGAAGAAGTCATAAAAAGAGGAAGACAAAAAAAGGGGGAAAAAATTGAGAAAATGTCTGAAGGGCAGACATGTACTATCTCATGGCAGAGGCAAAGGCGTGACTGGTTCTCAGAGCTACCTGCCTTCCTGCCCTTCATAAGAATGGCTGCCCAGATACTCTTAAGTTCCTGTATTTAAATGTCCTTTCAAAACTTCCCTTTCTTCTTTAGGTTCCTTGAGCAAGCCTTTGTTTCTTGAAACCAAAATTATCTAATAGGTGCCATATTTGGGAAAAAATGAAGCCTAAAGGAGAATACTACAAAGAAAAACATATGAAATCGATAAGAGAAGCAAGCCAACTAGGAAGGACATAAAAGTATGGATGAGTAAGTCACAGAAGGAAGACGGAGATGGGAAGAACTTTGTTTGGAGGCTGAAATTAGCAAAATTGAGTCAAAACAAGGTATGGACATACTTTAAGGGAAACAAGAAAGGCTAATACCATGGGTCAAGACAATTTAGGTTAGAGTAAAAGCAATGAAAAGACAGTGCCAAAAAAGGTTAACTGTTCATATATCTTCTCTCTGACAAATTCTTCAATTCTGACATTTTTGTACATCCGTTCTTCACTGAAAATAATCAAAAAAATTGCTTTGTTTTGTTTTTTACAACATACTTCGCATTAACCTGTCCTAATTAAAATGTGACCTTTTGTTTTATTTATAAAAGACACTTAAAATGTTATTGCTACAATGTACATTGTTTTTCCTCTTTAGTAATTTGCTAGTAACATAATTCCTTAATAATATTTTTATGGAAAGGTCAGTGAGGTCACAAAACACATTTAGCTGACAACACTTGGAGTTTTTGCCTTTGAAAACATGTTCAGCAGTTTCCAAGTCCATCTATTTCTTGTTTATTTTTAACTTTCTCTTTCAAACTACAAGTGCCATATATTTCTCTCGAGTGAGGCCATAATGAGGATTCACTAAGGCTTAGTTACCTTGCTACATAACTTTGATTGTGATTCCTAACAGAAATTATTCTGGAAATTTTGAGTATAAGAAAATAAAGTCTTTGTTTTGAGGTTTTTCTTTAGTAAAGATCTAGAGGTCTTGGTGTAAGAATAATCTCCGCTTTGGCAGGGAGATAAATCTGTAATCCTAGCACTTTGAGAAGCTGAGGCAGGAGGATTGCTTGAGGCCAGGAGTTCAAGACCAGCCTGGGCAACATAGTAAGGCCCCATCTCTACAAAACATAAAATAAGATTAAAAAAATGAAAATGTAATCAAATTTTAAAAATTAGCTGGGTGTGGTGACATGTGCCTGTAGTCTTAGTTACTTGGGAGGCTGAGGTTGGAGGATTACTTCAACCAAGGAGGTTGAGGCTTTAGTGAGTCATGTTCACACCACTGTACTCCAGCCTGAGAGATAGACTGAGACCCTCTCTGCACCCCCAAGAATAACAATTAATTAAAAATGAAAAACATAAAAAATGAAGCCAATACAGTCCTATGTTATTTCACAATGGGGATTCACTCTGAGAAAGGTGATTTTGTCATTGTGCAAACATCAGAGTGTACTTACACAAATGTTGATGTTATAGCTGCCTACACCCCTAGGCTACCTGGTATAGCTACCTGCTTACACACCTAGCTACCTGGTGTAGCTCCTCAGCTACAAACCTAAACAGCATATTACTTTCCTGAATACTGAAGACAATTGTAACACAATGATAAGTTTTTGGTATTCTAAACATATGTAAACACAGAAAAGGTACAGTCAAAATATAATACGGTATTATAATCTTAGGGGGACACCGTTGTATATGCAGTCTGCCATTGACTCAAATGTCATTATGAAGAGCATGGCTGTGTTTCATCAATAGAAAACCATAGCAAGCAGTCTTCCAATAACAGCCCATGCCTACAATCTGGGCCAACAGGCTGGACACACTCATGTACAAGCAGGGCAGATGCCAGGTGCACAGGTTTCTTCCTCCCAGCAGTTCTCAGTGTGTCCAAACCAGAGTTGCCTATAGAGCCATTTCAAATTCCACATAATGTATACCTGTCTATATGTGTGGGTGCAACATTCATCTTTCCACACCCATATACACAGATTCACTTTCAAGCAAAGAACGCTTCCGTTTATTGTTCTGGTCAAATGTCCCACTGTTTTCATGTCCATGCCTTATAATGGAGGACAGGGGGAATGGAGAAAGCTGGTATGCCTGCTTACCCTCTCCCTCTTCTTCTTATGGCAGATCTAGCCATAATCACCTAAGTTCCTGCTGCCCCCGAATAGCTGTTTTCACACGGTTCCAGCTCTGAAGAGATAGCCTCACTATGACTCTGACGATGGCATGGCAGCCTGAAATTCTCTGACCTGCCTCAGAAAGTGATTTCTGGTTTCCCAAATAGCCTAAAGTGATAAAGGCTTATATCACAGTTTTGGGCACATCCAAACACTCTCATGTGTGCATACATATTCAACATTATTAATTATTATTATTATTGTTACATTATCAGAATTGTAATAAACAATTATATAGTGCTTCCTATGTGTGAGACAGTCTTCTAAGCTATGAAATCATTTAATCTTCATCACAATCCTATGAAGTAAGTTCTAGTATAATTATTTCCTTGTTGCAGAGGAGGAAAATTGCCACCTGAAGGGATTAAGGTGGGATGTACAATTTGCACTGGCAGTCTGGCTCCAGAGCCCATACTCTTGTTCTCTAACACACTTTTTTTGATACCTGCATGTACATGCACACGCATGCAGACAGACACACATGCATCTGCGTGCTCCCCCATATAAAAATCTAAACATAGCTCTAGCACTCTAGGCTCTCACTTCACCCATTGAACCGGCATATGGGATGTGGCTCAAATAAGCATGTTATTACAAAATCTTCCACATGATTTAGATTTATAATTCAATTTAGAAGCCATTGCTTTAATCTATGTCTGCTGTGGTTCTTCTCTAATTGTGAGGCAGAATTGGGAAAGCTTTCACAGAGGGAAGAGTATTTTCTAAATCCATCTTCTCTCTTTTAGCCAGGAGCCAGCATGGTGTACTATTATTTTTAATACCAAAGGGTCTTTCTAGATTCCCATAGCTCTCCTCATTATGGTCTTTTATTACGGAAAACATTCTCTCACATCTTGCATTCTTGCCTCATCTGTCTACTCCAAATGAGTTTGGTAGTAGAGACTGGAGATTTTTTCCTCTTTAAATACTATACATTTAAAAAATCTATGTTAAATTAGGATGGATTAATGGGTTAATTCCAGACTTTGCAAGGCTAATGCCATATTATGTGGTGTCTTGAAAGCCTGGAGGGTTTGAGACATCTGCTATTTTTATAACTTAAAGAGTGAACAATCGGCTCGGCTCAGGAAAAGAAAATTAATCTCAGTGTTTTCACGGGATAGGGAGTGTTCTGGGAGTATAGGGAGAACCATGGGAGAAAATGTAGGCAAAGTATATACTCTGTATATTTAGGGAGATTCCTAGTACATGACATTTGGGAGATAAAGCCTCTTGTATTTTTTGTGAGACAAACAGACTTGATTGAGGCTTTGCCACACTATTTATGAACCCTAACAAGGCTCGGCTACAAGGTGGGGGACTTGTGACTTGAAGTCTGTTATAATAATAGGAAATATTTTATTATGTTAAGAAAGCAATATCAAAATAAACCATTTCATTGAAGTTGTTAACTAAATTCTCTTTCTACTTTCCTCTTCAATCTGGCACAGTTTTTGCAACTTTAAAACTGGAATAATAATAGTGCCCCTTCCTCAGTTGTTGGAGGAAATAACTGAGTAATACCAGCCCCCAAAATGCTGAATAAATGTCAGCTTTTAGTAACAGTATTATAATTGATATTGAGTAATATAATTTCTGACCTAAGAGATTATTCAAAAGAGTTAAGATTTAAATTTTCCATTATCTATGTCTACCTTAAGAGTTTAATATAACACATTGACATTCATTTTTTTTTCTTTCCAAAACTGGCAATTACATTCAGTTTTGAATATAGCATAATGAAATTTTTAGATACCATTTTAATGTTTTGTCTTTGAGAAATTAAAGCTAGAGACTTTTTCAAGAAGACATAACTACAGAAGGTAGAGTTGGGACTCAGACTCAGGTCTTCCGATGAATAGTCATAATATAAGACAAAACTATGATAAGTCTGAAAAGATGGTAGTGTAAGTTCTATTGTGGTTCAAATGAAGAAAGGGGAACATCTTAATGGAAACTGGGATGGGTAGAGGGTGCCTGTTTGAAATTCTGTTCAATTGCTTCCATTTTTGCCTAGATGTTTCTACAGATTTTACTGAATTAGTCAGCCTTACCAATTTGAGGTTCTGACATAGAAGTTAGCTACAGAGTCATTTTATCCTAATCCAGTTAGAATCAGCTTCACCCTTTTCACTTACATGATAAATCAGGCTCAAGCCTTGCACTATGCTTAAAAGGAGATTGGAAATGAGTTCCAATTTAGAATAAGACCATCTGCACCATATGTGGCCCATCCAATTGTGACTGACTCTGCCCTGGCTACCAAACTAATTATGGATATATTTCAGGGTGTAACTTACTAGGTTTAAAATCCTTAATTGGCCGAGTTTTATTTTATCGAAAACCCTTTGCTTTTGCTTTGGAAAAAGGTTCAGTAATCAAGATAAAACATGTAATGAACAATTAATTAAAATCAAATTTAATTTTTAAAAGTCCGTGATGAATATAACATTAAATTTTTAAATTAAGACAGGATTCAATACTTCACAGTCCTTCCTCCCTATCCTCATCCTAATCTGGCCCTGGTTCCAATAAAAGTTTATAAAAGTAGACAGCCAGCCTACAGGCCATAGTTTACTCATTTGATCTAAATACATTATATATATATACACATAATATGAACGTATTTATCTTGATTATGGGGTTTGGGAGTGCCTATTTAAATATTGCTTCTAAAGCAAGTGCCTTTCTAAACCCACCTTGGCCCCAAATTAGGTTCCAAGCAGGCTTGGAGTTGAGATACTTAGTTAATCCACTGTATATCACACTTAATTTGCTTATATACCAACACATTTTGCATAATATCTCAACACTTGTGTTCCAGAAAAGTCCTGGTATGGAAAATTCCAGAGAACAAAGATTAATAGTGCCTATTCATTTCATGCTTACAGCAACCATGTGAAGTAGATGCCTTTATGACGACCTTCATTAAGGAATGAGAAAGATGAAGGAATAATGATTAAATAATTTACCCGGGACAAGATACCAAGTAAGGGATGAAGCTGAGCTTTAGACACAGTTGGGCTGACTCGAGAGTCCATCTGCTAGGCTGCTATACCAAGTTGCTTGTGTTCAGCAGGAAGTAGGAAGTAGGAACGAGACCACATGTAGTGCAGAGCAAGAGATAGAGGATGGGGAAAGAGTGTTTTCCTTGGACATCCTTGTTTCTAGTTTGATGCTATGTGATGCCATCTGCATTTCCGCCCTCGGGTCATGAGATTCCTCCTGTATCCTTTGAAAAATTCTCATCATTAACTTGTGCTAGCACAAGTAAATTTCTGCTGGTCCTCAATAGATCTTCAATACAAAAACAATCCTGAATCAAGGCTGATTATTCAAAAACTCCACCCTGATATTACCAATGTTACTTTCTTAATTTGACAGCTGTACTAGTTTTTATCATCTCAACAATCATGTCATTTGTATTAAATGTTGATAATTTTGTCTATAGGCTATTTGATATCTTTTGCCATTCTTTTGAAAAATAGTGACATATGTGCATATATATACAGTTGATCCTCCATATTTGTGGTTTTCATATCTACAGATTCAACCAATCACAGATTGAAAATATTTTTTAAAAAATTATAGCTGCAATTGTACTGAATATGTATAAACTTTTTCCTCTTCATGATTTTTTTAAACAATACAGTATAACAGCCATTTTTACATTTACATCGTGTTAGGTATTATAAGTATTCTAGAGAGGATTTAAAGTATAAAAGAGGATGTTTGTAGGTTACATGCAAATAGTAGGCTATTTTATATAAGGGATTTGAGCATCTAAAGATTTCGGTATGGCAGAGTCCTTCAATCAATCCCTTGGGGACAGCAAGGGACAATTGTACTTTTCTTTTCTGCTTTTTTTTTTTTTTTTTTTTTTTATTAAACAGAGTCCCACTCTGTTGCCCAGACTGGAGTGCAGTGGCACAATCTCAGCTCACTGTAATTGTTGCCTCCCAGGTTGAAGCAGTACTCCAGCCTCAGGCTCTTAAGTAGCTGAGATTACAGGTGTGTACCAACAGGCCTGCCTATTTTTTGCACTTTCAGTAGAGATGGGGTTTCACCACATTGGCCAGGTTGATCTCGAACTCCTGACCTCAAGTGATCTGCCTGCCTCAGCCTCTCAGAGTGTTGGGATTACAGGCATGAGACACCACGCCTGGCCAATTGTACTTATCTTCCAGTTATATTGTACTTCTGTTGTACAAGCTTTCTGCTCCCATGGTATCTAGTTGTATTGTATGCACAGTTGTCACACAATAACTATTTTAGAATGAGCAAAATCCATCTAATAACCATTTCTATTTTTACCCCAGCTACACGAACAAACATCACCTCCAACACTGTTAATATGCAAACATATTTTAAGTATAAAAAAGATGTTTGCTTTTTGTGCTGTTAACATTGGAATAAGCAAGTCTGAATTATGAGATGCTGTAATTCCTTAGAGAGCCACTAATGACGATAGAAAACATGAGTGCAAAGCTCAGATGGTTTGTGTGTTCACCAAAAATTCAATTCAAAAGTATGGCTCAATAATTCAACTTTCTCTATGAGGTTGTTTTATTTTTAATTTTATAACCTTCCTAGATTAGAGAACTAAGCACATGGTATACACAGACAAAATCAAATCAAACAGAGCCTAGAAAAAAAAAATCAGGTATTTTTAAAGTCCATTACAACTGAGTAGTATGGCTAATTATTTTATTTACATAACCAGTGCAATTGTGTGTGAATCTGCACCAGTTTTGGATAGCATTACCTGAAGTTATGCTTTAGAAGAAATGATGGAAATGTGCTAGAAATACAATGCATGTTTCCAAGCTTACTTTGTGAATTCTTGTATCCACAAGGTTATTCAAATCCAAAATAAGTATACTGAATTCCAGATGGCAAAAACCACAATCTTAGAAAGAAGTATTGTAATTCTAATGCAGATTCTAACAGCTAGAAATCATTGAATAGCCATCGCTTGAAATAATAAGAGTTAAAATTACTGCAATAAGTCAGAGCCTATGAAAAACTCTACTCTCTATTAATTGCGAAAGTCCTGTGGGAAGGCTTAGCTGACAATCTCTGACATCACCCTTAAAGGGTCAGAAATACATCCTTCTGAAGTCTAACATACCTCAGTTAAATTTCTAAGCTTGATTTTTCTCATTTGTAAATTGGCAATGATATATCAAAAGAGTACTGTGAAGATTTAATCTATTAATGCATAAAGTGTGTATTGGCTATGTTATAAATATACAGCATTGCTGTTTTTGTTTGCTATTATTTTACTCATAGTGTTTATCTCCCTGATATTAATTTAACTAAAATTTCTTTGAGACTATATTATAAAACTATAACTTAGAAATATGATACATTTGAGGTTAACTAAAACATCCTCAGGTGTATGACTTGCTAGATAAGAAGGACTTCAGTTCAAAGCTAGCCTTTCAAGTTTCAGAAGGTACATTTAACTCTTCGTGTACTACTGTCTGGTTACTGATAAACCTTGGTCCCCAAACAGGGTTGTGTCAAGATGGAAATTTCCTAGGTCATGGTACAGTTGTGTGTCCCGTTTCCTCTGGAAAGGCTTTTTTTTTTTGAGACGGAGTTTCGCTCGTTACCCAGGCTGGAGTGCAATGGCGCGATCTCGGCTCACCGCAACCTCCGCCTCCTGGGTTCAAGCAATTCTCCTGCCTCAGCCTCCCGAGTAGCTGGGACTACAGGCGTGCGCCACCATGCCCAGCTAATTTTTGTATTTTTTTTTTTTTTTTAGTAGAGACGGGGTTTCACCATGTTGACCAGGATGGTCTCTATCTCTTGACCTCGTGATCCACCTGCCTTGGCCTCCCAAAGTGCTGGAATTACAGGCGTGAGCCACCGCGCCCGGCCTGGAAAGGGTTTTTCTTTGGCTTGACTATTGCAGCTCTCACTTTTTATTTGACTCTTTCTTTTCAAGATTGAATACAAGAACACATTTTTGGAAAGACATTTCAGAACCTCTTACCATGTAACAAATATGCCTGTCCTTTCTAAGTTTTACTTTGCACTTATCTGATCTTACAAATAGACTGTGAACTCTTTGAACCACTACACTGTTTTACTTAATTTTATACCTCTTAAGTCTAAACCAATGTTTAGATAATCTTAAGTATTAAATACACTTTGAATGAATGAAAAACAGTGTAAGGTGTGCAAATTGTTTTTTCTTAATATAGAGCTTAATTTTCACAACCAGCTGGCTACTCTCTTCTTTAAAATAAATAATTTTGGAAGACATAATCATACAGGCATTTATCACTTAGTAGCTCTGTTTACCAAGTGGGACACCGATTGCCTAAAAGAATGAACATAAGACCCAGAGTTGCCAGTGGAAGCCTTCTAGACACTAGGAGAACCCAACTTAACTTTATTATTAATACTAACAGCAACAATGGGGATGAGTTTGAAGGAAATTATATAATATTGCCAATTATTTTATATTGTTAAAAATAAGCAGAAGACAAAATCTAGGTATTTATTGATACTTGCTCTGAAGAATTCATATTCAAGCAAATGTGTTCAGCAATTTTGTATGTTGGCTGTTACAAAGACAGGTAGCATGTGAATGGGTTTGATACACATTCTTATTTCAGCCAATAACTATTTTTACTGAAATTTTTCATCTGTGTTGAGGAACTCTATAAAAGCGAAACGATAATATTCAATTTCAGAGTTTGTGATGCACAAATATTTTTCTGGAGTCTGTTTTACCAACTTTTCTTATATATAGATTATTTTGCCTAAAACAAATTGAAAACACAAAGGCTACATTTCTTGGAAATCCTGCTTTTATGTTCAGTGAAAAATATGTTAGACATTAACAAGCTGGCTGGAGCAGCCGCATATTTATCTTTAATCTAATGTGTTATATTTGCATGGACATGACCTATGCAAAAATCAGATATCAAAATGCTAAAATTGTGGCTATATTTAATTTTAGGGTTATTAAAGATGAATACTTCATGATCAAATATGAGAGCTAGTTTACCAAAATATAAAAAGAGCTAAGGACAGCATCTTCTTTCTTGATGTACTTTGGGCATTTATTTATATGAATCACCTGAGACATCAGAGACCAAATGTCTCATAAATGATTATGCCAAATTTATAAAGATTTGAAAAATAAAAATTTTAGAGCATAATGAGAAAGTTTGGTTTACTGCATAATATGTAAGTATTTGCATCTAATTGTGGTTTTTACATATTTCTTATATTATCTAATACTTCACCAATGACATTCAGAAGTCATCTGACCTAAATTTTTAATATCTGATACTTACAACCTACCTTAGAATATGTGGAGGTCACTTCTGGATTGTCATACCTACTCACTGAGTTAATTTGTGGAATAAATTTTTTCTGCTTACATTAAGTGTTTATGTTAGTGATTCTAGATAAAAATGATGCATTGTATTTTAAAAATCTGTGTATTTGAAATTAGGAAGTGGTCAAGTCCTTATTATCAATTTTTTATTGTTTATAACATTTTACAAATGTTAAAAACAGGCACAGTGGCTCATGCCTGTAATCCCAGCAGTTTGGAAGGGGGAGGTGGGAGGATCGCCTGAGACCAGGAGTTTGAGACCAGCCTGGGCAACAAAGTGAGTCTTCATTTCTATGAAAAAAAACTTTTTTTTTTTTTTTTTTTGAGACGGAATTTCGCTCTTGTTACCCAGGCTGGAGTGCAATGGCGCGATCTCGGCTCACCGCAACCTCCACCTCCTGGATTCAGGCAATTCTCCTGCCTCAGCCTCCTGAGTAGCTGGGATTACAGGCACGCGCCACCACACCCAGCTAATTTTTCGTATTAGTAGAGACGAGGTTTCACCACGTTGACCAGGATGGTCTCGATCTCTTGACCTCGTGATCCACCCGCCTCGGCCTCCCAAAGTGCTGGGATTACAGGCTTGAGCCACCGCGCCCGGCCTAAAAAAAACTTTTAAATTAAGTGAGCATGGTGGTACACATCAGTAATTCAGTAGTCCCAGCTATTAGGAAAACTGAGGTTGGAGGAATGCTTGAGCCCAGGAGTTCGAGGCTGCAGTGAGCTATGACTGTGCCACTGTACTTCAGCCTGGGAGACAGTGTAAAACCACACACACACACACACACACACACACACATATACATATAAACACACACACACTTATATATATATATACACACACACACACATATTATGGACCACATATGCTCATAAGGCGACTCAAAAGCAGAATATCAAATTTGGAACAAGGGGGCTTGTGCTTCTTAATTATCATAATCATAATTATTTTACTAGTCTGGGAGATCAGGAATTAAATTTAGAAGCATGGAAGTAAGCTTTGAGGGTTTTCCAAACATCTCCATGAACACAGGTTTGTGGAATGAAAATATTATTCTTTTTCCTGAAAAGAATACCCCAGCAGTTAATTAGTCCCAGTGATGTTTCTCTTTGTGAAAAAATTATCCCAGTCATTTAGAACTGTAAACAACGCCCAGAGAGAAATTCAGTAACAGTATATGCTAAATCAGTGACTCCCTAGTCACAAATAAATTATTCTGTTTTCATATCTAGAAAGTGAGACATTTCACTTCTCGTTGTCCATTTGCAGTCTGCATCCTGCCAAAGTTACAGGATTTGGGTGTGAGAATTTTTTAGAGTCCAAAGAGGTATTTACATATTCTGTAGCTCACTGTAGCAGAACATTTTTGTATTCCTCTAAAGATTATGTACACAATCTTTAAGAGCATTTTGGAAAGAGCAGGGACCTCAAACTCACATGTATTTTTCATTACTTTCCAGCTGCTAGTTCTTAGATTGTCAGAATTTGGGATAATAACCTGCAGACTATCACTTTGTGTTTTACTACAAGGGAAGATTGGGTTGCCACCATAATCCCTAATTGAGACCGAATTAGAATAAATGGCTGTTAAGCTCTCCAGCCTAATTGTGAATGGTGTGTATTTGACATTCTCTAAGATATAAATTAAAATAAAAAGAACATTTGCAGAGGCATGGAGTAGCTTTGCATTAATGATGGCCTCCCTTGCACTGCTGACAGTCTGCCTTATTCATAGTGTCATTATCGGGACTATTCAGTACTGAATGATTTGTTTGCCGAGAAATTGTACAACCTGACCAGATAAGTAATATCTGTAGTTTGTATTTATTCTTATGACTGCTTACTTGGGTATGGCTTCTTTTATCTCTGTGGTGAGCTTACTTACTGCTGCTCAGCAGGATGTACCATCAGTGACATAAGCTTTATTCATTTACAGATCCACAGCGCCGCATCAAAGTATTAAATCCTGCAAATGTGGGGAAAACTCAAAGGCTTTAATCATTGGACTGGCAATTGTCATTGTACTGCTGCCATATGTCAGCACTGAAGTTAAGTTTCATGTTTGTGCACTGTAAGGAAGGCATGTGGCCATGTGCTGCCTGCTTGTTTAAGATAGAGTCTTCCCTGCCACTCCAATAACTTTGCCATTCAAATCCCTTTTATCTGCACAGAATGAAGTAACCAGAGTCCTACAATGAAATGTGAATGTGTCCTTTCAGAACTGATTGGTCTATTTCATAACTCCTTTCTTATTCTAATTAAACCAGCTCAGGAGAGAACTGTGTTTTAGCATCTTAGGCATCTGAACGACAACAAGGAATGGCAGGAAAGAATCAAAGGATGTAGAAAGCTCTCTGCTGTGAAAGCAAGGTTTAAAGGTCTAGAGGATTCCCCCCGCAGCAAAGAGATCATCTCTTGAAATCGTTTCCATCCGTTCCCCTCTACACATACCAATTTTGGTTTTATTACACCCCTTGCTGTGCATCTCTTGGCAGGAAAGTTGCCCATCTTGCAGAGTCTTGCATGAATAATTCATTTATATGTCATGCTGACTCTTGAAAGCCTGGATTACAGCTTTGGAGGAAATGTTTAATAGGATTCTTCCAAACAATCCAAAATATAGCTGAGAGTTCTATGAGTTCTATAACTTTGAAAGCCACAGTCCAATAAAAGAATTAATGTGCTGGAAGTTCAAACACACTCGGGGCCATTCAACCTGCACTGAGCTGAACTGTAACCTAATAGTGAAGGTTAATATTTTAGATTAGGGTTACTGTTTCTCAGAGACAGGATTCTTAAGTACAGGCCTTGAGTTCAATATACTGGCACAATTACTTTTTTGTTAGATCTTTAGGTTTTGCATTTTTTTAAGATAACATCAGAGGACCTTGGAGAACCAGGCAGACAAGCAGCTAAGAGAAGTATTGAGTTAGACGTGGGCAAACAAACTCTACGTACATCAAGCTGCATGATAGTCTGTTATTACTCAGTGATGTTCTTTGAACAGTGGTCCTGCTAATCAGTCAAACTGGAAAATTCAAATATCTTCTGTAGACTCAGTATCTTATCTCTTTTGGTCCCTGTTTCAGTGATTTTATTGTATCTACTCACCTTTACCTCCCCTTCCATTTTCCACAAAGCTTTTTTTTGTACTCCCTTCAATGCTTGCCTTTAGCAAAGTCTTTAAAATATAGTTACATTACCCAGTAAAGGACTGATGGCCTAAATTTTAACTCACTTTCACTCTCCTAGGATGGACTGTATCTTAAGTCAAGAAGAAAGTCATAAACTTAAAAGAATCTATTGATTCTACTGAGGCTTATTCTTTGCTTAATAACTCTGAAAATGACAAAAATGACAAAAATAGCATGTGCTTGTTGTAGAAAACAAAATAGTTAAAGCAAAAGAAAAAACAATAACTGACATTGTGGCATATTAATCTATATTTATGTTTATATCTATATGTGGATCCACCTATATGTCTATAGATGCATATATCCGTGTGTGTAACTTTACAAAGATGGGATAATCTACAGCAGAATTTTAAATAGCAGCTGAATTCCAGCAGAGTATCTATTCCTTGGGTTTGCTCTATCTAGGTTGTTGGGTTTTAAACTTTTTTCACAGAGTCCTCTGGATTAGTAGAAGGAATTTGGGTTAGATATCTTCCTTTTTGCCCTCTAGATCTTATGATCACCTTTTAAAATACTACTCTGTGCTTTGTGAGGCTAACTTGAATGGATTATATCTATTGGCTTTCTTACCCTCTGGCCCCTCATTGGGTTAAGCCAATAAGAGAATCAACAGGAGCCCATCAGGAAGGGAGAGTGAGATTAGGGTATTTATTTAGCCAGTTTCCTTTCTTAGGAAAGGGAGTTAATAGCACACAACTCTTTCTCCTGCTGAGTTTTAGTAACCAATCCCTCCCTTCTCTCTTTCAGGCCAAGGTAGTAACATTTTAGTGATTGCTGCAAAGCAAACTATCCCAAAACTTAGTAACTTAGAACTACAATTATTTATTTGCCACAAAATTGGCAATTTTTCCTTGGTCAAGAAGGCTTATGTTTGCCTTTCACCACTTCAGCTGGAGTAGATTAACTTGGGGCTGAAGGATATATTTCCAGGAGAGTTCCCTCACTTGGCTGGTGAGTTAGTGCTGACTGTTGGTTTAGAGTTCAATTTGGACTGAGGGCCAGGGGGCCTAGGTTTTTCTTCACATAAACTTCTCCACAGCTGCTTGGACTTCCTCACAGTATAGTGCCTGGGTTCCAACAACAATCTTCCAAAAGAAAACCAGGCATCAAATCTGCCTCACTTTTATGATAAAGCCATGGATTATTTCGCATCGTTTTCTACTGTAATCACAAATGCTCATGGATTCAAAGAAATGAAATAGAGACATCACCTTTCAATGGGAGAATACCAAATGGAACTTAAAAGAGCATGTGGGAAGAGAAATATTAGAAATAAGGCAGTTTATCTGATGGCTTCTGACTTATTAGCCAGAGAGTACTGTACTATCTTTGGGTTTCCTTATGGCTTGTCTACACTTTTGTAAACAATCTCTGTATTAAATTATACTCAAACTACCAAATATGAATATGCCATATTTTTTTGCTGGGACCCTGCTTAATACAAGATTGAGAGTAAATAATAGCAGGAAATGTAAAGGAGAATGGTGCCATTTAGCAAGATGTCAGGACTAGCTTAAACATCTATTACAGCACCATCTTTATTTTTAACACAGATATTTTGATATCACATAAGTTTTCACTGGAAGAAAGTCTTTTCTGTTAAAAGAATGTTTTAAAATACCACTGTCTAAGTCCTTGAGCATAATGATGCCAGTTTTAAAAGTTGTTTCCTGCCTACTGTACTAACTCCTAATCAAAACTCTTACAAGTCTATGCTTCTTGACAGGGAAATACATTTTACCTTGTAGGTTAATTACCATATATGTACAAAGAATGTGCAATGTTAAATCCACTTTCAGATGTGTTAACAAAACATTATTGACACTAGATGATCTGACTTATCCATATTGACAGTCAAGGTATCATTAACCTCAAACTCGAATGATCTATTCAAACAGTGGCCTCATGCAAGAATAGTTTTTAAAAAATATTTCAATAAGTTTTTTTCTTCCCTTTCTCTACTGCACATCTCTTCTCAAATGAAGCCCTTTAGGTACTTGTTGAACCTCCAAAGGAAATAAGATGGCAGGAGTTAGTATACATTCTACTTGTCAGAACAAATGAAATAGAATGAGGCTACATAGTGTTCAGAGGATGGAACTGAATTTTCTTGGGAAAAAAAGAGAAAAATTCAGTGTTTTGGCTAGAGGAGTAAAAGTTAATGATAATATCACTTTTTCTATTTTCCTTGTAGCCTATAGAAGATTTTCCTTATGTGAAACTGAAAGTGGTAGAATTGGTAGAGATATTGCAGCAGAAATAAATGAAGAGATGCATGAATAAGTCACGAAAAAATTTAAGCTTCAAGTAATGGTGTGCGTATTCTTCTAACTATTTTAAATCAGACTCTTGAAAAAGAGTCACAATAAATTATAATACAGAAGAACAATCTACATAATACTCTCATTTTATAAAAACACTTTTAACCCAACTACAAATATTCTGGTTTGAAATATCTGATACTTTCCCCCCCATTGCCCCTTGTGATATTAGAGCTGCCCCTTAGGTCATTAGATCAGTCAGGGACCAAGCAAAAGACAGAAATTACACCCAGTTATATTAACAGAGAGAATTTCATATGAAGAATTGTTAACTCTGTGTAAAGTTGTTAACTTGATAACCAAAAAGGTAAAAGGGAAAATTAAGGTACCATAGAGAGACGACAAATGGGAGAAGCAACAGATACTCCTAGGGCTGGGGAAACAGAGGGACTAGGTTGGAATTATTAGAACCTTGAAGCTTTAGAGAGGAGCCTTGTAGAACAAACACACAAAGTTCTGAGGCAGGACTCTGCTTAGCTGGTCTAGTGTTTCAGCTCACAGGAGGATCCCGCTGAGGTCTGCACATAGACTTCTGAGGAGGGGATTCTGAAGAGCTGGTGCTATTATTTCCAAGAGGGACATTATGAGCTTGGTTCTGCAGGCGCTGAGACAACTGTACAACAGCAACACAGCTGCTTTGAGGGTGGATATAGTAATGTTGGTTAGTGCCTCATAGATACATATTTAATATATATTCAATACAAACTTTACATGTATTTTTTCTATCATCTATTATCTCTCGACCTATCTATTAACCTATCTAGTACCTATGTAATCAATTTGTCCCATTTCTATGATGCTGACAAGTAAATAGTTCAGGAATTTCTGCTGAGCTTTTTCTTTAGGTTCTGCTCCTAGTGATTGCTATAATAGGAAACATCATGAGTTTTGACTCATTTGGCAAGCTTGCAGTTTCTTCCATAAACAGCCTTTTTATTCTGCCTAAACTCAAACAGATGCAAAGGAGATAGAAAAGCTGCATGTATTGATCATCTACCATGTACTAGCCAACTGAGCTCGGTGCTTTTCAAAAATTATCTCATATGATTCTTGCCATAATCCAATTATACAGATATTTTTGTTCTCATTTCTCATTTTACTAGCGAGAAAACTGAAGTTATAAAATGTATCAGAAGATACACATAATAAATGAAGTGGGCAGGATGTGAAGCTAGAACTACCTCCTTCAAAAAGATTTAAATCCTTCAGCCCCTACCAACTTTGAAATGACTGCTAGCCCATATGGTGTCTTTGTCCTTACTAAGATAAAAAAATGCTTTCTCAAGGCAGACAAAACCCATGGGTACCCTACCTGGCAAGAGGATTAAATGTTTGTGAGTTAGAAAAAGGCACTTCTGCTTCTGGGTAGGTGCAACTCTAAGTCAGGTCACATAGCTTGGAGACCAGAGCATAGATTTGATTGTGACCTGCTTTTCATATCCTGGTTGGGCACCCTTGTGAGTAGCATGATCTATACAACAAAATACCATGGTCTTTTTCTACATCACTTCATCAACATAATGTTTCTCTTTAAGATCTCTCTTTCTTTCAGATTTCAGCATTAAGAGGACTACATGCCTTTCTGCCCTGAAATGTTTTGTTTTTCTTTCTCTTTTATGTAATAATGCCAATTATGTAGTAAATTAGTGATCTTTTGCTGCATAACAAATTATCTCAAACCTTAGCAGCCTAAAAGAGCAAATATTTATTATCTCACATAGATTCTTAGTCAGAAATCCAGGAGCCACTTTGCTGGGTGGTTCTGACTTGGAACCTTTCATGAGATTGCAATCAAGCTGCCAGTCAGGCGTCAGTCATTTGAAGTTTTCCACATTTGAGGGCTCTTCCTTTAAGATCATTCAAGGGGCTATTGGAAGGAGGCTTCAGTTCCTCACCACATTGGCCTATCCACAGAGCTGCTTATTACATGACTTCCTCCAGAAATAGTGACTGAAGAGAAGAAGAAAAATACCAATCACAGTGGAAGCTGAAGGGACTTTTGTAACTTCACCTCAGAAATGAAGCATTATTTTGTATCCTTTTTCTGCTGGAGTGCACTGGCTTGATCTTGGTTCACCTCAACCTCCACCTCCTGGGTTCAAACGATTCTCCTGCCTCAGCCTCCCTAGTAGCTGGGACAACAGGCGCGCACCACCATGCCTGGCAATTTCTTTGCATTTTTAGTAGAGACCAGGTTTCACCATATTGGCCAGGCTGGTCTCAAACTCCTGACTTCATGATCCACCAAGCTCAGCCTCCCAAAGTGCTGTGATTACAGGTGTAGGCCACTGCGCTGGGCCTTTTTCCACAGTATTTTATTGGTCCTATAGAACAACACTGGTACAATGTACAAACCATAGGGAGTCATCTTAGAGGATGGTGAGCAAATACAGTGAAGACTATGGTCTCATTACATGTTCCAACAACCTGAGGAGATAAAATGGCTGATACTCCATTGATCCTGAGTGGGACAACTGTTGGCTGGCATTTATTTTGATCAAATGAGTGTTTGTCACAATTTTTCTATGCTTATGCCCAATCAGTTGTCAAATATTTTGATCATTGTCCTGGAGACAGGTATTGTTGTTATCGTCAGCTTACAGACACTGGATGTGAGGTTTCTAGACCTCAGTTTCCTCCACAAACAAATGCTAGAACTGAGCTTGGAACCCCCAAACCTTCAATTGCTATGCTATTACCTTCTTTAGTATATTCAATTTTAACTTCAATTCATCGCTTCCAGAAGTAACTGGCACCACACTAATACCAAACATATTTCTACATGAATAAATTTCCATTAACATATTAAATATAAAAGCCTTTTTAAAGCTAGCTTGATGTTAAAAATCAAAGGAAGAGATTTTATCATTAGGCAGGTCAGAGGCTTATTTCACCCTGCGTTGAAAGAGAAGAGCCCATGTCTCAAATAAAGAGCTTATCTCATTTTGAGGAAGACATTCTATATTACTGTTTTCTTTCTAGTTAATATAACATTTGGATTTGAGTTTTAAAAGGATAACCCTCTCCCCAAATATTTATGCACGTCAGTTCCATAAGAGTGCATTTAGGGAGACGAAGTGGGAGTTCTACTATTTGCATACTCCTCCAACAACTGAAAGACTGAGTTCTATAATTATGAAAATTATCAGTTGAAACTGGTTGACAGCAAAAAAATGACAACTTGGGCTGATTTTTAAAAGAAATTTAAATAGATACTACACATGTTATATAAGTCCTGCCTGAAGGCTGGGTTTGGGTTTTTTATCAAAGTGTGGCAAATAATAACAAATTTACTTTGTGAAAAAATAATTAATGGATGTGATTCTTTTATTTTTAAAATAAAAATTTACGTATAAGAAGAATAATTGCAAGGTATTAGTAGCAACCAATTTATTTCTGATATAGCCCTTATTTCAGGCAACATTTATAAAGGCCAACTGAAATTGAAGCTAAGACAAATACCCAGATATAAGCTCAGGCCAAAATCCCAAAATCTGCAATTATCAATATATCCTCAATATAGCAATGGCTCCTTGACTTCAGGGTAATTTAAACGAAGACAAAACCAATCTGGTTTGCACAAGCTTCAGATATTTCATTAGCCATGTGAGATCCTCCAACCTATGGAAATTAAGCTATAGCCAGGGCAAGTCTGACTTAAAAAAATAGGCAATCACACAATTTTAACAAGCTCACATGTTTTAATATAACCTAAAGTCTATTTTCATTTTTTCCATTTCCTGCCCAATAATCACTCCCATACTGAAATGCAGGGACTGAAGCCTCCATCTTTTTTTCCTGGAGAAGTCTTATCTTACTCTATTAGGCCATAAATAAATGCTAAGATCCATGCTACATCTCAAAAAATCATAAACAATTATGCAATATAGTCTTCATATGCCCACCTATTTTTTTTTATTGTAACAGCTTTCCTTGGATTCATGGTCCAGATGCTTACTTTGTGTCAAAAGTATTTTGATTCAATTATCTGTGAGGGCAAATATCAAAGAAAACTCATCGTGAAGATTTCTGGCCTCTTAAAACTATGTTGCCTTTAGGAGCTCATGTTAGAAGCATAGGAGCTGAAGTTTTCTGTCTGAATTCAATTTCAGTTAGATTTTAATATCAGACCTCCCTCTGATTATTAATATTCTATGACCCAATTTTTAGAAATGCTATTTGTGGTGCACTAACCTTGCTGGCTCTGTATTTCCATCATCACACTTGCCCTCACTCCACATTCTATACAGTCTGTGTGAACAAGCTCTTAATAAAAATCTTTTCCGTTCTTGAGACTGTAACATTCTCAAACTGTTTGTAAAAGTGAAATATTCTTCACTCAAGCTTTGTAAATTACAATCTTCTTAACATCAATGGTTTAATGTGTTCTCAGAATGAGGAAAAAATAGGGAGGGAGGTTTGCATATTTTAGTAACTCTCCCTTTGCTTCTTCTAATGAAGATGAAAAGTTATATGAAATTTAATGAGATAGTTGTCTATCAAAGGTGAAATCTATGCAGTATCTGTTGGACAACACATATAACAGGCCTCTTTAGAGGGAAAAAGGCATTCTTCATATTTAAAGTATCATTAATAGTAAGAAAAAACAAATTTACAAGTGGCTGATGGAATAACTACAGTGTGGTATGTTGTCACTTCATAAATTTTGTCTATCCTTACAGCAATTGAATTAATCCAGTCTGTTTCCTTTTTTAAAAAGCAAATAGGTTTTATTTATTTATTCATTCGTTCATTTATTTATTTAAGGCAAACTTCAGTTTCTAGTAGACACCAATGGTGCTGTAATGAGGACTGTGAAACTACGTGAAATCTTTGGGAAAGATTACCATGACAAATTAATGATGTCTGTTATGCATTTGCCAAGGGGATGTTGTAGTAGATATAAGTAAAATATTTTGCATCCCTGGTCTATGTGAAGTCAAAGAGCAAGACTGATGGTATAAGTCCATTCTCATACTGCTATAAAGACATACCTGAGACTGGGAAATTTATGGAGAAATGGGGTTTAATTGACTCACAGTTCCACATGCTGTACAGGAAGCTTGGCTGGGGAGGTCTCAGGAAACTTACAATCATGGCAGAAGGTGAAGGGGAAACAGGAATGTTTTGCTTGGCTAGAGCAGAAGGAAGAGAGTGAAGGGGGAAGTGTTACACACTTTTAAAGAACCACATCTCTTGAGAGAACTCACTCACTATCACAAGAATAGCAAGGGGAAAATCTGCACCCATGATCCAATCACCTCTCACCAGGTCCTCCCCCTCAATCAACATTGGGAATTACAATTCAACATGAAATCTGAGTGGGGATACAGAGCCAAGCCATATCCCTGATTAAAGTTTTCTATTATTTACCTATTATACTTTAGGAAAATTTTTCCATACTTTTGGAATTAGAGCTTCCAGGGCTGAGGTTTGGGAATCAGAGCTTTCAAAAATTTCCCCAAGTGATTCTAGTTTAGGAGCCATTGTGTTAGGGATCAGATTTATATCAAGCTTATTTTTTAATTTTTTAAAAAGTTTTGTAGATACATAGAAGTTTTGTATACTTATGGGGTACATGAGAGTGTTTTAATGCAAGCATGCAATGTGTAATAATCACATCACGGAGAATGAGGAATTCATCCCCTTGAGCATTTTCAAACATATTTTTCAGTTCAGAGCTAAGTGGTAAGCAATGAGTCAGGATATGCTTGTATGTGGCAGGCAGTAGGGGGCAGTGTAGGAAACAATCAAATTCTTGTTGGCAAAGGACTGCTTTAGTGCTTTGCAATCATTTTGCATGTGGGTTTTTATTATTATGGAGATGAACTTCAGAAGAGAATAAAAAATAGAGATAGACTAATTGAGGAGAATAAGAAGGAAAGAGAAAGGAGAGCATAATATTCATTTAGGGTCATAGGTCTTTCTTGTTTCTCTGAAATTTACATTACAGAGTTACAATGGTTCCTTGCCTTAGATACACATAAGTTAAGTCTCAGAGGAGGTAGAGAACTGGGGTAATTATTTGCAAATTCATTGACTTACTTGATAATTGCTTTAAGTTTCTATTTTAATAATACTGTGAAGAATGAACTAGAATTTATTTCCTGGTTGAGTGATCCTAAGAAGTCACGCCCTGCTCTCTTCTAATACTGTACCATTTTATCGCAGACTGTAGCACCTCATAAATAAAAAATACACAAATGAATATCTATTTTATTTTTTGTAGAGTCAGGGTCTCACTATGTTGCCCAGGTGGGACTTGAACTCCTGGCCTCAAGTGATCTTGCCTCCATCTCCCAAGTGCTGGAATTATAGCTGTGAGTCACCTGGGCCAGCCTAAAATTTTTCACAAATGTGTGTGTGTGTGTGTGTGAATGGGTGTGGATGTATGTGTATACCTATCTATTGAATTCTCTCCCCCTGTCCCCCTTCTCCTTTTGCTCCTTTCCATCTCTCTCCCTCTTTCACATACACACACTTGAACCCACGTGCCTGCACGCACTTTTTAAATATCTATTTATGTTAAGGCATTCTAATAAAGGAAAAACTTTTTAAAAGTCCACAGAAATTAAAGCTTCTCAAGATGCATCACGATCTAATGAATAAAAATAACAATGTTTTGCAACATGCAAAATCATAACATATTGCAAAAGATAATTGAAATTCCTGCATATGCCTAGGATATTAATATTTTTCCCTGCTTTTTCGTAATTAGATTGATGTCCGTATTTAAAAATCTGCTCCCCACATGTGCTTAAGGATGCCAGGTTTTTCCTGAGTCATTTTGCCAATTCAAATACTAGGTTTAAACGTGATTTCTATCCCAGTGGTATATACACTTGTAATATTTTAGCATCACTGCAAGGTGCCGGTATGCTGAGAATACCAGCACAGATGTTAGAGAATGCTATTATTCTGAAATAAATCATTCATTTCCTGGGCACTTTCAATTTTATATTGACAATAGTAGCCATTACAATCCAATCTGATTTACATCCTCAGCATTTACCTTTCAAAGTGATAGGCCTCTGAAACAATAAATACTTTTTAAGTTTAGACATTAAGTCTGGTTTTCTAGATGCAGAAACTGAGATGGGGATTTGAATGTACTTGATATGTTAAGGGAGTGTGCTGAAGAGATAAGGAGTGAGGAAGAAGGTAGGAAGGGGATGGGGGGCAGCAAGAGGTGGTCCACTTTGAGGCAAAGGGTTCAACATTTATACTGCCAATGTATTAGTTTGATGTGGTTGTGATATGGCTTGGATCTGTGTCCTGGCCAAATCTCATGTTGATACGTAATCCCCAATGCTGGGGTTGGGTCCTGGTGGGAGGTGACTGGATCAAGGGGGCTATTTCTTATTAATAGTTTAGCACCATTCTGCAAGTGCTGTTCTTGTGATAGAGTTTTCATGAAATCTGGCCATTTTAAAACATGCAGCACCTCCCCCAGCCCCTTGATCCCTTTCTTGTCATGTAAGACATGCCTGCTTCTCCTTCAACTTCTGCCATGATTATAAGTTTCCTGAGGCCTCCCCAGAGACTGATGCTGCCATGCTTCTTGTATAGCCAGCAGAACTGTGAGTCAATTAAACCTCTTTTCTTTATAAATTACCCAATCTCAGTTATGTCTTTAGAACAGTGTAAGAACAAACGAATACAGAATATTGGTACCAAGAAGCAGAGCACTGCTATAAGGATACCTGAAATGTGGAAGCAGCTTTGCAATTGAGAAACCAGCAGAGGTTGGAAGGGTGTGGAGGGTTCAGAAGAAGATAGAACAATAAGGAAAATGTTGGAACTTCCCAGAGGCTTGTTGAATGACTGTGACCAAAATGCTGATAGTAATACGGACAATGAAGTCCAACCTGATGAGGTGTCTGATGGAAATGGGGAACTTAACGGCAACTGAAGTAAAGGTCACTTTTGTTATGAATTAGCAAAGAGGTTGGCTGCATTGTGCAGCCTTGCCATGTGATTGAAAAGAAAAGCTGTCTTTTTAAGGGAGAAATTCAAGCAGGTTGCAGAAGTTTGCATAAGTAAAAAGGAGCCAAGTGCTAATATCCAAGACAATGGAAAAAAGACTTCAAGGATATTTCAGAGACCTTTGTGGCAGCCCCTCCAATCACAGGCATAGAGGTCTGGGGGGAATAATGGTTTCCTGAGCAAGGCCCAGGGCCCTGCCACCCTGCACAGCCTCAAGACACTGCTCTCTACATCCCAGCTGCTCCAGCTCCAGCCGTATCTCAAAAGGGCCCAAGTACAGCTTGGGCTACTGCTTCAGTGGGTACAAGCCATAAGCCTTGGTAGCTTGCTATGGTGTTAAGCCCATGGGTGCACAGAGTACAAGAGTTCAGGCTCAGGAGCCTCTGCCTAGATTTCAAAGAACATATGGAAAAGCCTGAGTGTCCAGGCAGAAGCCTGCTGCGGGGGTGGAGCCTTCATGGAGAACCTTTAATAGGGCAGTGCAAAGGGAAAATGTAGGGTTGGAGCCCCCACACAGAGTCCCCACTGGGGCACTGCTTACTGGAGCAATGAGAAGAGGGCCACCATCCTCCAGACCCTAGAATTGAAGATTCAACAACAGCTTGCACTGTGCCCCTGGAAAAGCCACAGGCATTCAATATCAGCTTGTAAAACAGCTGAAGGGGTTGTATCCTACAAAGCCGCAGGGGTGGAACTCCCCAAGGTGTTGGGATCCCACCCCTTGTAGCAGTGTGCCCTGGATGTGAGATATAGAATCAGAGGAGACTAATTTTGGAGCTTTAAGATTTAATAACTGCTCTGCTGGGTTTCAGGTTTGCAAAGGGCCTGTAGCCCTTTTCTTTTGGTTAATTTTTCTCTTTTGGAATATAAGTAATTACTCAATGCTTGTACCCCCATTGTATCTTGAAGTAACTAACTTCTTTTTTGATTTTACAACCTCATAGTCAGAAGGGACTAGGCTTATCTCAGATGAGACTTTGGACTGTGGACTTTTGACTTAATTTTGGAATGAGTTAAGATTTTGGGGGACTGTTGGAAAGGAATGTTTCTATTTTGAAATGTGGGAAGGATGAGATTTGGGAGTGACCAGGGGTAGAATGATATGGGTTGGGTCTGTCTCCTCACCTAAATCTCATGTTGAAACATAATCCTCCATCCTGGAAGTGGGGCCTGATAAAAGGTGATTGGCTCATGGGGGCTGTTTCTCATTAACAATTTAGCATTAGCCCCCACTGCCGTTCTCATGATAGAGTTCTCATGAGATCTGGTTTTTTAAAAGTATGTAGCACCTCCCTCCTCCTTGCTTCTGCTCTAGTCATGTTAGACATATCTGCTTCCCCTTTGTCTTCTGCCATGATGGTAAGTTTCCTGAGGCCTCCCCAGAAGCTGATGCTGCTATGCTTCCTGTATATCCTGCAGAACTGTGAGACAGTTAAACCTTTTTTCTTTATGAACTACCCAGTTTGAGGTCTTTCTTCCTTCTCTCTCTCCCTTCCTCCTTCTCTTTCTTTCTTCCTCCTCCCTCTCTCTTCCTTCCTTTCTCTCTCTCTCTCTCTCTCTCTGTCCTTTCTCACTGTCACCCAGGCTGGAGTGCAGTGGTAAAATCTCGGCTCACTGCAACCTCTGCCTCCCAGGTTCAAACAATTCTTCAGCCTTCTGAGTAGCTGGGATTACAGTTGCCTGTCACCACGTCTGGCTAATTTTTTATATTTTTAGTAGAGGCGAGGTTTTACTATGTTGGCCAGGCTGGTCTTGAACACTTGACCTCATGATCTGCTTGCCTCAGCCTCCCAAAGTGCTGGGATTACAGGTGTGAGCCACTGCACCCAACCAGGTATTTATTTATAGCAGTGGAAAAACAGACTAATACAGTTTGTCTTAGCAAAATACCAGACTGGGTGGCTTCAGTAACAAAATACCAGACTGGGTGGCTTCAGTCTCATAGTTCTAGAGGCTGGAGATCCAAGATCAAGGTGCTAGTGGAGTTGTTTTTTTCTGAGGGCGATAAGGAAAAGAACCTATATCAGACCTCTCTCCTTGGCTTGCAGGTGATCACCTGCTTTCTGCCCCTTCACATGGTCTTTCCTCTGTGTCTGCATGCTCTTTATTGCTCTTTTTGTGTGCAAATTTCCTCTTCTTGGAAGGACACAAGACAGATTGGATTTGGGCCCCCCAGCAGCCTCATCTTAATTTAAGCACCTGTTTAAAGGTGCTATCTCCAAACATAGTCACATTCTGAGGTACTTGGGGTTAGGGCTTTAATGTATGAATTTTGGGTAAATAGAATTCAGCTTGTAACCCCCATCAATATAATCTGTCAGTCACTGGCTATAGGTCACCTCTAGGGAAGGGGGTGAGGAGCAACCTTTCTAGTGTCCCTGAGAAGTCACTTGGAGTAGTGGGAAGATAGATAGACAGATAGAGGAGATCTGGCAGGGCAACCCATAGTATCAACTGCAAAATTATTATATGCCAATGGAAGAATCATGAACTTCATAAACATGGAATGGAGAACTTTATTTCTCGTAAAGGGTTGCAGCCTCTAGACTGGCTACTACACAGGCTGGAAAGCATAGCCTCTGGAAGAACCCAAGTTCAAGCACTTTGAGGCAGGGGCATAAGGAACAGGAGTTTATGCTGAGCAGTTGACTAAGTATACATATTCTATAAACTAAAGGAGGAGTCATGAATATTTATGAAAGGAGAAACCATGCCTATGAGCAATCGTGCTTCTTGTCTCTTCATGAATTGCATAGAAAAAAAACGTCAGTGCTAGCATGATGAGAGTGGAGGCTTTGGCTTTCTGATGTCAAAAGGTGAAGCAGAGGACATGAAAACCTGTACTACACATCCTCCATGAGTTGCAGTACAGAAATGGTGGTCGGTTTTTGGGAAGGGGTACATTGTAAAACTCATGAGTGATCATGTCAAAACTGCAAAGCTGGAGGAATCTTGTGGTGGCCTCAGATGACTGATTAAGGGAAATAATGGAATGAATCAGCCGTTTCTTGTTTTCCAGACCTGGTTTCTGCTTACTCTTCAGGAAAGGATTCTGGTTAAAGGTTAACAAGGAAGGGGAGAACAGAGGCATGTCTGACCTCTTATTCCATCATGGCTGGGAGCTGTTTTCCCTTTGGTCCCTTTGGCTCAGAAGGGGTCCATTCAGTCAGTCAGCAGGCTTAGGATTTTATTTTAATTCTCAAAAAATAGAAGTAACTAATATTTCATGATCCCTTAATATTTCATCAAATTTATTAACAATAACATACACTATTATTTTAAGCACTGTAAAAAAACAAACCATGCCACAAGATGGGAATTTAATAGGAAACCTCCACAAAAGTGGGACACAAAAGAACTAAATTTCTCAATGTCAAGAAAAATGAGAAATGAAACATGATGCAGAAAGGCAGTAAGAAACTTTCATATTTCTATGTTGGCACATGATAGAAGAAAGAAATAAATAACTCCCTTAGGAATTTGGACCTTAAACTCTTACTAACATGAATTTTTGGCTTTAATTCACACTACTCAGGTGGTCCAAAAACTTTAAGCAGACAATTTAATTCAAAGTGCTCTCAGGTACGTGGTGCCCACAAATAATTGCAGAAGCAAGTACCAGTGTGACCAAATCAGTGCATCTTCACTGATTAGAACACACTTCCTCCAAATGTTCACAACAGATCTATTTATCATATCCTCAAACTGGAAATCCATTAACAAGTCAGTGGATAAACTAATCGTTACATAGTCACACTATAGAATACTAGGCAGCAATAGAAAAGAATACTATGGACACCTGCAACAACATAGATGAATCTCAAAATATTTATGCTAAATGAAAGAAAACAGATGAAAAATGAACCCTATATGATTTTATTAATATAAAATTCAAGAAAATGCAAACAAATCTTCAATTACAGAAAGCAGGTTAATAGTTGTCTAGGGATTATTAAGGATTTGAGGAATATTTGAGGGGTAATAAATATGTTATCTTGGTTGTGGTGATGGTTTTACTGGTGTAGATGTAACTTGACATTTATTGCTTTTCAAAATGTACATTTTATTTTATGTCAATCATTATCTAAATACATGATTTTTAAAAAGGAAAAAAAACACTTCCTCCACAGATGTCAAATAATGATAAATAATGATGATAAATAGTTATAATAAGAAGAACAGATAAAATTTGGTATCACCTGGGGCTTTTTCTTTAGTGTTGGCAAACCACAGCCTGTGGGCTGACTGCTGATCCTTGTTATAAATAAGGTTTTATTGGAAGACGATCATGCCCATTTGTTTCTATAACATCTATGGCTACTTTTGTGTTATGACAGCACAGTTAAATAGTTGCCACAGATATCATATGACTTACAAAATGGGAGAGAATTATTATCTGACCCCTTACAAAAACTGTTTGCTGAACCCCTGATGAATTTCCATCTATTAAATTATTTCATTTTCACCACAATCTTATGTGGTAGACAGTATTACACCCCCATTTTATAGACAGGGAAACAGGGATCAAGAGGCTAAATGACTTACCCAATGTCACATACTAGTAAATAGTATAAGGAAAATTTGATTATAGGTGTGACATTTTTGTCTTCTAGGGGTTAATTATATAAGAGGGGGAGGTGTTCAAAGAAAATGGCCTGGGTGATAGCAGTTCTATAGACAATTTGTTGTATTTATAAATGTATGAATTAATAGATACAGCTAAGATGTGGCAGAACCAACATTTTAACCCAGCTCACTCTCAATCCAAATTCCAATATCTCTTAAAAACTAGATATAAAAGTGTAATTAACAGCAGAGACTGCCTTAGCCTCTACCTTTAACTAATTTGACAGAGTAACTCACACTGTTTTTTTTCTGTTAAAAACATGCTGACCCATGCATCCACTAGGGTACTCATAAATACTTTTGTTAACAGCAGATGTGATATATGAATCTCATTTCAATTTGTATTTCCATTAACTGATCTTCTGTGGTCTTGATGACACTGAAGAAGAGGTCATCCATTGTCCCAGATACAGCACTTTTGAGTTAATAGATTCAAAGGCAGGGAAATAATTTTCCTTAACAAATTATCCATTTGTTTCCTAATGTTTACAAGAAAAGCCATTATTTTTGTTAACAATTAAAATGAATTAAAAGCCCTACCTATTTTAATTGAATGTTCATTATGAAGTTAAAATAATTTAAAAGTGAAGTATTTTTATCTGTGCTTATAAGTATTTCTATAAATTTTCCACTTAAAATTGTTTTAAAAAGATTATTATTAAAATAGGAAAATAATTCAAAAATTAATAGAAAAAGGATTTTTTTAATCATGAAAAACTTTTTTAATTTAAGTAAGAGAATATTAACCCTCTGGTGATATTATCAGGAAGATGACAGTTTCTTTTCTTAAAAGGAGCTCACTGTGCAATATGGGAGCCTGCATTGAACCCAAGCAGATCTGGCTGTGGAGTCTCTATTTTAACCACAATATTCTACTGCCTTCCTGAGAAATGCCATTCTGCACAAAAATCTCTGCAAATTGCTTAAAAAGCTTTCTATTGGAGCAGGGTGAAGGAGATATCTGAACTGAGTTTTGAATAGCTCATGGGAGGTTAGCAAGAGAATGAGGAAGAAAGAAAGAAGGCGAGATGAGATTTAAAAAATATAAAGTGTGCAGAGGCTAGAGGCCTGAAACGACATATTAGGGTTGGAGAGTTTAAAGTGGTTTGGCAATGGTAGTGGGTAGGGTGAATGTTGGGACATGGTGAAAAATGAAACAAACAATAATAACATGTGCTAGTTTGGCTTTCGGTCAATGAACAGCAGGGAGTCATTAAAGAATTAAAACAACCGAATGAGAAACTCACATTTTCATTATTGAACTTTGTCTTTCTGGCAGTAGCATGTGAAATGACTTGGAATGGAGAAGGCTAGGATTTCTCTGAATCTTCCTTAACAGTGGACTTTGCTAACCTCTGCTCTCCTGCCTATTCTTTATCACCATGACCTAAAAGCCAGGACCTGGCCTCTTCTTTTCACTTTCTACACTTCCTTGGCCAATCTTATCCATCCCTATGATTCACACATCTCTGCAAGTGAGCTGGATCCCTCACTGAAGAAATAGTCTGATGGTACACATGCACAGCAGCTTGGAGCAGAGGAATCTGAAAGCCTGTATAGCCAAAGGAACAGAAGAAGCTCAACTCTGTGGATCCAGATCCAAATGACAATCCTGCAACCCATACCATGAACTGAAATTAGTAATTGATCTTACCATTCCATCCAATAGGCATGACAGAAAATCAGAGGCCTTCCTAAATTTCTCTCTTTCTCTCACCACTCATTGCATTGTATCCCATCAATTTCAAATTAATACTTGTATTCTGTTAACTCAACCTATAAATAATCTCATAACTGCCTCTCTGTGTGAAACCCGAGGAGCTTTTAAACTATATAGATGTCAGAACTCCAATGCTCAGAGAGTCTGAGTCAAATGGTCTGGCATGAGGCTCAGGACTGGTATCTCGTAAACAGTTTTTAGGTGATTTGAATGTGCAGCTATGAGTGAGAATCATTGCTCTCAGCCAAATAAGCTGTTAGCAATTTTTCCATTGCTGCTTCCGCCTCCATGTTCTCTCTCACTCTCAGCACATGGCACTTTCAGTCATGTTGAAGGCATGGTAAGTTCTTGAATACGCCGATTTATTCCAAGCCTCCTTGCTTTGACATATTATTTTCTATGTCTGAATTTCCTTTCTCCTTCTCTACACATTCGAGCCTTCTCTCCTCAAGTGGAACTGATTATTCCTTCATTTTGCCTCAACCCATGAGGTTCTTCCTCATATTTTAAAGCATCTATCACTTCATTGCCTTTGTTTTTACCTGTCTATCTTCCCCAGTGGAAATCGCTCTCTGAGTTGAAGAATCATCCAATTTCATTCCTAGAACTATTTCAGAACCTTACATCTAGAACAGACTCCCTCAATCTGTATACTATTGATATTTTTGGCTGGAGAATCCTCTGTTGTAGGGAGCCATCCTACAGGATGTTTAGCAACATCCTTGGTCTCTACCCACTAGATGATAAGTAGCATCCCCTTCCCACTTGTGATAATCAAAAAGTGGCACATGTCTATACTCCCAGCTACTCAGGAAGCTGAGACAGAAGGAGCTGTTGAAGTTGGCCAGCCTGTGCAACACAGCGAAATCCCGTCTCAAAAAAAAAAACACCTACAAACATTGCCCCAACTCTATGTGGGGGTGGTGAGGACAAAATCAGCCTTGGCTGAGGACAACTGAGATGCTAAAACTGACTAGAGGAGGACATGTAGGAAGTGTGGCTGCTTGTTATGCTGATGGATTCTTTAAATCAAGCCTCCTAATAGTCATACCCTGTGTAGTCCCCTCTTCTGTTGACTCAGAGCTTAGCCATGTGACTTACTTTGGTCAATAGGTCATCAACAAGGACAATTCCTGTAGAGGCTTGAAAAAAGCTTGTTGCACTGGGGATTGCCCCTTTGGAGCTCAGCTACCATATATAAAGCCCAGGCTAGCTTTCTTGAGGATGAGACAGCACAAGAAAGAGAGACACTCATATCATGAGGAGAAAGAAGCCCAAGTCTTCCAACATTCCAGCGAGGCCAGCTCCCAGTGTACCTGCTGTATGAATATACCGAGGTGAGACCAGTAGTAGAACCTGCCAGCCAAAACAAAGAATCATGAGAAATAATAAATTATTATCTCTGATTTTATATTTAGAACACCCCATCATCTCAGCCCAAAAACTTCTTGAACTGATAATCAACTTCAACAAAGTCTCAGTACACAACATCAATGTGCAAAAATAACAAACATTACTTTATACCAACAATAGAAAGCAGAGAGACAAATAATGAATGAACTCCCATTCACAGTTACTACAAAGAGAATAAAATACCCAGGAATACAGCTAACAAGGGATGTGTAGGACCTCTTCAAGGATAACTATGAACCATTGATTGAGAAAATAAGAGAGGACAAAACAAACAGAAAAATATCCTCAAGGATAGAAAGAATCAATATTGTGAAAATGACCATATAATCCAAAGTGATTTATAGATTCAATGATATTCCCATCTTTTTTCCCCCAGACATTCTTCAAAGAATTAGAAAAAACTGATTTTAAATTTCATATGGAATCAAAGAAGATCCATATAGCCAAGACAATCCTAAGCAAAAAGAAAAAGCTTGTGGCATCATGCTACCAGACTTCAAACTATACTACAAGGCTACAGTAACCAAAACAGCATGATACTAGTACCAAAACACACATATAGACCAATGGAGCAGAATAGAGAACCCAGAAATAAGACTGCACATCTACAACCATCTGATCTTTGACAAACCTAACAAAAACAAGCAATGGAGAAAGGATCTCCTATTCATTAAATGATGCTGGGAAAACCGGCTAGCCATATGCAGAAAACTGAAACTGGACCCTTTCCTTACACTTTATTAAAAAAATTAACTCAAGATGGGTTAAAGAATTAAATGTAAAACCCAAAACCATAAAAACTCTAGAAGAAAACCTAGGTAATACCATTCAGGACATAGGCATAGGGAAAGACTTTGTGATAAAAATGCTGAAAGCAATTGCAACAAAAGCCAAAATTGACAAGTGGAATCTAATTAAATTAAAGTGCTTCTGCACAGCAAAAGAAACTATCATCAGAGTGAAGAGGTAACCTACAGAATGGGAGGAAATTTTTGCATTCTACTCATCTGACAAAGGTCTAATATCCAGAATTTACAAGGAGTTTAAACATATTTACAAGAAAAAAAAAATCCCATCAAAAAGTGGGCAAAGGATATGAACAGACACTTCTCAAAAGAAGACATTTACATAGCCAACAAACATTTGAAAAAAAGCTCAGTATCACTGATCATTAGAGAAATGCAAATCAAAACCACAATGAGATACCATCTCATGCCAGTCAGAATGGCCACTGTTAAAAAGTCATAAAACAATAGATGCTGGCAAGGCTGTAGAGAAATAGGAATGGTTTTACACTGTTGGTGGGAGTGTAAATTAGTTCAATGATTGTGGAAGACAGTATGGCAATTCCTCAAGGATCTAGAACCAGAAATACCATTTGACCCAGCAATCCCATTACTGAGTATATACCTGCAGGAATATAAATCATTCTGTTATACAGACACATGAACATGTATGTTTATCACAGCACTATTTACAATAGCAAAGACATGGAACCAACCCAAATGCCCATCAACGATTGACTGGATAAAGAAAATGTGGTACATATACATCTTGGAATACTATGCAGTCAAAAAAAGGAATGAGATCATGTTCTTTGCAGGGACATGGATGAAGCTGGAAGCCATCATCCTCAGCAAACTAACACAGGAACAGAAAACCAAACACCCATAGTCTCACTCATAACTGGAAGTTAAACATTCAGAACACATGGACACAGAGAAGGGAACAGCATGCACCAGGACCTATTGGAGGGTGAGGGGTGAGAAGAGGGAACTCAGAGGACATGTCAGTAGGTGCAGCAAACCACTGTGGCACACATATACCTACGTAAGAAACCTGCACATTCTGCACATTTTACACATTTATCCCTTTTTTGATTTTTTAGAAGAAATTTAAAAAAAATCATTGTCAGAAGCCACTAAGTTGTGGGATGGTATATTATGCAGTAATTCAGAACATGGAGGTCATTTTAAAAGTTCAGTGAAAGGAACTTAGAATCTGAACTAGGGCAGTGGTGGTGGGAATAGAAAGTGGTGTGGAATTTAGTTTAATGTTTTTTATACTCTTTGCTGAACAATCTACTAAGTACCCTGCAGGATTCATATTTATCAATAATTGATGATTTATACTTGTACACTTCTTTAAAGATTTGAAAACCCTTATAACCTTAGTAATTATTTTCTTAAGTGCTTGCCATGTATCAGGCACTTTACAAGCATTAGTTCATTTAATCCCTGTAACAACACTATGAAGTGAGTCATACTATCAGTCCATTTCATAAATGAGAGAACCAAGGCTCATAAAGTTAAATACTTGACCCCATCAAATAGCTAGTAAGTGGTGAAACCAGGATTCAGACTGAGCTCTGTCTGACTCCTGAAGAATAGCTTTTAAATATTCTTCTACGTTTTTCAAAAAAGTATTTGGTGTAAGATCTTTATTTGATCTTCACGGGAGTAGAGAAAAGCTATTTGCCATTCTTTTCATTCTCAACAATTCCTTTCCAGGCTGAAGTTTCAGTTTAACAGGGAGCATTTTCATTACGAACAACTGCAAGGTCAATTTGTGGTACATTTTCACTTCCTGAATCGCACAAGCTACAGAGAAATAGATGGATTTCCAGTCTATGTTAGCAGCCACCAAGGATTATTTACCATCAACTGATCAGCCCCTCATCTCTCTTTTCTTCTTCAAAATCTAAGGAAAGTCGTTCAGTCTTTTCCAGTGCCTTTATGCCTTTTCGTGATGTACAATGAGGAGCATGGGGAAGGGAGAAAGTCAACTTGAGTGGACAGAGCCAGAGGTGTGCTTCTGCTGAAGGTAGGGATTTGAGGGGTTAGCAGGAAGGGGAGGTCCCTAAAAGAGAATAAGCTCACTTATGGCCTTGCTATTTGTCAAGGTTATAGATTCCTTTACTTGTTCTATTTACAACTTTCCAAAATGTTGCTCACACTATCTGAAGCCACATAACCAAGGACTATAAACTTTCTTGAGAAAGCATTACTAAACTTCCCCAAACTTGGCAAAGTACATGCTTAGCTATTCTTATCGTGCCTACAGCTGTGGGGAGCTTTCTTTGAAGAGTCTCACCTCCCCATCACCAAATGCAGTATCAGGAAATTCCACCTGAGAAACTATTGTTTTTTAGCCGTATTTGAAATATGGCTTTTGAGATTTGAAATTAAATTAACAGCAGCCTGCAGTCTTGACTGCTTCTAGAGAAAATGGTGCATAAAAAGCCCAGCCATCTTTTGATCTAAAAGTTCTGTATGTATTTAAATTTCCTACTATCTCATGTCTACATGAAGTGCCCATCTGGGTTTGCTGAATGATGTATAATTGTGTGTCCATTTGTTTTTCTCCAATTTTTAGTTACTAACACCAGCTCAAGATAAAAGAATATTTTGCCTCAGTTAGAGGGGACTAAAGTTTTTTGACAATGCAACTTGTGACACAGCCAAGTGCTTTTTAACTGACTGCATACATCTAAGTGTCTATTTATCTGAAAAGAAAATAAATTTGGTTTGGTGCTTCAGTCTAAGCTAATGTTGACTGTGACAGAACTTTTCTTTCTTTACTCTCTAATCCAGCAGAGGGCACTGATCAAACATCAGTGGCTTTATACCTAGATGCCTTGCTCACTGAACAGTTTATCAGTGCTATTAGATAATTTTTCTCTTCAAGCCATTATCCAACTGGAAGCAAACTTTGGAAAATGATGTGTACATTGGCCTTGGTAAATGGTTTATGGATTTAAAATAATCATTTCAACACAACTGCACCCTGTATTCTCTATATTTGTGCTGTTCAATATAGCAACCACTTGCCATAAGGGGTTATTGAGCATTTGAAATGTGGCTAGTTTGATTTGAGATGTGCTGTTAAGCGTACAACGCACACTGGCTTTTAAAGAGTTAGCGCCAAAAAAAGAATTCAAAATATCTCACTAGTTTTTTTTTGTTGTTGTTAATTGGTTAAATGTTGAAATCATGTTTTGGATATATTGGGTTAAATAAAATATATTATTTAAATAAATTTTAGCTGTTTCTTTTCCTTTTCTTAACTTTTCTACTAGAATATTCTAAATGACAGATGTTGCTTGCATTGTATTTCCATTGTAAAGCACTGGTCTTTACTCTTCTAAAACTTATTTTCTTCTGTAAGAGCAAGTGTTTTCCAATTATACTGCCTATTTTGCGGTCCAAGTCCATCTTTTTGCTTTCCCTCAATGTTTCTCATCTTCCCATATGAATCCAGAAACCACAGGGCCCCAATGGTACCACGGCACTATGAGAGTTACCTGAAAACTACCTTTAAAAAAATCAAAGGTGAAGCCTGGAGCAGTGGTTCACGCCTGTAATCCCCGCACTTTGGGAGGCCGAGGCAGGTGGACTGCCTGAGCGCAGGAGTTCACGACCAGCCTGGGCAACACAGTGCAACCTCGTCTTTACTAAAATACAAAAAATTAGCCGGATGAGGTGGCACGCACCTGTAGTTCCAGTACTCGAGAGACTTAGGCAGGAGAATCACTTGAACCCAGTAGGTGGAGGTTGCAGTGAGGGGAGATCTTGCCGCTGCACTCCAGCCTGGGCGACAGAGCAGACTCCGTCTCAAAAAAAAAAAAGCCGGGCCTGGTGGAGGGCGACTGTAATCCCAGCTACCCAGCTACTCCGGAGGCTGGGGCATGAGAATTTCTTGAACCCGGAAGGCTGAGGTTGTAGTGAGCCGAGATGGCGCCATTGTACTCCAGCCAGAGTCACAAAGCGAGACTCCTGGGGAGGGGGCGGGGGAGCCAAAGGTGACCTCTGAGCTCTTGTCCTTACCCTGGGAGAGTATTGAACTCAGAGAAGGAGTCATCTGACCCTGGTAGTGTATGACAACAAGCAGGAAACATTTGCTTGAGAAAAAAAAGTTCTTGTTTTAAATGCTGAGGCTTTAGAACCACAGTTTCATGATAAACATTCACTGAACCCTTATCTTACGTTAGAGGCTTTTACATAATTTTCTCTTTTAATTCTCACAAAAAAAATCTCAGCAAGTGTCAGAGTTATTGCCATGTTATAGAAGAAACTTTAAGACTTAGAGAGGTGGAACAACTTTGCCAAGACCACACAGCTGGTAAGCGGTGGAAGAGACCTTAGGAGCCAGCTTTGTTCAGGCTGTTTGACAATGATCTCTCTGGGGCTGGCAGGTTAAGAACACCCTGGGTCTGGGATAGTGATGGGCAGGCAGTCAGTGAATGGGCTCTGCTCACTATCAGATGGACATTGACCATATCAAGCCAAAGCAGGGAGCTGGCAGCTTGGGAGCAGAGACATCACCTCTGACAGCAATGGGATGCCGAATAAATCACAGTTATTGCACTAAAGAATAGAGAAAGAGAGCATGTAACATAAAAGTCTCCTCTTTTGTGATCTTAATAAAATAAATGTTTCATTGTTCTCACCTCTGATTGGGGCCTATTTTCAGCAACAAAAGTACTGCTTTGGAACTATGAATATTCTGCTGATTAGACAAACTAGGTTCATTAGAAAGATCAAACAGAAAAGTTACAGAGAAAACAGAATTTGCCAGTATAGTTGACTCAGGGGCTTACCACGGTGTCATTTTCTCCATAAGTGGATTCTTGAAACAGCAAATAAATCTTTTCTGTCATCACCCCTCATGTTCTCTAAAGTAGAAACTGGGAATGTGTTGCTGTAATTGTGTTCATGGCATCTTTGTAGTTTTTCAGGCCTTAAATGAGCCAGTCTGAAAAATGAAACTTAAGTTTAGACAAAATGAAACTTAGCCTTCCAAGAATACATGTTTGGTAAAGGCTGAGCTGATTTTAAAAGCTATTGACTGCTATTTGTCAGATAGTTACATGCACTATTTCATTAAATCCTAATTCATTTTAAGAGAGCAACACTGTGATTATTCCTATTTTACCAAAAAGGAAACTGAGGCTCAGAAAGTTTATGTAATTTATTCTAAGTCATAGAACTCACTGGGGTGAGGATTGTCACCACTGTCTCTTTTACTCAAGAGCTTTTATGCGTAACCATTACAACATGCTATCTTCCTTAGAGAACTTCTTGTTATGATGAAAAAAGTTACTTTCTTTCCTTGGCCCATTAAAAAAATACAAAAATCTATTTCCAAGGCACTTGCAATGCACTGGATACTTTACCCTTTTCATTCTTTCACTAACAAAAAACTGATACCAAATATAAGCCCATGTACTTATGAACGCAGTTGGTTCCTGCTCACCTCATTTTACCGTTCACTTTCACTTGAAGAAAGGAATAACTGAGAGCAACCTTTACTGCTATAATTGGATTTTTGTCATCAGGTATGGTTTGGTTCAATTGTATCCTAGGAGAAATAATACACGTTTTGGGTTTAATTTTATAAAATCTATTTTCTGTAACCTTAGAAGTCTTAAATTTTATCTAGGAATGCATTATATTCAACACTTTCAACTTGCATATAACCTGCTGGGGGGAAAAAGGCTAATTTAAGAAGATCTTTCTAATCTTGTCTTTCAACCTTCACAGTGAACATACCCACCTGAAATTTACATTTTTAGTCATCTTGAACTTTGCATAAAACTCCTAAAAATGTTTTTATCTATGAACTGCAGGAACCTGAAGAATAATTTTGTCTCCAAAATAATTACTGGAATCACTTCTATAAGCTTTGTGCTGTTTAGAAATTTTCCCTTTTTTTTTTTTTTTTTTGGATGCAGCTTTTAAAAAATCCTTAAGACCCTAAATATCATGCATCTGGTATTCTATGAATAAGAGTTTGGGGAAAACCATTTATTATTATTATGTTATTATTTTTAACAACATGCAGCTTATATTTTATTATTACTTTTTAATTTAATTTTTATTTTAAGTTCAGGGGTACACGTGCAGGTTTGTTATACAGGTAAACATGTGTCACAGGTGGTGTTGTACCGATTATTTTGCCAACCAAGTATTAAGCCTAATACCCATTAGTCCTGATCCTCTCCCTCCTCCCACTTTCTAGCCTCTGATAGGGCCCAGTGTGCATTGTTCCCCTCTACGTGTCCCTGTGTTCTCATCATTTAGCTCCCACTTATAAGTGAGAACATATGGTATTTGTTTTTCTGTTCCTGTGTTAGTTTGCTAAGGATAAGGGCCTCTAGCATGTATCTTATATTTTAAAGAAAACTGATGAATTGGCCCCAGTTATAGAATGAAGAGTTTTCAGCTTGTGTTGGGAACCAAAAGAGGCTGTTAAGTGTATTTCAAGCATTAAAACAAGGAAGGGTAATAGAACATTTTACTGATGGCTTACTAGTTTCTAGTAAAAATGAAACTCATCCTCTAACTGTGGAAATTCAACATAACTGTGGAGCCTCATAAAATTATACTGTGAACTATTATGACAAACCCAAAAGGAAAAAAAATGCAATTTAGGAAACATATTCTGAATATACTTTTTTAGAAAAATCTAAATTCTTTCAAAATGGCATGACAATCTGCAAAAAGAATTATGATAGATTCTTCTAGTAATAGAAAATAGTATTTCTATTACTAAGTAACAAACAATTTTATGGATTTCTATTATCCATCTCAAGAATTTCCATAAAAGCCTGGTTTTCTTTTGCTTTTTAAAAATGTCCTATACTGACTGACCCTCTTAAAGTCATAGATGAAGAACCAGTTTCTTACTTGAAACTCCTTAAGTGTCTAAAACAGTGTTTATAGACTTTGATCTACATGTGAATCACCCAAGCATATTGTTAAAATGTAAATTCTGATTAGACTGGGATGAGGCCTGAGATTCAGCATTTCCAGCAAGCTTGTTTGTGATGCCCTCACTGCTGGTGGGCAGACTTCACTTTGTGTGGCAATGCAGGGGAGCCCTGACAAATTCCAGCCTTGCCTTCTCTCTTCGTTCCTATTCAATCCATCCAGAAACCTATTGGCTGTGCCCTCAAAATGTATCCTCAATGTAATCACTTCTCATCCAACTGCACAGATAAGACCTCAGGCCAAGCCACCATCATTCCCTTCCTAATCTCTGCCCTGACTTCCTAAATGACATCTGTCATTGACTCTTGCTCTTGGAGAATATTTTTCACATAAATAGCAGAGAGATCTTTCTCCAAACATAAATTAAATCAAACATATTCCTTATTATTTCCCAGCCCATTAATACCCAAACCTAAACTGTTTGCCATCAATAAGACCCTTCCTTATCTGACCCTGTTTACTAGTCCACCTTGTTTGCTACTTTTCTCTGCTTTTTACTCCACTTCAGCCAGACCATCTGACATGTTATTTCTTTAAAACAACATGTGCATTCTAACCTCAGAGTCTTCGTATTTGCTATTTCTTCTTTCTGGAAAGTACGTTCTCTAAATCTTTGAATGACTCCTTACCTGATATCATTCAGGTCTCTATTCCAACATCTGCTTTTGAAATAAACCTCCCCATACCCTGTTTACAACAGTGCTCCAGTTATTATGGATGTGTAGCTGAAATATTTAGTGGCTTAAAACAAAAATGTTTATTTTGCTTTTCAGTTTACAGTCCAGGCAGGGCTTGGAAACAGCTCTTTTCTGCTTCACTTGACTTTGGTTGAGGAAGCTGGCTGAAAGGCCAGGGACTGGAATCATCTGAAGCCTCACTCACCCACAAGCCTGACACCTGGACTGAGAAGACTCAACATCTAGACTCCTCGGGCATCTGTCTGTGTCTCTATGAGGAATCACAAAATGGTCTCTTAATCACAGTTGCTTCAGGTTAGTCAGACTCCAAGGTCACAGGTAGAGAGGCAGAGAGGGAGGGAGAGAGATACACAGATAGAAAAAGAGAGAGAGAGCACCAAGTGGAAGCCAAATGGCCATTTGTGATGCAGCTTTGGAAATTACTCATACAGTATTTCCTCTGCTTTCTTCTTGCCTGCCAATTTCAATTAGTTGGAGGCAAGTTACTAAGGATGGTCCACATTTAAGGAAAAAGGAATTAAATTCCAATATACAAATCCAAGATGGTGGAACAGGAACAGCTCTGGAGTGCAGTTCCCAGCGAGAATGCAGAGGGTGTGTGATCACCACATTTCCAAACGAGTTTTTACTGCCCACAGACCAGGATATTCCCAGGTGGAAAAGCACCACGAGTTTCCAGCATAGCTGTTTCAGCCAGCACAGCAGGTCTCTGCACAAAAACTCACAGAAATCTGGGTGGCCATTTCAACTGGCACCTGGAACACCTGAGAGACAGAGTTGCCCATTGAACTAAAAAAAAGGAGGCTAAAACAGGGAGCCAGGTGATCTGGCTTGACGAGTCCCACCCCCACAAAGACCAGCAATCTGAAACACTCTGGATTGAGAATTTCACAGTAAGTACAGCTGGACCTGGGATGGTCCAGCTTTTTGGGGGGAAGGGTGTCTGCTATTACCGAGGCAGTCCACCACCACTGAGGCAGTCCGCCATTATGAGGCAGTTCACCATTAATGAGGCAGTCCGCCATTACAGAGGCAGTCCACCATTACAGAAGCAGTCTGCCATATGGAGGCAGACCGCCTTTATTGAGGCAGTTCTAACTATACCTCTATAAACAAAACTGTAAGGAAGTTCACATAGCAGCTGGGCAGAGCCCATGAGAGCTCAGCAATGCCTCTGCTGGCAGACTGTGACTAGGCTGCCTCCTTGCTGGGCAGGACATCTCTGAAAAAAGGCAGCAGCATGTCAGGAACTTATAAATAAAGCCCCACCTTCCCAGGACAGAGCACCTGGGAAAAAAAGGTGGTTATGAGTTCTGCAGCAGCAGACTTAAACATACCTGCCCAGCAGCTCTGAATGAACAACAGAGTTCATAGCTCAGCAGTTGAGCTCCTATAAGGGACAGACAGTCTCCTCAAGCAGCTCCCCGATCCCTGTATATCCAAAGAGACACCTTATAAAGGAGAGCTCAGGCTGACATCTGGCAGGTAATCTTCTGGGATGAAGATAACAAAAGAAGAAACTGGCAGCAACCCTTACTGTTCTGCAGCCACTGCAGGTGATCCCCAGACAAGCAGGGTCTGGAGTAGACCTCCAGCAGTCCTACAGCAGAGGGACCTGTTAGAAGGAAAACTAAAAAACAGAAAGAAATAACTTCATCATCAACAAAAAGGCCATCCACTCAGAGACCCCATCCGAAAGTCACCAACTACAATGACCACAGGTAGATAAATCCACAAAGATGGGAAGAAAACAGCACAAAAAGAATTAAAACACCCAAAACCAGAATGCCTCTCCTCCTCCAAGGAATCACAACTCCTCACCAGCAAGGGAACAAAGCTGGATGGAGAATGAGTCTGATGGATTGACAGAAACAGCCTTCAGAAAGTGAGTAATAACAAACTTCTCGGAGCCAAAAGAACATGTTCTAACCCAATGCAAAGAAACTAAGAACCTTGAAAAAAGGTTTGATGAAATGTTAATGAGAATAAACAGCTTAGAGAAGAATATAAATGACCCGATGGAGCTGAAAAACTCAACACGAGAACTTTTCAAAGCATACGCAAGTTTCAATAGCTGAATCAACCAAGCAGAAGAAAGGATATCAGAGATTGAAGATCAACTCAATGAAATAAAATGAGAAGGCAAGATTAGAGAAAAAAGAGTGAAAATAAATCAACAAAACCTCCAAGAAATACAGGATTATGCAAAAAGACTAATCTGCCTTTGATAGCTATACCTGAATGTGATGGAGAGAATGAATCCAAGCTGGAAAACACTCTTCAGGATATTATCCAGGAGAACTTCTGCAACCAAGCAAGGCAGACCAATGCTCAAGGACAGGAAATACAGAGAACATCACAAAGATATTCCTTAAGAGGAGCAAACCCCAAGACACATAATCATCAGATTCAGCAGAGTCAAAATGAAGAAAAAAATGCTAACGGCATCCAGCGAGAAAGGTCTGGTTACCCACAAAGGGAAGCCCATCAGAATCACAGCAGATCTCTTGGCAGAAACCCTACAAGCCAGAAGAGAGTGGGAACCAATATTCAACATCCTTAAAGAAATAGCTTTCAACCTAGCATTTAATATCCAGCCAAACTAAGCTTCATAAGTGAAGGAAAAAGAAAATCCTTTACGAACAAGCAATTGCTGAGAGATTTCATCACCACCAGGCCTGCCTTACAAGAGCTCCTGAAAGAAGCACTAAACATAGAAAGGAACAACCAGTACCAGCCACTCCAAAAACATACCAAATGGTAAAGAGCATTGACACAATGAAGAAACTGCATCAACTAATCAACAAAACAACCAGCTAGCATCAAAATGGCAGGATCAAATTCACATATAACAATATTAACCTTAAATGTAAATGGACTAAATGCCCCAGTCAAAAGACACAGACTGGCAAATTAGATAGAAAGTCAAAACTGTATTCAGGAAACCCAACTCACTTGCAAGGACACACATATGCTCAAAATAAAGGGATGGAGGAAGATTTACCAAGCAAATGGAGAGGAAAAAAAAAAAAAAAAAGCAGGAGTTGCAATCCTAGTCTCTGATAAAATAGGCTTTAAACGAACAAAGGTCAAAAGAGACACAGAAGGACATTACATATTGGTAAAAGGATCAATGCAACAAGAAGAGCTAATGATCCTAAATATATATGCACCCAATACAGAGGCACCCAGATACATAAAGCAAGTTCTTAACGACCTACAAAGAGACTTAGACTCCCACACAATAATGGTGGGAGACTTTAACACTCCACTGTCAATATTAGACAGATCAATGAGACAGAAAATTAACAAGGATATCCAGGACTTGAAGTCAGATCCAGATCAAGCAGACCTAATAGGCATTTACAGAACTGTCCACCCCAAATCCACAGAATATACATTCTTCTCAGCACCACATCACACTGACTCTAAAACCAACCACGTAATTGGAAATAAATCACTCCTCAGCAAATGCAAAAGAATGGAAATCATAACAAACTGTCTCTCAGACCACAGTGCAATCAAATTAGAACTCAGGATTAAGAAACTAACTCAGAACCGCACAACTTCATGGAAACTGAACAACTGGCTCTTGAATGTTGACTGGATAAACAATGAAATGAAGGCAGAAATAAAGATGTTTTTCAAAATCAACAAGAATGAAGACACAACATACCAGAATCTCTGGGACACATATAAAGCATTGTCTAGAGGAAAATTTATAGCAATAAATGCCCACATGAGAAGCAAGGAAAGATCTAAAATTGACATCCTATCATCAAAATTGAAAGAGTTAGAGGTGCAAGATTATAAAAAAAACTCAAAAGCTAGCAGAAGACAAGAAATAACTAAGATCAGAGCAGAACTGAAGGAGATAGAGACACAAAAAAAACCTTCAAAAAAATCAATAAATCCAGGAGCTGTGGAGCTGTTTTTTTTTTTTTTGAAAAGATCAACAAAATAGACTGCTAGCCAGACTAATAAAAAGGAAAAGAGTGAAGAATCAAATAGATGCAATACAAAATGATAAAGGGGATATCATCATAGATTCCACAGAAATACAAACTACTACCAGAGATTACTACAAACAACTCTATGCACATAAACTAGTAAACCTGAAAGAAATGGGTAAACACCCGGACACTTGCACCCTCCCAAGCCTAAACTGGGAAGAAGTTGAAACCCTGAATAGATCTAAAATGAGGGCTGAAGTTGAGGCAGCAATTAATAGCCTATCAACCAAAAAAAGTCCAGGTCCAGATGGGTTCACAGCTGAATTCTACCAGACATACAAAGAGGAGCTGGTACCACTCCTGAAACTATTCCAAATAATACAAAAAGAGGGAATCCTTCCTAATTCATTTTATGAGACCAATATTCATCCTGATACCAAAACCCAGCAGAGATTTAACAAGAAAAGAAAACCTCAGGTCAATATCCATGATGAACGTAGATGCAAAAGTCTTCAATAAAATACTGGCAAACAGATTGCAACAGCACATCAAAAACCTTATCCATCATGATCAAGTAGGCTTCATCCCAGGAATGCAAGACTGATTCAACATACACCAGTCTATAAATGTAATTCACCACATAAACAGAACCAAAGACAAAACCCACATGATTATCTCAATAGGTGCAGAGAAGGCCTTCAACAAAATTCAATAGCCCTTTATGCTAAAAACTCTCAATAAACTAGGTATAGATGGAACATATCTCAAAATAACAAAGCTATTTATGACAAACCCACCACCAATATCATACTGAATGGGGAAAAACTGGAAGCATTGCCTTTAAAATCTGGCACTAGACAAGGATGCCCTCTCTCACCACTCCTATTCAATGTAATATTGGAAGTTCTAGTGAGAGCAATCAGGCAAGAAAAAGAAATAAAGGGTATTCAATTAGGAAAGGAGGAAGTCAAATTTTCTCTATTTGCAGACCACATGATTGTATATTCAGAAGACTCCATCGTCTCAGCCCCAAAATCTTCTAAACTGATAGCAACTTCAGCAAAGTCTCAGGATACAAAATCAATGTGCAGAAATCACAAGCATTCCTATACACCAATTACGGACTTAAAGAGAGCCAAATCAAGAACCAACTGCCATTCACAATTCCTATAAAGAGAATAAAATACCTAGGAACACAACTAACAAAGGATGTAAAGGACCTCTTCAAGGAAAACTACAAACCACTGCTCAAGGAAGTAAGAGAGGACACAAACAGATGGAAAAACATTACATGCTCATGGTTAGGAAGAATCAATATTGTGAAAATGGCCATAGTGCCCAAAGTAATCTATGGATTCAATACTATCCCCATCAAGCTACTAATGACCTTCTTCCCAGAACTGGAAAAAAACACCTTAAACTTCATGTGGAACCAAAAGAGAGCCTACATAGCCAAGTTAATTCTAAGCAAAAAGAACAAAGCTGGAGGCATCACGCTACCTGACTTCAAACTATGCTACAAGGCTACAGTAATCAAAACATCATGGTAGTGGTACCAAAACAGAGATATAGACCAATGGAACAGAACAGAGTCCTCAGAGGCAACATCACCCATCTACAACCATCTAATCTTTGGCAAACCTCACAAAAACAAGCAATTGGGAAAGGATTACCTATTTAATAAATGGTGTTGGGAAAACTGGCTAGCCATGTGCAGAAAGCAGAAACTCGACCCCTTCCTGACACCTTACACTAAAATTAACTCCAGATGGATTAAAGACTTAAACATAAGACCTAACACCATAAAATCCCTAGAAAACCTAGGCAAAACCATTCAGGACATAGGCATAGGCAAGGACTTCATGACTAAAACACCAAAAGCATTGGTAACAAAAGCCAAAATAGACAAATGGGATCTAATTAAACTCCAGAGCTTCTGCATAGTGAAAGAAACAATCATTAGAGTGAACCAGCAACCAACAGAATGGGAAAAAATTGTTTTGCAATCTACCCATCTGACAAAGGGCTAATATCCAGAATCTACAAAGAACTAAAACAGATTTACAAGAAAAAAACAAATAAACCCATTCAAAAGTGGGTGAAGGACATGAACAGATACTTTTCAAAAGAAGACATATATGAGGTCAACAAACATATGAAAAAATGCTCATCATCACTGGTCATTAGAGAAATGGAAATCAAAACCACATTGAGAGACCATCTCATGCCAGTTAGAATGGTGATCATTAAAAAATCTGGAGACAACAGATGCTGGAGAGGATGTGGAGAAATAGGAACACTTTTACACTGTTGGTGGGAGTGTAAATTAGTTCACTCATTGTGGAAGACAGTGTGGCGATTCCTCAAGGATCTAGAAACAGAGATTCCATTTGACCCAGCAATCCCATTACTGGGTATATATCCAATGGATTATAAACTGTTCTATTATAAAGACACATGCACACGTGTGTTCACTGAGGCACTGTTTACAATAGCAAAGACCTGGAACCAACCCAAGTGCCCATCGATGATAGACTGGATAAGGAAAATGTGGCACATATACACCATAGAATATTATACAGCAATAAAAATCAATGAGTTTGTATCTTTTGTAGGGACATGGATGAATCTGGAAACCATCATTCTCAGCAAACTGACACCAGAACAGAAAACCAAACACCGCATGTTCTCACTCATTGATAATATGCCTAATACCCACTGAGCTCTTCATATGGGTTACTTTATCTAATCTCCCAAGAAATCCATGAGATGATACTATTGTTACACCCTTACTTCACATAGCTACTTAGTGACTGAAATTCAAAACCAATCCTGTCTAATTCCAAAGTACAAGTTCTCAGTTTTCCTCTACGGTGCATTTTGATCATTTATATGGGTAAGGAGGAAAGTAAGTGATTTTGAATTAAGACACAAAGCCTTATCCTGGATCTTCTATTTCACCTCTTTTAGGCTCAGTTTTCCCATTTGTAGAATGGGATGATAACAATATGTATCTGAGAAGGTACTGTACAGTTCAAATGAACTATATGTGTGAGTGGCTTGCCAATAATACAGTGCTAAAGGAATATGTTAAAATAATTAGTTGAGAGGCCATTAGACTGAGGCAGCTCCAGCACTCTGGATTCTATATAAGCAAATTGAAACCTGATTCAGTGGAAATAGTAAAACAAAACTTAAGCTTAACCAGTCGGAAACTGCCAAATAAGCTCTCACTGGGAACTTACTACTTGAATGATCCAAATAAGGCCTCTGCTCCACTTCAATCAGTCAAATATTTTCTTAAAGGCTATTTAGAGTCTCAGAGTTTTTAACCTAAAAGATTATTATAGAACAAAGCCCAGGGAAGTTTGCTTCTGCCTCATAGAGAAAGTAAGTTCCTCATTCATTTTAAATCTGTATGTGTAAAACATTTAGAGACAGTGTAATCAATATATAATTATGTATAGTATTACAATTCATAATAGCATTTTAATTATCTGAAAAATTATATGTTCTAACATGTATATGCAAGGTCAAATTCTATAAGTCCAAGACATAGGAATATGTCACCTAATAAAGACTTTCCAGATATAGCTTTTACTTGACATAACCTATTTAAAATGAACAGCTCAAAATCAGCCTGGTTCGACCTAAGTGTATATGCTCAAGTATTGCACTCACGATCTTGAATATTCACATTACGGTTCATTGAAAAGGCAATGGGCTTTGCAATAAGATTGACAACAAAAGGAAAAATGATGAGGAAAATTGCCTTACTTATCTGCTACAGTACTCTTGATTGCCAAGTGTAATTTTACGGTTCATTATAAGCAAGGGAAAAGTTTGACCATTAACATGAGTACTTGTATATCCTATTGATACAAAGAATAAGTTGCTAGAAACACACTTGGTTTTTAATGAAGCCATTGTAATTTTGTGTTTTTAAAGCATCATCAATTTTCATCAGTTTTACCCCTGCTGGAATTTTATAGGGGTAAAATAGTTAAAGGTCATCAGACGCTGTGGGACATAAAACTGTAGACAAATGAAGATGTTAAATGACACAGGGGTGACATCAGTTATTTTCTGAGTTACCACTTGACATAGTATGAGATTTGACTGGGTAATTGAGGTAAATAGGGTTGCTGTTACAGATGTCATGATAGATCAGATAGGGGTCAGATAACATAACAACTTTAATCATCCTTTAACACAGGGGAACATTGCTCTAAAGTACTATGGGGAATGCCCGCATTTAAAATTTTATTTCTCCATTCTACTAAATATTCCTAAACTTTAGTTCCCTAAAGGACACTCCACTGCTCAAAACACTTGAATAGCTTCTCATTATCTAGGACTGCGTGGTTCAAAACTATACCCACTAGCCACATGTGGACGATTTAAATTACATTAAATTAAAATTATAATTCAGTTTCTCAGTCATAATCGGCAAATTTCAAGTGTTCAATGCCTTCAAGGGGCTAGTGGCTACTGTTTAAGACAATGCAACTCTACACAGTTTCCATCAACTCAGAAAGTTCTATTTGATAGCTTATATCTAGATCTGGACTATCCAACGTGGTAGCCTCTGGCCACATATGGAGATTGAGTGCTTGAAATATGGCGAAACTTGAGATGTGCCATCCATGTAAATGACATACCAGATTTGGAAAACAGTTCAAAAAGAATACTGTAGAATAGCTTATTAATAATTTTGTATGCTAATTACATTTGAACAATATATATACTTTTAAATAAAACACAGTACTAAAGTCAATGTCTTCTGTTACTTTTTAACTTTTTAAAACATGACAACTAGAAAATTTAAATTTATTTATTTATTTTGAGATGGAATCTAGCTCTGTCATCCAAGCTGGAGTACAATCTCAGCTCACTGCAACCTCTGCCTCCTGGGCTCAAGTCATTCTTCCACCTCAGCCTCCCATGTATCTGCGATTACAGGTGCATGCCACGATGACTAGCTAATTTTTGTATTTTTGGTAGAGGTGGGGGTTTCACCATGATGCCCAGGCTGGTCTTGAACTCCTGACCTTGAGTGATCTGACCATCTTGGCCTCCCAAAGTGCTGACATTAGAGGCGTGAGCTACCATGACTGGCCTAGAAAATTTAAATTTAGATGTGTGGCTTGCATTATAGTTCCACTGGGCAATGCTAATCTATAGTGACAAAGTCTACATGATAAAGGCCTCAAGGGACATACCTGTAGTGCCACAAAGAGGAGCTTGTTAACTTGCTGTCTACTGGAGGAACTATGGGGGTGCTCACTAAACAGAGGAAGAGACACAGTTATAGTAGGAATCTGTGGAAGAATGGAATTTAAGAAAAATTTAAATGATGTATTTTGGTAGAATCAAAGCAAAGGAGGAAGAGCTGTTTCTAGAGGGATTAATCTTAGGCCAGGGCTGAGAAGCAGACATTTACTGTAGCTTTGAAAACTACAAAGTCAAGATAAACATGGCATGTATTTAAAAACCCTTTATTTGAAATTCTTCATTAAATTGAATATTGAGACTGTGTCTGTGGGCCAAAGTGACTCAGTCCAACCAAAGGTGGAATGCTCCACTCTTGCTAATAGATGATTTTTCACCATTATGTTCTTTCATGAATGATCAAAAGCAGTGTTTACAAATTCATCATAGAATAAAATTAATAATTCTTACTTAGCATTAAAGTCCATCCATGATCTGACTCTGTGGTTCCCAGCAATATCCCATGCTATTATTCCTCATATACACTGTGATTATGCAAAACTGTTCTCAAAGCTTTCCCTGCTCTTGCTAACATTTTGATTTGCTCATATTATTTCCCTTCTGCTAGAAGGCCCTGCCCACTTCTGTTGAAATACTTCAAGGCTTGGTTCAATAATCACAGCTTCTTCTAAAGACTTCCCAGATTTTATTCCTTATAGTCAAGTAAGTATCAAACAAATATCCCGGAACATTTGACTTTGATCTTCCAGGGGCAAATGACCAGCACACTTTCTGCTTTGTGAGATGCTTATTTGTTATTGTGTCCTCTAGGCTGCCTGACACTTGTCCAGCTCCTAAAAAGCAGAGAACATGCCCTGTCTGTACATTTTCCCCCACAGCATAAAAACAGTTTATTTCACATGGGAAGTCCTCAAAAAAAAATCTGATGAATGAATAATTATTCTTATAAAAGAGAAAAATATGATGTTAGTAGTGAAAAAAATATTGTGTGTAACTTAGGCCTAGACAGATCCTATGACCTCCACTTATTTTCTCTTTGCAAACACAGCTCCAGATAATTCAGTTACCATACACAGACTTAAGAAATGATGATGTCAAACCTGGCTTTGTCTATGCTTGAATGAATTTAGTTGTTTGGTGCTTCACACCTGAATTTCATTTTGCCTGCATGGAACACACACACACACATGCACATACACACACACACGCCATGCACACGCACACATGGTCTACATCTGTGCATGCTGGAGGGAGACAGAGGAAGAAAAGCGTCTTTACTTTAGGGGTTAGTGCTGATTCAAGATGTCTGAGTCTCCTATTTTACCACCTTGTCTATGTCTTATTTGATAATAACTATCAACATTCATACCAATATCAGATTGACTCAAAAGTGATCTCTGCTTCATTCACTCATTCATATCATTTACTATGAATATAAGTCATGTAAAGCATTGCTAGCTAATGCATTCATATGATGGGAAATTATTCTAAGCACATATTTTGCAGGCCATAGTTAAGCATGAATAGAACAGGTAGATTAAAAGGCAGTATTCTTTGAGGAGCTGTTGCAAAATTATCTTACCATGTCAAAAATCCTCATTTTTCTCTACAATTATAAATATATCTTAACATAGGAAATGCTAGTAAAATACTAAAAGGAGCAATGAGCCAGGGAACACAAGGCTGGTGTCCCATCCGATTTGTTAGCTATGTGATTTTAGAAATACTATTTTCTCATTTTTTAATATTTAGGCACCTGGGGACACAGGACATCTCATGCCTATTTCCTCTTCTGAGAAAAAAAAAAAAAAATAAAGCATTGTTCTTTACCTTCTTAATGATAAGAATCACAAAAGAAAGATTGCCAATCCTGGTCCGTGGGGATTATGATTCAGTGGGTGTAGAGTGAAATCTGGAAATCTGCTGTGTTTTGTTTTGTTTTTATTAAATGTCCTGGTGATTGTAAGGAACGTTTGAAAAACGCTGATTTAGACCTGGCTTCACAATTCAAAGTGTGTAAGAATCACCAGGAGGCTTGTTAAAAAATGTAAATTGTGGGGTCTCACCTCTAATGATTCTGATTCAATAGATCTGAAGTGGGGCCCAGGAATCTGAAGTGGGGCCCAGGGAATTCTGATGCACATTCACAGACCACAGTTTGAGAAATACAGACCTCAACTGTGACTTTTGGGAGGTTAGAGATTGTCTAGTTCATAGCCATATTTCCAGCAATCAGAGCAGAGTGGATGGTCAACAGCTATTGCTAAATTGAGTAAAATTGCCCTATGATATAATCTTTTCATTTTATCTGAAAAAAGCCATTATTTAGAAGTGGTAAAAGAATTTACTTACTACTAAAATCAGAAAGATAATTTATCTATTTTATCTCTGTCTCAGTTTCTTTGGTACTCTGATGTTTCCAGTTCATTTACTCATTCATCAAGTACTTACAGAACATGTGAGGCACTGGTAATATAGCAGTGAACAAATTGACATAGTTTCTTTTCTCCTGGAACTCATGGTATAAGTAGATTTTCTGGTTATCTATTACTGAATAATGGGCTACTCTAAAACTTACTGGTTTACAACCACAACAATTATCTATACTCAAAGTAGGGTCAATGGGACAACTTGTCTCTATCTCATATGGTGTCAGCTTGGGCAACTAACTGTGGCTGAAGATTCACTTCCAATAGGTTGGCTTACAACTTGATGTTGACTGTCACCTGGGAACTAAGTCAGGGATGTTAGCTGAGCCCTTGGTTCATTTTTATGTGGCCATCTCAGCAGCTGCTTGGGCTTCCACACAACACGGGAGTCTCAGTGTAGTTGGACTTCTTACATGCGCTGGCTTTTCTCAAAGACAGTTGTCCAGCAGAATACGGTGTAGGCTGCAATGTTTCTTCTGAGTTACCCTCTGAAGTCACAGAATGTTACTTCCATTAAATTCTATTGTTCAATCAAGTCATTAAGGTTGTCCAGATTCATATAGTGGCAAATTATTCAACTCTCAATCGCAGGAGTTGCAAAGAATTTGTGATCATCTTCAATTTACCAAAGAGTGAGACAGATATTTAAATATTTAACAATTAACTAAATACGCTTGCAATAAGGACTACTAAGGAAAAGTATCTGGTACTATGAAAACATAAAACAGAGGGAGGTGATTAGGAAAAGACCCCCTAAGGAAGTAATATTAAAGATGAGATGGGCTCTAAGTCAGAGTGCTACGATAAAATGCAAAGAATTAGTAATTAGAAAGCAGATAGAATAATTAGGCAAAAGAAACAAGGATAAAAATGATAAGAGCTAGTCTTAATTACTTGCTTCTTCTCTGCCAAGCACTGTTTCAAGCCTTTACATGCATTATCTCATTTAACCTTCACAAAGATCTCTGGTGATAATTGTATTTCCATTTTACATAAACTGAGAAATAAAGAGTTCCTCAAGGTGATGTGGCTAGCAAGTGCAGAGCTAGGGTTTTAGGTTTTTTTTTTTAACTTGAGAAATTTAAGATATGGACATTCTTGCACCAAATGCTATCATCCCGAGGGCCATGAGTAGCCCGGAAATTCCAACAGGGAACAGACACCTGAAGAACAAGTCATGCACAAAATAAGAATGAACAAACATCAGAGGTGAACTTCATCTCCTTCACCCCGGCTCTGGTGGAGGGTTGTAATTTTCTCTCACAGCAGTGTTTTAGAAGGAGATTGGAAAATAACAGCTGGACTCCCATTTGTAACTAGGAAAGAGGAAGTATTCCCTTTGATTAAACTCCGTTTCAGATTTTTTTTTTTAAGCCCAGAAAGACCCTTATTGCCTCTCTCTCCAGGTAGAGTAGGGGCATAGATATTCTTCTTCAAAATCAGACAGGATTTACTAAATAAATAATATTCCTTTAAATAAACCTTGAAAGATATACGTCAGCTATGTATGTTTCTACAGGCCCAGTGTGACATACTATCAGGTCTGTGTTGCTTTAATGATTTATTACTTGGGAAAATAAGGTTAGCTGTCAAAAACTCATTCTGGAGAACTGAAAGTTTGGCTGGGGGGATAAATTCATTTCAGGCCTTAGAAAAATACATTTTTCATTGGAGTGGAGGGAATGATGACATGGCTCAAGTCACAAAGCTTGAGGGCCATGTGAACTCTCATGGCAATTGCATCTTTCAATACAGATGACTCAAGGAAAAGGCAAGGGACAAATTAGACAGAACTCTTCTTTATTTGGGGTGTTTGTAGCAGCCAATATATATATAATTGTAGGATGGTAAAAATGGGTGAGTTTCCGTAAATTCCCACTGGTATGTCATTGAGACAGCATAGGCTGTAAAAGCTATTTCAGAAGACTAAGTTTTCATCATACACATCTGGAATTAGAGTTTTGCATGGGGGCTAGAGAATGTCTTATAATTATTTTGCATATCCCTATTTATGGATGCTTTAACAACCGTTATTTTACAGAGAGTGATAATATATTCTAAAATGATCTTTAATATTGATATTTCAAAATTTGTTTTCAAAAATGTGTGTCATTTGAAATTTAAAAAAAATTGTCTTCAGTATTTTATTTACTTTCAGATGTGCTGACTAATCTTGGAACTTGATTTACATTTATCACTAAATTCAGATTTTACATACATGTGTTGTTAATTTCTGCCTGAACTTAATATGTTTACAATAATGCAAAACTTCCATAGTAGATTTTCAGAGAAAATAAATACCAGAAAATAAAAGCAACAAACAAAAACAAAAACATAATCCTAAGGGAGCCAAATGGAAGAACTATTTCTGTTGGGTAAAGCAAGCAAGTCCATAGAAGTTCTGAAGTTTTAGAGTTGAGCTCTGAATTTAGTAACAATTGGATCTGTTTACTTATCTAGAAGATACAAGAGAGTGAATGATTACATATTCATCACTGAGGTGAATTTCACATTGTGATTTGAAGAAAGGCCAAGAGTCATACAAAGAATCTGATAAAACACTATGACTTAAATAATAAAACAGTGATTGTGAAATCAAGACATTTATATTTATTGTTTGTTCTTTGTTTTTTTTCCCTTTAACATTGTAAAGGTAAAGGTATAACACACAATGATATTTCATTTTCCAAATTTAAAGAATGATCCAAGGTGTTTTCAAATTTTGTCTGTAGCTATTTGTCCTAATTACTGTAATTATGTCTATATAATGCTTATGTATCTTGGTAAAGGGTAGAGTGAGATAAGGTAAGGCAGAGGATTGGTTTAACCAATTCCCTGATGATAGATATAAAGAATAGCAATATACACTCAAGAATCATTTTAAAATAAGTTCATATATTGACATTGCTCTAAGTCTTAAAATAACTTTTCAATAAATAAGCACATAAACAGTAATTTCATTGTCAAATGAAAATTGTGATTGCTCCTAAGAGTCCCTTACCACATCTTTGCCCAAAGAAAATACAGCCTCAGGAGAGAAAGACTTTCAAAGATATAAATTGGTGTATACATATTTTTATTTTTGAAAAATTTAAATACACCTTTAATTTATCTAAAATTCTTAGGGCTCTTCTGTTTTCTAAAGAAAAACTCAAGAGAGTTTATAATACAATAACACAAATATTTAGTTTTAAAAATATCAATGTATAGGAGAAATACCTAATGTAGATGATGGGGGAATGGAGGCAGCACACCACCATGGCATGTGTATATCTATGTAACAAGCCTGCATGATCCACACATGCACCCCAGAACTTAAAACATAATAAAACAAAAAAAAAAGAATTACAAAAAAGCCAATGTAATGAATATTTTAATTATTTAGTATTTTTTGATGAGTTGAAAGTTATAATTTGTTTTTGAGAAATTTGAAACGATGGATTGAAGTTGATTTATATAATAATGATGATGATGATAAAAAAATATTAGTTACTCTTTCAAAAGAAAAATAAAGCAAAATCTATTCGTGTTTAAGTGCCCAAAACAAATCCACCAAAGATAGCTAAGATAAAGAAAATGAAGAATATATATGTGTGCATATGCACACAATATATATACATATATTTTACATATAAACATATATGTATATATATATAATTGCGTGTGTGTGTGTGTGTATATATGTATATATTTCTTTTTCAAAGCAAGAGAAGATGTGACAATGTAAAACACAAAGGTGTGGGAAAATATTTTTAAATTGTGACAAAAAAGGAAAAGCTAATGAAGCATTTTGAATGAATTCCAGTCCTCAGTGTGTGGAAAAAGAGTGGTCTGGGTATAGACTGTGTTGAGGACAGGAAAGACTTTGGGACTGCCTTTCATCTAGGAAAGGATTTTTGAGTGACATGAGAAAGAAAGACATAAGTAAGTCAGAGAATGTGTCACTTTGAACTTGCTAAGTGATATTGGAGTGGAATGTTCAACAAAGTCAACTATTGAAAACATTTTAAATCTCAGACCTAAAGCTGGGCCCCTCTACCACCTAAGAGAGCAGAGTATTTGCCTCTTAATCTCCTTAGTGAAGACTAATGTGATCAAAGATAGAGGAATCAGGTCTGACCTGGACAGATGACTACTGTCACCTTACTAATACCTGGAAGAATGGGCAGAGGGTTAGATGCCTTGTTAAGTGAGGACAACACAGAAAGTTATAGGGGCTTGAGGGTAAAACAATATAGAGCATACATCAAGAAAATATAATAATTTGCCCTGTCCTATGTTCACTTTTAGTAATGTGGTTATTACCTTAAGAGAGCGTGTTTCAAATGCACATTCCTCTCATTACATCGCTCAGTGTTTCCCAGATTGTGCCACTACTCCCAAGGGTATTCAGAATGATTTTAGATAATATTTCAGAGACATTTCTTTTTAAAGTTATTCACTTGTTTCAAAGGTATTAGAGAAAATAAGTGGCTGGAGCACAAAACTCATACTTTCACAAATATTACTGCTTAAGATAAGGCCAAGTCAGTATTTAAGTGAATTAGAAAAAACAATTATGAGTTGATATTATGCAAAAATATTTAGGGAGGACACAGATCTAGTGATAATAGTCAAGAGGTTAAGCCAAAGAGTGAGATTTGAAAATCTTTTATGTCCTGAATACAGCTTAGATTTGTCCCTTCTTAATTCTATCCATTATTTCTCCCATGACTGATATAATTCGTGGGCCAAGTGTGTAATACAGGGTGCCTTGTGCAAAAATTTCTGAGAGTGTCAAGATAGTGACAGTAGAGTGAACCAAGTGTGGGATGCTTCTTAGCACAGGCACAATGCAACCAATGAAGGAAGTCTCCCACTCACTCAGGAGGCTGGCTCTACTCTCTCCATGTAGGGAGACAGGTACCTCAGGATATGTGGCAAAGTTAGATATTAGTCTTTGCTCCAGGAAATCCAAGCTGGAGAGTCAGAAAATTTGTGGACTATTTTTGTGTGTGTGTGTGTGCACGCGTGTGTGTGTGTGTGCGTGTGTGTGTGTATAGTGGGGTGGTTGCCTTTGTCGATTTCCTTTTGGAAAACCAGAAAGAGTATAAGACAACTCTGCAACTCTGGAAGAGACAAACATTGGAATTTTCATTACCCATGTGAAAGAACATGTAGTTCTGTTAATTATGAAACCTGAGTCCACATCTCCTTTTGAAGATCTTAAGACTGCATACATATTGTGTAGTATCTCCTTTTGAAGATCTCCTTTTGAAGATCTTAAGACTGCATACATACTGCATAGAGATTCCTATGGAATCTCTTATTTCACGTGGATGATACAATTTCCCGTTACTTTTCTAGGTTAACTCAGGACTGTCAGAAGGGCCATCTCTGCTGGGAAAAATGGTACTTCAGTCTCTAGTCCATGAATTGTGAGATGATGCAGGGGCTGCTTTGCTCTCTAGATGCATTTCATCTCTGGTTTCATAAGGCTGCAGAAATCAGAATGCTTCTCCTTCTCTCCTTCCCTCTCTTTCTTTTTCCCTTAATCACTTTCTCTCTCTTTTTTGCCTTTAGGTCTCAGCTTTGAGGGCTCTCTCCAGGTTGCCCAGGTTTATTGATCTTCCTCTGTGTCCCCATGCTGCTTTATTCTCCTTAAGACTTCCTCTTGGATGAGAATTTCAAATACCAACCAGAAGTGATTGCCTTGTTTGGCTGTCTTCCTTCTAGATCCTGAGCTGTGTGGAGGCAAGACTATACCTTATTCGCTGCTTGTTCTCTATATTTTGTCTAAGATTCTGGCATGGAACACACACTTCATACATATTTGGTGAATGAATGAATAAATGATTTAATCTATTAATTAACATAACACAAGTAGGGTGACAGCATTAAGATGTCTGAAAAAGACACAAGCAAAATTATCTAAAACGTATCTTTTACTGTTTATGATTTATAAATTATGGTTTCCATGTAGAATTTTAGGCATTTATAAATGTCTTTGTTTCTGATAATACTTTTGGTTCAAAATGTATTTTTCATATAAATGATTGCTTCTAAAAATACTTTCTATAGTTATTTAAAGTCTAATTTCAAAATTGAATTCATACTGAAAGCTTATATACATCAAGCCCGTAATTTTATTGAAATATTCCCAAAATGTGCCTTCAGCATAGGTCTTAAATAGCATTCTGAAAATGTCAATATTTATCTTTTAAAAATAGAAACCATGTTTGTAATTTGTTGTTGTTGTTTTTATGGATTAACCTGCTCTTCTACCCTATTTATAAAACAGTTTTAATTAGTGTAATCTTTTTTTGTGATAATGAGAACATATGGTAATTTATGTGATAAATCATGTCTGATTATTAAAATATAAGTCACAATGAACTTCAAAAATGCGGTTTTCTCGTCTTTCTTTAATTTACTTATAGAGTTTGTTAGCTTTGGTGCTAGATATCCATGTTTGGTTTTAAAATATTTATTTCTGACACTGTTAATTCTATGAACTCTGGACTTAAAGTGTTAGTTACAAATCAACAAATTAGTAATCCAATATGTCTATCTGTTTATGGATATAAAAGTCATATCTTATGTATGGTTACATTATTAGGTTCATGTGGAACACTCAATAAATTTTTGACCGTTTTGGAGAAGTACGTTATCGTTAAAAAATTTTGAAATGATATGATGGCTTGAGAAATCTGTGAATCATGTGCAAATAAAGTAGATAAACAAAGCTTTTCAAAAAGATGTTTCTGACTGTGTGGCATCTTGTAGAGGGGCTTTGAAAGATGTGACAAGGGAATGGCCAATTTGGAGCTTTTGATAGAATGGTAAATGTATAAAAAGTAGCTGAGATTGTCACAAATGTTTCCTGCATTTTTCTTTGGAGAGCAATGGACTTGAATTGCTGTAATATAAATAAGAATAAAATCTTATTTCCAGTGGGGATGAATAGGAATGGATGCTAAGTGATGTTAGAGTACCCTTTGATGTGCAGAATTCACTTTTTCACATTTTTCTATGTCAATAGTTAAATATTATTGGAGAGAAAAGCAAAAGTAAACCTCAGCAAATATATTTTCTTTGTCATTTTCTCTCTAGCATTCCTCTTGGACACATTCATTTTTAGTTTGCTTTATCTATTAGTTTTTAATACAGATGTGTAAGAATTGCCTGCTGATTGTGGATTCATTGATATGTCTTTTAAATTTTGTCAGTTTTTTCTTTATAAATTTTTATCATGTTGTGAAGCTCATGATCATGTATGATTGTTATACACTTGGTGATTTTTCTCCTTTATTTTTATATTATGTCTTCTTTCTTTTGCCTTAATTTCTTTTCTGTTTGATGTAAAGTTGCTACACCAACTTTAATTTGGTAGATACTTGCATAGTGTATTTTCCCTTCCTTTTATTTCTAACCATTTATCTTGGATTTGACTTTTTATTAAATAAGATAGCATGTCTTGGTCAGGTATGGTGGCTCACACCTGTAATCCCAAAACTTTGGTAGGCCAGAGTGGGAGGATTACTTGAGTCCAGGAGTTAGAGACCAGCCTGGGCAACATAGTGAATCCCTGTCTCTAAATAAAAATTTCAAAAGAAAAAAAAAGATACCATGTATTTTAATGTGTGATTTTAAATGATTTTACATGTGACTACTTATAAATTTGGACTCTTCCAACTTCTTGTTTTGTCTTTTGAACTGAGTCTTATTTGCCTTTGTTTCTTTCATTCCTGCCTTTTATTGATTTCATAGAGTTTCAGTGTTCTTTTTTTTCTTTTTGATAGTCTGTATGCAATTGATTAGTTTTGGTGGTTATTCTTAAATACATAACATACATAATTAGTTATAAATTATTCTAATAATATTTAAACTTATTTAGTATTTCCATCTTCCTCCCAAATATGACAAGGATTTATCATGTTTTAAAACAAATGTTTGCATTTTTTTTGTTTTTGTCCCACTCCTAACCCAGGAGTTTCTGTGAAACAAAGTCATTTCTATTGGATATGTGTGCTTTAAACTTTAATCTTCTAATTATACATTGTGTCCTTTATATATATGTATTTAATTTTTATTTTACTTTAAGTTCCAGGATACATGTGCAGAATGTACAGGTTTGTTACATAGGTATACCAGTACCATGGTGGTTTGCTGCACCTATCAACCCATCATCTAGGTTTTAACCCCACATGCATTAGCTTTTTGGGCTGATGCTCTCTCTCCCCTGCTCCACTGACAACAGTGTGTGTTATTCCCCTCTCTGTGTCCATGTGTTCTCATTGCTCAACTTACACTTATGAGTGAGAAAATGGAGATGTTTGGTTTTTCTGTTCCTGTGTTAGTTTGCTGAGGATGATGGCCTCTAGCTTCATCCATGTCTCTGAAAAGGGCATGAACTCATCCTTTTTTGTGGCTGCATAGTATTCCATGGTATATATGTGCCACATTTTTGTAATCCAGTCTATCATTGATCAACATTTGGGTTGGTTCCATGTCTTTGCTATTGTAAGTAGTGCTGCAGTAAACATTCGTGTGCATGTACCTTTATATTAGAATGATTTATATTCTTTCTACTGGCATATACCCAGCAATGGGATTGCTGTGTCAAATGGTATTTCTGGTTCTACATCCTTGAGGAATCACCATACTCTCTTCCACAAAGGTTTAACTAATTTACATTCTCACCAACAGTGTAAAAGTATTCTTATTACTCCACAGCCTCACTAACATCTGTTGTTTCTTGACTTTTTAATAATTACCATTATTACTGATGTGAGATGGTATCTCATTGTGGTTTTGATTTGCTCTAATGATCAGTGATGTCGAGCTTTTTTTCATGTTTGTTTGCCACCCACATACATGTCTTATTTTGAGAAGTGTCTGTTCATAGCGTTTGCCCAATTTTGATGGGGTTGTTTTGTTTTTTCTTGTAAATTTGTTTAAGTTCCTTGTAGACTCTGAATATTAGACCTTTGTCAGATGGGTAGATTACAAAAATTTTCTCCCATTCTGTAGCTTGCCTGTTTACTTGGATGATAGTTTCTTTTGTTGTGCAGAAGTTATTTAGTTTAATTAGATCTCATTTGTCAATTTTGGCTTCTGTTGCAATTTCTCTTCACATATTTTGTCATGAAATTTGTGCCCATACCTGTGTCCTAAATGGTACAGCCTAGGTTACATTTAAGTCTTTAATCTATCTTGAGTTAATTTTCACATAAAGTGTAAGGAAAGGATTTATTTTCAATTTTCCACACTGGCTAGCCAGTTTTCTCTGCACCACTTATTAAATATGGAATCTTTTTTCCATTGCTTGTTTTTATCAGGTTTGTCAAAGATTAGATGGTTGTAGATGTGTGGTGTTATTTCTGAGGTCTGCGTTTTGCTCCATTGGTCTAAATGTCTGTTTTGGTTACTGTAGCTTTGTAGTATAGTGAAGTCACCATGATGCCTCCAGCTTTATTCTTTTTGCTTAGGACTATTTTAGTGATACAGACTATTTTTTGGTTCTGTATGTAATTTAAAGTACTGTTTTCTAGTTCTTAGAAGAATATCAATGGTACTTTGATGAAAATAGCACTGAATCTATGTATTACTTTGGACTATATGGCCATTTTAACAATATTGATTCTTTTACCCACAAGGATGGAATGTTTTTTCATTTGTTTGTATTCTTTCTTATTTCCTTGAGTAGTGGCTTGTAGTTCTCCTTGAAGAGGTCTGTCACTTTCCTTGTTAGCTGTATTCCTAGGTATTTTATCCTTTTTTTTTTTTTTATAGCAATTGTGAATGGGAGTTCATTCATGATTTGGCTTTCTGCTTGTCTTTTGTTGGTGTAAAGGAAGACTTGTGATTTTTCCACATTGATTTTGTTTACTGAGACTTTGCTGAAGGTGCTTACCAGCTTTAGGTGTTTTGGGCTGAGATAATGGGGTTTTCTAAATATAGAATCATGTCATCTGTAAACAGAGACAATTTGACTTCCTCTCTTCCTATTTGAATACCCTTTGTTTCTTTCTCTTGCCTGTTTGCCCTGGTCAGAACTTCCAATACTATGTTGAATAGGAGAGGTGAGAGAGGGCATCTTTGTCGCGTGATAGTTTTCAAAGGGAATGCTTCCAGATTTTGCCCATTCAGTGTGATATTGACTGTGAGTCTGTCATAAATAACTTTTATATTTTGAGATACATTCCATTAATACCTAGTTTATTGAGAATTTTTAGCATGAGGGGGTGCTGAATTTTATTGAAGGCCATTTCCGCATCTATTGTGATAATCATGTGGTTTTTGTCATTGGTTCTGTTTATGTGATGGATTTTGTGTATTGATTTGTATATGTTGAACCAGCCTTGCATCCCAGGGCTGAAGCCACCTTGATAGTGGTGGATGAGACTTTTGATGTGCTGGTGGATTTGGTTTGCCAGTATTTTATTGAGGATTTTTATATCAATGCTCATCAGGGATATTGGCCTATAGTTATCTTTTTTTGTTGTGTCTCTGCCAGGTTTTGGTATTGGGATGATGCTGACCGCATAAAATGAGTTAGGGAGGAGATCTTCCTTTTCAGGTGTTTGGAATAGTTTTGGAAGGAATGGTACCAGCTCTGCTTTATACCGCTGGTAGAATTCATCTGTGAATCAGTCTGGCTCTGGACTTTTTTTGGTTGGTAGGCTACTAATTACTGCCCCAATGTCAGAACTTGTTATTCATCTACTCAGGGCTTCAATTTCTTCCTGGTTTAGTCTTGGGAGAGTGTATGTGTCCAGAAATTTATCCATTTCTTCTAGATTCTCTAGTTTATTTGCATGGAGGTGTTTATAGTATTATTTACTGGTAGTTTGTATTTTTATGGTCAGTGGTGATATCCCCTTTATCATTTTTTATTGTGTCTATTTGATTCCTCTCTTTTTTCTTCTTTATTACTTTAGCTAGTGGTCTATCTATTTTGTTAATGTTTTCAAAAAACCAGCTCCTGGATTCATTGATTTTTTTGAAGAATTTTTCATGTTTCCATCTCCTTCAGTTCCACTCTAATCTTAGTTATTTCTTTTCTTCTGCTACCTTTTGGATTTGTTGGCTCTTGCTTCTCTAGTTCTTCTAATTGTGATATTAGCATTGATTTGAGATCTTTCTAGCTTTCTGATGTGCACATTTAGTGCTATACATTTCCCTCTTAACACTGCTTTAGCTGTGTCTCAGAGATTCTGGCTCATTGTCTCTTTATTCTCATTGGTTTCAAAAAACTTACTGATTTTTGCTTGAATTTCAAATGTACCCAAGAGTCATTGAAGAGTAGGTTGTCCAATTTCCATATAGTTGTGTGGTTTTGAGTGAGTTTCTTAGTCCTGAGTTCAATTTGAGTGCACTGTGGTCTGAGAGACTCTTGGTTATGATTTCAGTTATTTTGCATTTCCTCAGGAGTGTTTTACTTCCAATTATGTGGTCAATTTTAGAATAAATTCCATGTAGCACTAAGAAGGATGTATATTCCATTGATTTGCAGTGGAGAGTTCTGTAGATATGTACTACATCCACATGATCCAGAACTGAGTTCAAATCCTGAATATCCTTGTTAATTTTCTGTCTCATTGATCTGTCTATTATCAACAGTGAGGTGTTAAAATCCTTCATTATTATAGTGAGGGAGTATGAGTCTCTTTGTAGATCTCTAAAGGCTTGCTTTATGTATCTGGATGCTCCTGTATTCAGTGCATATATATTTAGGATAGTTAGCTCTTCTTGTTGAACTGATCCCTTTACCATTATGTAATGCCCTTCTTTGACTTTTCTGATTTTTGTTAGTTTAAATTCTGCTTTGTCAGAGACTAGGATTGTAACTCCTGCTTTTTCTGTTTTCCCTTTGCTTTGTAAATTTTCCTCCATCCCTTTATTTTAAACCTGTGTGTGTCTTTGCACATGAGATGGGTCTCTTGAATACAGTACACTGATGGGTCTTGACTCTATCCAGTTTGTCAGTCTGTTTCTTTTAATTGGGGCATTAAGCCCATTTACATCTAAGGTTAATATTGTTATGTGTGAGAGAATTTGATCCTGTCATTCATGATGCTAGCTGGCTATTTTGCATACTAGTTGATGCAGTTTCTTCACGGTGTCATTGGTCTTTATACTTCGGTGTGTTTTTGCAGTGGCTGGTACTGGTTTTTCCTTTTCACATTTAGTACTTTTTTCAGGAGCTCTTACAAGCCAGGCCTGGTGGTGAAGTCCCTCAGCATTAGCTTGACTGAAAAGGATTTTATTTCTCCTTCGCTTATGAAGCTTAGTTTGGCCAGATATGAAATTCTGGGTTGATAATTCTTTTCTTTAAGAATGTTGAATGTTAGCTCCCACTCTCTTCTGGCTTGTAGGGTTTCTTCTGAGAGATCTATTGTTAGTCTGATGGACTTCCCTTTGTATGTGACCTGGCCTTTCTCTCTGGCTGCCCTTAACAATTTTTAATTTCAACTTTGGAGAATCTGAAGATTGTATGTGTTGGTGTTGATCTTCTCATGGAGTATCTTAGTGGTGTTCTCTTTACTTCCTGAACTTGCATGTTGGCCTGTCTTGCTGGGTTTGGGAATTTCTCCTAGATAATATCCTGAAGTGTGTTTTCCAACTTGGTTCCATTCTCCCTGTCTCTTTCAGGTATTCCAGTCGATTATAGGTTTGGTCTGTTCACAAAGTCTCATATTTTTCAGAGGTTTTGTTCATTTCTTTTCATTCTTTTTTCCTTTAATCTTGTCTGCCTGCCCTATTTCAGCAAGGTTGTCTTCAATATCTGATATTCTTTCTTCCACTTGACTGATTTGGCTATTGATACTTGTGTATGCTTCACGCAATTCTCATGCTGTGTTTTTCTACTCCATCAGGTCATTTATGTTGCTCTCTAAGCTGGTTATTCTAGTTAGCAGCTCCTGTAACCTTTAACCAAGGTTCTTACCTTCCTTGCATTGGGTTAGAACATGTTCCTTTACCTCAGCACAGTTTGTTATTACCCACCTTATGAAGCCTACTTCTGTCAATTCATCCATCTCATTCTCCATCCAGTTCTGCGACCTTGCTGGAGAGGTGTTGTGATCATATGGAGGGGAGGAGGCATTCTGGCCTTTTGGGTTTTCAGAGTTTTTGTCTAGTTTTGATCTTTGAGGCTGCAGACCCTCAGATGAGGTTTTGGTGGGGTCTTTTTTTGTTGATGCTGTTGTTGTTTCTTTCTGTTCATTTTTTTTTCTTTCAGTACTCAGGTCCCTCTTCTGTGGGGCTGCTGTGGTTTTCTGGGGGTTTACTTCAGGTCCTATTCATCTGGTTAGCTCTAGCACCTGTAAGTGTCACTCGAAGAGGCTAGAGGGCAGCAAAGATGGGTGCCTACTCCTTCCCCAGGATGTCTTACCTCAAAGAGCACTGAACAGATGCCAGTAGGAATGCTCCTATATAGTGTGTCTGACAACCTCTGTTGGAGGGTCTCACTTAGTAGGATGGCAGGGGGACACAGGACCCATTTAACAAAACATTTTGGCTGTCCCTTGGTGGAAGCAGTGTGTTGTGCTGTGGGGAAACCCTCTCATCTGGGCTGCCCAGATTCCTCAGAACTAGCAGGAGGAAAGACTAAGTCTCCTGGTCCACAAAGACTACAGGTACCTCTCCCCTCAGGGACTCAGGCCCAGGGAGGTCAGAATTTTATCCCTGAGCCCCTTGCTGGAGCTGTTGGAGTTTCTGTAGGGAGGCCCTGCCTAGTGAGCAGGGTTGGGTCAGGGTCAGGCCTGAAGAGACACTCTGGCTGCAGTGTGCCACAGCCAGTGTTTTGGGCTATGGGGAATATCTGTTGGGACCAAGCTGTTTAGCCTCCCTGGCTCCAGCAGAGTAAAAGCCCAGCTTAGAGCTACAGAGAGATCTGCCACCCTTCCCCCATCCTGGGACTTAGTGTGTTGGGCAGCTATCAGTCCCAGTGTTGGCTACCACTCCTCCCCCAAGAAGCTCAGAAGGCTTAGACAGCAGGTACCCACAGTTGTGGTGATGCCACCCCTGCCCTAGGGGACTTGGCGGGATTAGGCAGATTCTAGCTGAATGGCTGTTCAGAATCTGCATGGCTCCACGGTTGGGACCCTAGACCCCAGTGGCAGGAGTTCACATGTGGGATCTTCCAATCTGTGGGTTGCACAGTTCTGTGGAAGAAAGCATGGTTTCCCAGGCTGGGTAGCATGCTTACTCACTGCCTCCCTTTAAGGCTGCCCCGTGAGGCTCTCAGGTGTGCCACTGCACCATGCAGCTCTTCCTTGTTCTTCATGGGTCACATGAGCAGCCTCGTCAGTCCTGATGACAGAACCGGAATACCTCTGTTGACAGTGGAGAATTCACACACTGTTTGGTTCTTTTCAGTGGCAGCCTACCATTGCTGCCTTCTAGTCTGCTATCTTGGCCCCCCTTTTTAAAAAATTTTTATTATTACCTAGAGTTTTAACTTTATCTTATTTCCAAATATAATCTCCAATTTTTTATTCTTTTTTTTACACTTGAATAAATGTTATTATTGAAATAAATACATAACATTTTGTCTTTTATTAAAAAGCAATCTGCAACATGGTGAAACCCCGTCTCTACTAATACAAAAAATTAGCTGGGCACGGTGGCGCGTGCCTGTAATCCCAGCTACTCAGGAGGCTGAGGCAGGAGAATTGCCTGAACCCAGGAGGCGGAGATTGCGGTGAGCCGAGATCGCGCCATTGCGCTCCAGCCTGGGTATCAAGAGCGAAACTCCGTCTCAAAAAAAAAAAAAAAAAAAAAAAAAAAAAAAAAAAAGCAATCTGGCTGCACGTGTTAAAACAGAAAAGGTGAATGTCTTTTGACACAGTAATTCACCTTCTGAGAGTGCATGTTTGTGTGTAAAGGATTGGGTATAAATGTTTGTTGCTACATGATTTGTAGTGCCAAAAACAAGCAAACAAAACAGAACCCTGAAGCAACATGGACGTCTATATGTTGGAGGATGGTTAAATAAATCTAAAGATTACCACCATGGAACACTATGCAGTTAATTAGAGCCATGGTTTTCAACTGGTGTGAGAAACCCAGGGGCCATTTGTTAATGTCTGGAAACTTTTTGGGTTGTCATAGCAGAGAGAGTAGGGATGGACATGCTGCCGGCATCTGGTGGATGGAGGCCAGAGATTATTCAAAACACCCAAAATGTAAAGGATAACCCAGGGTCCCTCATCCTATAGCAAATAATTATCTAGCCTAAGACATCAAAATTGTTAAGATTGAGAAATTTTGACTTAGAGTAATTTCCATAAAATAAAGAAGAATGAGAAAACAACATGAAGGACATGTGTATAATATCCCATTTTTGTAAAACAGCCAAAATGCCACTTCCTTCATACATGTGTGAACACCTACTACAATAACATAGGCACAATCTATATTACAGCATTATTTGAACATGAAAAAAATGTGGAAACATGTATTTCAAGTTTGTAAGATTGTTTTCATGGCCTGGCTGAGATAGGAAACAAGAAATTGGGCAGAAAAGGAGAACTAGGAATAAATAAAAGCAAAAACATGTATATAATTTTATTTGTTATAAATTATATGTGTTTTTAGAAATATATACAAATTTTCAGAAAAAATAGAAAAATAATTTTAAAATTTACTTAAATTTTCTAAAGTAATTCATCAATTTCTGAGCTTGCTATTATTTCTTAAAGCCTATGTCTTCTTTCTGGATTCAATTTTCTTACTGTTGAAGCACATTCCATAGTAGTTTTTAGTAAAGGTTAGTGAGTGGCAACCAGTCTTACTGGGGTTGGAAACCACTCTTACTTTGTATTTCAGAAAATATCTTCACTTTGTCTTCTCTTTTGAAAAATTAATTACTTAGAATTAAAATCCCAGATTGACAGATATTTTACCTCAGCACTTTAAAGAAATTATTTTTCTGTCTTCTGACAATCACTGTTACCAGTAAGAAGTCTCCTTTCAGCCCATTTGCAATTTTTGAAAGGTAATCTGTCTTCTTCTCTGGTAGCTTTTAAGATCTTATTATCCTTGAAGTCTGCAATTTCACAATCATAAAAGTAGGCTTGGATCACTCTCTTATTTTTTCTGATTCATAGTAGAAGCACCTTTCAATCTGAAGAGCCATTACTTTTCTTTAATTCTGAATATTCCTCAGCTCTTATCTGTTAGAATTTTGTTTCTTCCTCATCTCATCCACTGAGTTTGGCCTGACTGTTTCACATGGAGAACTTTAAGTTTGCATGAATCTAGTGGTGTGAAGCTTCTACCCATGAACACCGAAGATTGAATCATGGACCCTACAGATCAGGAAGTTTTGTCCTATCTCTGTTTTGTGTTTATTCTGATTTAGGTTTATGGGGAATTTTATCTTGTTTCTGGGTGCAGCTACAGTTGATTCTCATTATTCATGGTATTCATGTCTGTTCTACAAAGTCACTATGAACATTCAATTAGTAACTACTGAACAATTGTTTCTAAAGGAAATACAAGGTTAGGTTACTGTGAATTTCTGGTGGCAACATTCCCATAAACTAATCAATAGGTAACTCTTTTATCTGTATTTCTGTTTAAAGACAATTTTTAATGTGTATTGTTGATTAGCACTGAGCTCGTAGGCTAACTCACGCTTGAACAAAGCTCATCAAACACACATATTTTCTTCATAGAGTACATCTCATCCTTCTTGCATTTAAGAATATTAGACAGCATTATGCTTGGAGGCCATTTTAAATAGTGAAGTCCAATAAGAATGAAAGAAATGGCCTGAATATACCACAGAAAGACAACTGTTGAAAAGGAAGAGAAAGATGGTAGAATAGAACCCTCTGGCAATTGTTTCCATGCAGAAGCACCAAATCAAATAAACATCCCCGCAAGAAAACTCTTTCACAAGAGCTAAAGAATCCAGGTGAGAGATCATAGTTCCTAGTTTTAGCGTAATAACAATAAAAGATACATTGAAGGGTGTAGGAAGGACAGTCTTGCATTGCCTATATTACCAGCTCACCTGACTGCCAATCCCAAGTACTACAGCATGGATTTGTCTTTTTGAGGGAAGAAGATGAAAGTATGCCTGGGACATTGCCCTGGAGCTGACTACAAGCAAACTACATCAAAATATGCCAGGCAGAACACTGTGGTCCCTGATCCCAGGGTGGTGCCCATGAACAAAAATCCTAAACCTGCTCCATGCTGGAAGAAAATCAGCCACCCTGGTGGACAAAACCCAAGTCCCACTTGCTTTACTGTTGGCTGGCTAAAATGACCTCAGACCTTAAAAAAATATAAATGTTAGGGAGGGCATAATGACCACAGCTTTTGGGTGAGGCCTAATGCTGCCCTGTTCTGGGAAGGCATGGACTTTGGGTGGGTCCCAGCATCACATCAGTTGTTACGACCACAGAATTGCCCATGTCACTTTTTCCCCATACTTTCCAGGAAAGGCAATATGAAGAGAGATTCCTTCCTCTTGGGAAAAGAAAATGTGCAGGGGATTTTGCCTTAAAACCCACTACTAGCCCTGGCACAGTGAAAACATGCAGAGTCTGGTGGCTTCTGATTTCAGAATGGTGCACTGGATGGAGATTCTAGACTCATCCTAAGCCAGAAGAGAATCAGTTGACCTACCAGACCAGATCCAAATCCAAGCTAGCTTTGAAACCATATCACTAAAGTGAACTTGGCCATGAATAAATATCAGTGACAGTTAGGCAGTGACTGTGGACCTTGGGTGATCCCTGGTATTGCACTGGTCTAGGAGGTCATGGGCTTCAGGTATGACCTAGCATGGTGCCAACTGTGGCAGCCACAGGACTGCCCATGTCACTTCTCTCCCAACTCCAGGCAATGCAACATGGAGCAAGATTCCTTCATTTGAAAAGAAGAGAGAACTGAGAAAGAAACTATGACGAAGAACCCAAAAATCTTTATCTAGTTTTTCCCAATTCAGGGATAGGAAACTTGTAGCCTTAAGAGAGTTTCAGCAAATATGCACTTAGATAATCCTCTAGTGCTGAAATGACTGCAGTGACCATGGGCTTAGAGAATTAAACAATAAATCCCTTTGAGTCCTGGAAGGTCCTCTGAAGAGGTATGGGTACAAACAACATCCACTGTGGAGACTGACATACATTCACAAGCATTGATTTAAATCCACAAGCCTTAAGAATGTTCAGGGAAATAAAACCTTATCAAACAGACTAGATAAGTTGTCAGTGACTAACCATTAAGAGATAAAAATATGTGACTTGTCAGATATAAAATTCAAAATAACTGTTTTGAAGAAGTTCAACAAACTTCAGGATAACACAGGGAAGTATAATAATTTAAAAATTTACCAGATACATTTAACAAAGATATTTAGATAATAATTAAAAAACAAACAAACAAAAATCCTGGAAGCAAAAACTGTAATGGACACAATGAAAAGTGCAGTAGAGAGTCTCAGCAGCAGAATTGATTAAGCAGAAGAAACAATCAGTGAGCTCAACTATCTGAAATAGATATCACAGATAGCTTGAGATACTAGGCTATTTGAAAATAAGCAAAAAGGAGGAAAGAAGAATGAAAAGCAACAAAGAATGCATCTGAGATCTATGTGAAAACTTTTAAAGTGCAAACTTAATAGTCATTTGAATTCAAGAGGGAGTAGAGAAAGAAAAAGGGATAGAAAGCTTATTCAAAGAATAGTAACAGAAAACTCTCCACACTTAGAGAAATATATAAATATCTGTGTACAGGAAGGTTAAAATCACCAAGGAGATTCAAGCTAGATAAGAGTGCTAAAAGACGTATAATAAATAGACTCTCAAAGCTTAAGGACAAAGAAGTACTTTAAAAGCAGTGAGGGAAAAGAAAGAAATTGCATATAAAAGAACTCTGATAAGTCTCACAGCAGACTTCTCAGTGGAAACTTTTCCAGACATAGGGGAATGGGATGACATATTTAAAGCAGTAAAGGGGGTGAGAGAAAGCACTGCCAACCAAGACTACTCTACTCAGAAAAGCTATCTTTCAAACATGAAGGAGAGATACATTCCTAGAGTAAAAAAGTTGAGGGAATTCATTATCAAAAGACTTGCCTGACAAAAAAATACCAAAGTGATCTTTTTAATACAAAAGAAAAGAACACTAACATGCAACAATAAAGCACTAAATAAAATTTTCTGAGAGAAATAACAGGCAAATCAGAATACTCAAATATTGTAATTGGTGTGTAAACCATTAATATCTTTAGAATATAGACTAAAATATAAAAGTATCCAAAATAATAATAACTTCACCAATGTCTAAAGATATAGGCATTGCAAAAAGATGTAAATTGAGGCATCAAAACGTCAAAATGTCACAGGATCCTTAGGGTGTTGTTTGACCAACTGGAAACCTCTGTAACTGGCAGTGCCTCTCCTTTAGTTTTGCTCATGCTCGCTGGACTCATTCTGCCCACTTGGCCCAGCAGGCTGCACTTGGCTAATGCTAGCAGCCTCATCCCATGCCTGCTAAGGGAGAGCCAGGCACAGAGCAGCAAGGGGTATGTGAGTTAGTAAGTGTGGGGTCTAGCTACTGTGCACAGCCAGGCATATCAGCTGCTGTAGTGGGGCAGACAGCTCCAGGTGCCAGCATAGGTGCTGGCTCTGTGCGAGGCTGTATCTGGACCAGATCTACCACAGGTAGCTTCCATTGCAAGCACCAGCATTTACACAAGGGGAACACAGTAACGTCTAAAAGCTCGGAGATACCAGGAACATCAGAGCCCCAAAGAGGGTGTTACAGCATGGCACAGCCCTGGTTCATGGAGCCCCCAGGTCTGGGCTCCCAGAAGAGTTATAGTTCTCCTCTCCTTCTCATCATCAGCAGTGTGATGAGAAGGGGGCATGTTTTCAGCCTGTTTGTGTTACAGCCCTTTAAGTCCCACTGCCCATGGCTCCTGGGCTGGCCTAGACCCGCCCTACTGCTGCTTCCTGTTATGTGGGGCAGTTGCCCAGCAGCAATGGAGGGCAGGAGGGCTATAGTGTTTCAGCAGCTTTAGCTTGGGGAATCCCAAGGCCTGGGTCCCCAAAAGAGTCACCATTCTTTACTCCCACAGTCTGGGAGTGTGTCACTGCCTGCAACTCAGTGAGTTGGCCGGGAACATGTTACAGCTCCTTTTACTCCTGCTGTTCACCAGGTCCCGAGTTCTTGTCCTGCATCCAGGAGAAATGAGGTCATGTGGATAACTGGAGGGTGAGCAAGGCAAGGAGGAGCTTTATGGGTAGCTCCTTTCCACAGGCAGGTTGTCCTGATGAGTGTTTGAGTCTGGCAGAGTCTGGAGTTTTTATGTGCTTGGAATAGAGGAAGTGCATGCTGACTGTCCGTTGGAGGCTGTGGGCGGGTCTGGAAAAAACACCATCTGACTGGCCAAAAGGCATCAATGAAGTTCTCAGTCCAGATGCCTGACTCCACACAGAAGTGGCAGCCCAGCTCCTAGCTGTCAAGCTGTACCTGGCTTAAAGGTGGGGTTTCCCTGGGGACTTGCCCTGTATTAATCAAATGCAAATATCTGGGTACAAGAAGGTCAAGCTCCCTTTCATACAAACATCTATCATGTCTTACAGACAGGACTAACAGGATATATGTATATATGAAAGGGAGTTTATTAAGGAGTATTGACTCACATGATCACAATGTGAAGTTCCACAACAGGCCTTCTGCAAGCTGAGGAGCAAGGAAGTCAGTCTAATTCCCCAAACCTCAAAAGTAGGGAAGCTGACTTCAGCCATAGACTTCTCTCAAAAGTAGGGAAGTCTTTGGCTGAAGGCCCAAGAGTCCCTGGCAAACCACTGGTGTAAGTCTAATAGTCCAAAAGCTGAAGGACTTGGAGTCTAATGTTCAAGGGCAGGAAGCATGAGAGAAAGGTGGAGGCTAGACGACTCAGCCAGTCTAGCCCTTCCACTTCCCTCTCCCTGCTTTTATTCTAGCTGCACTGGCAGCTGGTTAGATGGTGCCCAACCAGATTGAAGGTGGGTTTGCCTCTCCCAGTCCACTGACTCAAATGTTAATCTCTTTTGGCAACATCCTCAGAGATACACCAAGAACAATATCCTGCATCCTCAATCCAATCAAGTTGGCGCTCAATATTAACCATCACATTTCCCTTCCTGCCCAAGAACCTGTCTGCCTGCTGCGGCCATCGAACATGCTGTCCACAGCCCCCAGGCTGTCTGCACTGAGGGCCCCCTGTAGGTTTTCACCAAGCTGCCCTCAGTGCCACCCAGCCTTCCTCCTTCAACTCTTTGGCACCCAAAGTTTCAGAGGTTGCTGAGACAGCAGGGGCACTGGTGTGTCAGTGCCACCCTGAGTGTGTGCACACCCAGCGGGGTCATGACAGTGCATGGGATTGGCTACATCTTTGCTCTGCACCATAGTGAGTACTGGGAGCAGGGAGAGGCCAGGGAGTGGGAGCAGGCACTTCTGAGTCTGCAGGGTAAGGGTGCTTCCCAGGCCCCAGGCAATACACGGATGCCTGGGTTCAGAGCAATGGCTGGGCAGCTGCAGCTATATCTGGGAGAGTGTGCTCAGTAGGGTGCAGGGCTCTTTCTGGAGTCACCTGATCCTGGCCACAGCCAGCTGCGAGGAGCATGCAGCTCCAGGTGTCCTCCCCACTGCAGTTGACATCCCCACAGTGGCCAGCCCAGATTGGCCACTAACATCATCAAAAAAACAAAAAAAAGTGGACTGGATGAAATTAAAATAAAGATATTTTAAGTTAGTTTTCCTTTTATTTACAATCAAAGTTAAGTTGTCAAGAGTTTAAAATAACTTACTATACTATAAGACGTAGAATAAGTTGTTTTCTGCCTCATAGCAAACACAAAGCAAAAACCTATTATAGATGCACAAAAATAAAAAACAAGAAAGGAAAACATACTACCAGAAAAAAAAACACATAACCACAAAAAACGACAGGAAGAAAGGAAGAGAGGAGTTACAAAACAACCAGAAAGCAAGCAACAATATGGAAGTATTAATTATTTACCTATCGATAATAACCTTGAATGTAAATGGATGAAATTCTCCATATAAAAGACAAAAAGTGACTGACTGCCTAAACAAGAAGACCCAACTACATGCTGCCTAAAAGAAGCCATTTTTCACATAAAGACATGATAGACTGAAAGTAGAGAGGAAAAAAGATATTCCATGCCAATGGAAACCAAAAAGGAACAGGAGTAACTATACCTATAACAGATGAAATAGGCTTTAAGTCAAAAATGAAATATAAGGACCTAAAAGGACATTATCTAATGATAAAGGAGTTGATACAGCAAAATAACAATTATAAATATATATTTAGCCAACACTGAAGCACATAAATATAAAAGGCAAATATAAACAGACCCAAAGGGACAGACTGACTGCAATACAGTAACAGTAGGAGACTTCAACACTTTGCTTTCCACATTGGACAGATTATCCAGACAGAAAATGAACAAATAATATTGGAGGTAAACTTTACAATGGAATAAATGAATCTAACAGACATTTATAGAATACCCCATTCAACAGATGCAGAATACACATTTCTCTTAATAGCACATGAAATGTTTGTTAGGACAGGCTATACATTACACCACAAAATACATCTTAGCAATTTTTAAAATTTAAATTTTAACAAATATTATTTCTGACCACAATGGAATAAAACTAGAGGTCAATAAGGAGAAGAACTTTGGAAACTGTACAAACACCTGGAAATTAAACAACAGGCTCATAAATAATCAATGTGTCAATAACAAAATTAAAAAGGAAATTTAAAAAATTATTGAGACAAATCAAAGGGAAAACACATGTGTCAAACCCATGGGAAAAGCCATTCTAAGAAGAAAGCTTATAGCAATAAACACATACATCAAAAAAGTAGAAAAAGCCCCAGTAAACAATGTAACATTATACTTCAAAGAACTAGAAAAACAAAAACAATAGAAACCCAAAGTAAATAGAAGGAAAGAAATACTGATTAGAGCAGGAATAAACAAAATATAGGCTAAATAAAGTAATACAAAAGATCAATGAAACCAAGAGCCAGTTTTCTGAAAAGATAAACAAAATAGGCAGGCTTTTAAACTAACAGAAAATAAAGAAAATTCAAATAAATATAATCTGAGATGAAAATGAAGACATAACAACTAATACTACAGAAATACAAAAGATTATAAGGCATTACTATGACCAACAATATGCCAACAAGTGGGAAAACCTAGAAAAAATAGATAAGTTTCTGGACACATACAACTTACCAAGATTGTCTTATGAAGAAAAAGAAAACCCGAACAGACCAATAACAAGTAAGGGAATCAACACAGTAATAAAAATGTTCACATGAAAAAAAGCACAAGACCTGGGGGCTTAACTGCTGTTCTATAAGCTTATAAAGAAGAACTATTACCAATTCTATTCAAACTATTTCAAAAAAAAAAAAAAAGCTGAAGAGGAGGGAATACTTCTAAACTTATTCTGTGATAAAGGACACTGAATATGAGAACAGCATTGACCTGTTACCAAAGCCAGGTAAAGGCATAACAACAACAATAACAAAAAAAAAAAAAGAAAGAAAAAAAAAAGGAAAGAAAGAAAGAAATTAATTTACAGGCCAATATCCCTGAGGAACATAGACGCAAAAGTCCTCAACAAATTGCTAGCAAGCCAAACTCTATAACACCTTAAAAATAATATTCACTATGATTAAGTGTGAGTTTTCCCCTGGATGTAAAGACAGTTCAACATATGCAAATCAATAAATATATGATAATTTCAATAAATGCTGAAAAAGTTTGATAAAATTCTATATCTGATATGGTTTGGCTATGTCCCCACCCAAATTTCACTTTGATTTGTAATAATTCCCATGTGTCAAGGCAGGGACCAGGTGGAGATAATTAAAGCATGGGGCCAATTTCGCCCATACTGTTCTCATATTATTGAATAAATCTCACAAGATCTGATGGTTTTATAAATGGGAATTCTCTTGCACATGCTCTCCTGCCTGCCACAATGTAAGACATGACTTTGCTTCTCCTTTGCCTCCCACCATGATTGTGAGACCTCCCCAGCCATGTATAACTGTGAGTCTATTCAACCTCTTTCCTTTATAGATTACCCATTCTCAGATATATCTTTATTAGTAACATGAGAAAAGACTAATATAACATCCCTTCAAAAAAACAAAAAACAAAAAAAGAACTTTAACAAACTGGATAAAAAAGTAATATACCTCTACACATCAAATGCTATATGTGATAAACCCACAGCTAATATCATTCTGAAGTGATAAAAGTTGAAAGCTTTTCCTCTAAGATCTGGAATAAGACAAGGATGACCACTTTTGTTACTTTAACTCAACATTGTACTGGGAGTTCTACCCAGGGCAATTAGGCAAGAGAAAGAAATAAAAAACATCCAAAGTGGAAAGAAGAAAGTCACATTATACCTGTTTGCAGATGGCATAATCATATAAAGAGAGAACACTAAATATCACAAAAAATCTGTTAGAATTAGTAAATAAATTTAGTAAAGTTGCAGGATGCAAAATCAACACACAAAAATTGTTAGCATTACTATTTGCCAGTAGTGAACTATCTGAAAAAGAAATCAAGAAAACAATTCCATTGCAATAGCTACAGAATAAAAATAAAAATAAAACATCTAGGAAAAACTTTACCAGGAAGGCAAACATTTTCTATGCTGAAAACTATAAAATCTTTATGAAGGGCATTGAAGAGGACACAGATAAACGCAAAAATATCCTATGCTCATGAATTAGAATAATCAATATTGTTAAAATGTTCATATCCCTTGGAGTGATTTACGGATTCAATGTAATTCCTATCAAAACACTAATGACTTTCTTCACAGAAATAGAACAATCTTAAAATTCATATCAAAATACAAAAAGAAACCCTCAGATAGCCAAAGCAATCTCGAGTAAAACTACAAAGCTAAAGGCATCACACTACCTGACTTCTAAATATAATACAAATCTATAGTAACAAAAACATCATGGTACTAACTTAAAAGCAGACATACGGACTAATGGAACAGAATAGAATACCCAGAAATAAATCCATGAATTTACAGCCAACTAAGAACATACATTGGAAAAAGGCTAGTCTTTTCAATATATTGTGCTGGGAAAACCTGTTATCCACATGCAGAAAGATGAAACTAGTCCCCTGTCTCTCAAAATACACAAAATCATGTGTAAATGGATTAAAGACTTAAATGTAAGACCCAAAACTATGAAACTACTAAACGAAAACACAGGGTAACACTTCATGAAATTGGACTGGGAAAAGATTTTTGGAGTAAGATCTCAAAAGCACAAGTAATAAAAGCAAAAATAGACAAATGGGATTATACTGGATGAAAGAGCTTCGGCACAGCAAAGAAAAAATTAATAGAGACAACCTACAGAATGGGAAAAAGTATTTGCAAATGACATCTGACAAGAGGTAAATATCCAGAACATGTAAGGACCTCAAACAACTCAAAAAAATCCCCACAATTCATCCAGTTATAGAATTAGCAAGAGACCTGAATATGTCTTTTGTATATCTTGAAGAAAGCATGCAAAAGCCCAATAAGTTTATTTAAAAAATCCTAAACATCAATACTCATTAGGGAAATACAAATTACAACCACAATGAGATATCACCTCACTCCAGTTAAAATCATTATTATCAAAAAGAGGAAAAATAAATGCAGGATGAGAACATGGAGAAAAGGAAACTCTTATGCACTGTTGGTTGAAATATATATCAGCACTGCCATCATGGGAAATTATATGGGGGTTCCTTTGCTAGGTATATATGTAAAGGAAATGAAATCAGTATGTCAAAGAGATAGGTGCAGTCACATTTATTGCAGCACTATTTACAATATGCAAAATATGGAATCAACTTAAATGCCCATCTACAGATGAATATTGCTGCAATATGGATGATCCTGGAGGATACTGTGTCAAGTGAAATAAGCAAGACACAGACAAGCAATGCATGATCTCATTCATATGTGGAATCTAAGAAAGTTGTTTTCTTACAGGTGGAGAGTAGAATAGTGGTTGCCAGAGGCTGGGGAGGGTAGGGAGTTGACGAGTACTGGGAGAGGTTGGTCAATGAGTATAAAGTTACAGTCAGACAGGAATAATTAGTTCTGGTGTTCTATTACATAGTAGGATGCCTATAGCAAATAGCCATGTAGTTGTATTACAAGATATCTAGAATTTTTTTTTTGAGTCAGGGTCTTGCTCTGTCGCCCAGACTGGAGTGCAGTGGCATAATCTGAGCTTACTGCAGCCTCCACCTCCTGGCTCAAGAGGTCCTCCTACCTCAGTCTCCTAAGTAGCGGGAGTAGAGGTGTTTACCACTACAGCTGTCTAATTTATTTTTTGTAGAGATGAGGTATCACTGTGTTGTCGAGGTTGAAGAGAAGATTTTGAATGTTGTCACCACAAATAAACGATAAATGATTAAAGTGATGAATATGGCAATTATTTTGATTTAATCATTCTACAACATATGCATGCATTGGTACCTGACACTGCACCCCAGAAACATGTACAATTATTTTGTGTCAGTGGTAAACTAGAAAATTAATAAATTAGAAAATTAATAAATGTTTCAGCTTTCACAGTGTTTATAGTGTGAAAGCTGAAACAAGAAGGCAGAGAGCATTCCCTTGTTTGACGTCAGCTAGGAGCCTGCGTGTCAGGTGATTCAAATATTTGTCTCTTCTGCATGTAAACAAATGACCACAAAAGCATTGCAAGTATGATTTTGGGGTTACAAATAAATATTAGCAAGTAGGAGAACTGACAAACAAAGAATCCACAAATAATAAAGAACCATTTTATATATTTATGGTTTTCTATATTTTTCTTATTTGACATTGTTACACATTTAAATCAAGATAATCACGTTAAAGCTTAGGCTCAGCAAGTTACCCTGACCACAGATTCCATGTGGTTCTTTATTGCTTAAGAGTTTTATACTGTGGCTCCCATGTCGAAAGATTTGTGTTTAAATTCCAACTCCAAAACTTATCTGCTGCCCCACCTTGGGAAATTCTGTAACATTGCCAAATGCGCTTCTTCACCAATTAAACAAGGATCATATCAGTATTTTGTCCTGATGATTAAATAAAATAATACATGGAAGGTACTCAGTACACTGCTTGATACACAGTCCATAACAAATGGTAGTTATTATTACCATTTATTTTCTTATAGTCTCTGACTGTCAAGTATGTTTGTCTCTTTTCTTTTTTTTTTTTTCAGACGGAGTTTCGCTCTTGTTACCCAGGCTGGAGTACAATGGCGCGATCTCGGCTCACTGCAACCTTTGCCTCCTGGGTTCAAGCAATCTCCTTCCTCAGCCTCTCAAGTAGCTGGGACTACAGGCGTGCGCCACCATGCCCAGCTAATTTTTGTATTTTTAGTAGAGACGGGGTTTCACCATGTTGACCAGGATGGTCTCGATCTCTTGACCTCGTGATCCACCCGCCTCGGCCTCCCAAGGTGCTGCGATTATAGGCGTGAGCCACCGCGCCTGGCCTCTTAGTAGGTTGTAGGTTCCTTGACAGCACGAACAGTATCTAGGATCTTGATCCTCTCCTTGATTAATTGATTAAAATAGTGTTGAGTTTCACACATCCAGACTTTTGACCTTTTGTCTAGAATAATTCTTCGTTATGGGAACTCATATGTGCATTGTAAAAACAGAAGCCAGTAATACTCTCTTTCTTACAAATTGCAAAACCTTAAAATATCTCTAGTGATTGGCAATTGTCTTTGGGAATGAGATGTACAATAGCCTTTGGCTGACAACAGCTGATTTATTGCTATACATGAAGTTTGTTTTTCCCTTCCCTTCCCTTCCCTCCCCTCCCCTCCCCTCCCCCATCCCCTCCCCCTCCCCTCCACCCACTCCTCCCCTCCTCCACCACTTCCTTCTCCCCTCCCCTCCCCTCCCCTTCCCTTCCCTTTCCTTCCCTTCCCTTCCCTTTCTTTCCTTTCCTTTTTCCTTTCATTTCCTTTCCTTTTCTACTGGGTATATATCCAAATGAAATGAAATCAGTATGTTGAACATATATATCTGCAGCCCCAAGTTTATTGCAGCACTATTTACAATAGCCAAAATATGGATTCAACCCAAGTATCCAATAACAATAACTGGAAGAAGAAAATGTGGTATGCACACACATGTGGTATATATATACAGTGGAATAGTATTCAGCCATAAAACAGAATGAAATTGTCATTTCCAACAATATGAATGGAAGTGGAGGATGTAATGTTAAGTTAAATTATATTTCACACAGACACAGTAACATAAATATCACATGATCTTACTTACACATGGAGAATCAAAAAATGAAAAAAAAGTTGATATATAAGGAGACAGTAAAACAGTGGTTACCAGAGACTGAGGAGGGGTGGAGGAAGGGAAGACAGGGAAAAATTGGTCAGTGGGTACACAACTACAATTCAATAGGAGGAATAAATTGTGCTGTTTATTGCATACTAGGGTGATGATGGTTAACAGTAAGACATGGCTTTTTGCAAAATAGCTAGAAGAGAGGCTTTTGAATGTCCTCACTGTAAAGATATGATAAATATATGAGGCTATGGTCATGCTCAATACCCCCTGATTTAATGATGTTACAATATATGTATGAAAACATCAAATTGTACCCCACAAGTATGTATAATTTCAATGTGTAAATTAATTTTTTTAATGTTTAAAAATTCTAAAAAAGGAAATTCATATGTGGGTATTCTGACTTCAAAACTCATTTACATGTTTAAAGCTTATTTAAATGTCTTCTTTTGAGGAGTATCTGTTTATATAACACTTCTCAAAAGAAGTGTCCTTTGCCCACTTTTTGATGGGGTTGTTTTTTCTTACAAATTTGTTTAAGTTCTTTGTAGATTCCGGTTATTAGCCCTTTGTCAGATGGGTAGATTGCAAATATTTTTTCCCATTATTTTGCTTGCTGGTTCACTCTAATGATAGTTTCTTTTGCTGTGCAGAAGCTCTTAAGTTTAATTAGATCCCATTTGATAGGGGGAGGGATGCAGCATACCACCATAGCATGTGTGTACCTTTCTAACAAACCTGCACATTCTGCACATGGGCCCCAGAACTTAAAGTATAATAAAAAAGATAAAAGCTTACTTAAAGATCAGCATTAGTATTTCAAATCTGAGGGACCGGAAGGAAATACATTTATGTTTTTGTTTATGTATTTGCCATATTGAAAATGAAGATTTTTTGTTTTTAAAAAAAGCTATTAGAAAAAATATAATAACAGAGTTCATGTAAAGAATCAACAGTAAAAGTAACAGAGTTCATGTAAAGAATCAACAGTAAAAGTTACATCAATAATTATTCTTCATTTCTGTCACTTTTGAATCACACTAGCACTAAGAAATTACTTCAAAGATGACTTGATCTGAAGAGACTGTACATAGCCTTTCTCATCTTCTCCAGCCCCAGATTCCTATTCAAGACACACATTAATCTATACATATAATATATTATATGCAAGCAAAAGTCTTATTATACAAGTTTGCTATTTCTGAAAGGAAATAACAAATAGGACTGAAGTTGCTTTAAATTTGTGTGACTTCCATGGCTAATAAAATACTTGTTGGTACAACTGAGAAACCTGTAGAATACAAAAGTTAAAAACTAAAAGTTCATTTCCAGATATGCTAAATAAAAGCATCATGAAAGTTGCATATTTGGTGTTAGAGAATTAATCAATACTAGTCTGAAATCCTTTTGTCTTTTTTCACCCTCAGACTCACTTCATTAGATGAATTGAAATAGGACAAGGCAGGTACAGTGAAAAGCTGACTCTAGCATGTAGTAAACACATAAAACACATTGGATATTACTATTATCAGTCACCATGATAAAGGAGGTTTTATATCAGTGTTGTATCAAAGATGGTTGTTAGGGATCATGTATTGCAGTAAGAAGCTAAAAATTTTAGAGCATATTATACATTTTATTCACAAATTTAAATTTTTGAAAATAAGATAAGCTATTAAAACCATTCAGGTTTTCAATAGTAAAATTAAAGTGCAAAAAAAATTTTAAAACTATCAGAGACAGCAGAAACTTGTTTAGAATCTTTGCCATCCTTTGACATTCATTCAAATACATGAGCATAACCAATATGTATTGGACTAAGGATAAAGAACATGCAAACCTCCTTTACATTTATCAACAATACAATCATAATTTGCTCTCTCAAGCCCAAAACTATTTATCAATTTGAAGAAACATAGAGGGGAACATTTGATCAAACCGCTGAATGTTTTCTAAGACAACACACATGTGGGCTAAAATTTGTACTTTTTCATTTGGTTGGAACATGTTAGCAACTGGGAGGGATCTTACGCTGTTTGTCCTCTTTGGTCAGATGTATCTATTTATCTCTGTGTGGAAACCCAGTCAACAGAAACTCAGAGACGGATTTATACCTCAGAAAAAATGTGAATAAGAAGCTTTGCCTCATAGATAAACTTCCAACTTCCAACTAATGCTATTGTAGGTGCCATGCATGAATTGCTTTGAATTATTACCAAGATATGAAGGGGTGCTTCAACATTCTGAGAAGATGTGAAATATAATGTGTCATTTTTAAACTATCAGATTCATAAAAGAAAATCTGAATTGCTTTGTATTCAACATTGGCTAGGACATTTTAGGGGAAATGATGTCTTACTGTTCCAACTGTTCCCTTTGACTACTAGACTATGTATGTATTTTTTTCCCCTTAAGAGTGAGGTAGCATCTCTCTCTCTCTCTTTTTTTTCTTTTTTCTTTTTTGAGACAGAATTTTGCTCTTGTTTTCCAGTCTGGAGTGCAATGGAGCAATCTCGGCTCACTGCAACCTTTGCTTCCCGGGTTCAAGCAATTCTCCTGCCTTAGCCTTCCATGTAGCTGGGATTACAGGAATGCGCCACCACACCCGACTAATTTTGTATTTTTAGTAGAGACAGGGTTTCACTATGTTGGCCAGGTTGGTCTCGAACCCCTGACCTCAAGTGATCAACCCGCCTTGGCCTCCCAAAGTGCTGGGATTACAGGTGTGAGCCACCATGCCCAGCAGAGGTAGCATCTCTTTAAAATATTTCCAGCAAACATCTCCTCTTATTGTTGCAAATTTTCTCAGCACTGCCATTCTTGATCTAACAATTCACAAGGCAAATAGAATTGTAGTAATTGGATTAAGCACATCAGACTTCTCTTGGAACTGAGGTCAATCCCACTCAAATTCTATGGCTGCTACCAAGTGGAAGATGGTGGAAATAGATACTGAGGAATCAAAAATACAATGAACATACAGTGCTCACCATTAGTGGTGGATGGGGTTTTGAGATTTGCCCATTTCTTTATTTCTGAGTGGATCCAACCTGTTCACATGATATTATTGCAGGAATTCAGGATACTGGAGAGACCAACGGGTGAAACAGGAGGATTTTATTTAGATGCACTGGCTCAGTGGATTTGCATCTGAAAACTGAGCAAAGGACAAAGAAAATGGGGTACTTTTTATACATTTAGGATGATGTAGCAGCCACCAGGTTTACAGAAGCCAGAACAAAGAACTGTTAATTAATTTGTAACATATTTTGTGATGCACATTACATTTGAAAAATAGCATTTTGAGAAACACGTTGTACATTTTTTGGGTGTTATCTTGCCCTGAGACCTTGCAGCTGGTCAGCAAGAAAAATAGGAGTCTTGAGATGCTTGAGAACTTTGCTGAGAATGTGGGGCGAATAGATAAGTCAGGTTTTGAAGGGAGTTAATTTTAAGCAGAGCTGGGGGTTAGGATTCATATTGAACACAACAGAGTAAACTTTATTTTATTATGCAGTAATTACAGACTACTATTGTTATTATTTAATTTCCCTCTTCAATAACATCAGACAACTGTGTGTAAATGTGAACAGATCCCCTACCCATAGTTAACTGATTCCAAAAGGGGCAACTTTTCCTTGTTTAAGCAATAAAACTCCTTTCCCTTCGAGTTATAAAGTAAAATAAGTCACTCTAGTCTCCCCCTGGATGTGTTCTTAAAGATATCAGATACAAACTTAGCAGCTGAAACCTGTGGCCATCCCTTAATCTCTCAACTGGGTAGCAGTAGAAACACTATGCAGTAAGAAAAGGAACTAATCATACGTGCAGAAAGAAAAAAAAGTAAATACACAGATTATTTTCAGCATTCTCTACTGCTAGCACTCCAATTGCTTATTCCATTCCTCAGGTCCTGAGACACCCCAATAACTTAATTAGAGATCTATCTTCTTGTTTAATCTAAACTTAGTTTTCACCATTTGCAACCAAAAGGATTATAAAGAAAATGAACATTATTTGTTTAGATAGTTTAGATAAGATTTTTTTTTCCTTTCTATCAAATAAAGTTTTCCCCATAGATAGATGGGGAGCATCCACCACACACATATACCCACGCATGCACACATGCTACATTATGTATGAGAAGTAATTTCTCACAATGGCTGGAAATCTTGAAGTAGAATTCAAATTACTAAATTGAGACTTTTATTCTTTTCGGGACGATGGAGAGACAATAGAAGACTCAATAAGGCAAAAGTCATTTTTTAAATATTCATAATATGATGTGATTGAGAGGAGATGGATTCTGAAGGAAACTGGCAATGATATTAAAGCAATGACTTGTATCCTCTTAGCAACATCTCTATAAGAATTTTCCTTTAGAATGCCTCTTGTGCTTTCTTTCTGCCTCAATCCTGGGATACAATTTATTTCTGAGATCTGATATCCAGAAGAATTTCTGATTTTTAAACATTATTCCATTATCCTAAAGTGTCACAATAATCAGAGGAGGAGGGGAAAAATTATTGAATTTTCTGGCCCATAATATAAAATCAGCAATATTTTGGCCAATGAGTTAATGAATGATTAAATAATCAAATCAAGTTGATAGGTACTTTAAACTTCATCGTTTTGACTTTCATGTCATAGGGCATTTTTTTCTTGTGTGTTAATACCAATCCTATACTTATGTTTATGAAACATAAAATTACAGCATTTTTGCCTTGGGCTCTTAGATCTTTGTTACTTGAGGTGTGGTCCAGAGATCAGCAGCAGTCCTATCATTTGCAACATTTTGGGATGGTTAAAGTATAGATCTCAGGCCCATCCCTACCAACTGAATAAGCATCTGCATTTAAAATAAACCCCCAAGTGTTCCAATGTACATTAAAGTTAAACAAGCTTTGGAACACTTGACACATTTCTACGTTGTTTTGAAATTATGAAATATAATAAACCTAGCCTTGATAAAATGTCATGTTATATTTTCCACTTAACTGCATAATTCATTTCTTGCCACAGATATTAATGACTAATTTGCTGTGATAAATCACAGGAATTGGTAATCAAATGAGACTGGCTTTAAACCTAAACTTTGATGAAACTGACATTTAAAAATATAGCAAAGATATTTTTAAAAACAATAAAGCAGAACTATGTGGTGTCATTTAGTTTTATGTTATAGGCTTTATTTGCAGGAAAAGTATGATTTCTAAATTAAATGAATTATAGAGATCTATAAAACTAGCAGATGTATTAATTCTTACGTTTGTTGGTGTTTGCATATAACATTGATGTTATTCAGAGCACATCAACTGGTTTAGAAAATTTTAGGATTTATTTTATTGGCAATATCATATTATCTCTTGATACCAATTGTCATTAAACCCAGGAAAATCACCAAATGCATTAGCAGTTGTGCATGAATAACTGAGTGTGCTATTATTTCAAATCTGGAAGTCATTGTAAGAACATCTTTTTTCAGAATTAATTTATTGTGCTACATGACTGTTTGCAGCTTTAAAGAGGAACTAACCTTTTTAAATCATTTAATTACAATGAATTAAAGTATGTATGTAATTACCTACATTGTATTAAATTTGGACATATTTATAAGAAATTCTAGGTGAAATATTAGTTTTAGCACCATGCAAACTGGACTCTGATTATACAAAATTTCCCAATTCATCTTTCTATTGCACCAAATTAACTCATTCTATTAAACCCTCTAAAGCTTGATAAAACAAAAATTCTTCTGATAATTAAATCCAAGGGGAATTTTACTACATTATTATTTTTCTACAAAAGAACTAAGAAGTTATTTTAACTTGAACAAGTTCTTTCAAGAAATATTTATTGAGTCCCTATATGTAGAACATAATTCTGATTGGCAGGTGGAAGAAACAAATTACAAAGCAAGCATCTCTTTCCCCTATAGTTCATAAGCAGAATATGTGCATGTATATCTGTCTTAGTGCATGTGACCATCATTGAAGAGAAAGGCTAATCATTTCATCTTACCATTTTAAAATCTATTTCAAGTTCTCTATATGATTTTTAAATAGGTTGTAGGGCTTACTAAGCACTGATATTATGCCAGCAAATTTACTAAGTGTTCAATTTCCTTATCTCATTGAATACTAAAAATTTGATGAATTGGATAATATGTGTTGTTAATTCCATTTTGCACATCAGAAATACAGAGGCTCTGAAAGCTTTTGGGTATCTTGTTCAATATCACAGAGATAGTAAGTTGTGGATCCAGAAATTATAGCCATCCTTCAGGGTGTGTGTGTGTGTTTGTGTGTATATCAAGAGTTTATTGTAAGTTTCTGATTCTGTTGAATAACAATGAACAAGCATCAATTAAGGAACCTTTTACAAAGAGCATAGGAAAGTTCATTTTGAGAACACTGCCCTTGGACACAGTAGCACAGAAATCCTATCAAAAGGGTGAAAGAATTTACATTGAGTCCTAGTGCTTTTCAACAAGCAGAAGTTTCCTATTTTTGCTTCCACTGAAAAAGAGGATGAGTTTTAGCGCGGGCAATGCCAGTCTACTAGTACAAACTACTGTCCTGTGACAGCATAAAAATTAACTTTTCCAAAAGGAAAAAAAATGAAAAGAAAGTTTGAGTCCACTTATCATGTGTGCCAGAGTGTGATCACTAGCATTGTATACCATTCCCCTCTCTCAGTGTACTTTGTTTTCCACTGGATGCCTTTGGGTATTACTTTCCAACTTGGTATTTCTTGGAAAAATATTATCATCCTGGCAGGCCAAAGTTAGAAAAGTCTACCTGATACCAGCCAGTTAATACCTGACATTCATTTTTTGTTTTGTATTTTTTCTTTCCACAGCCAACCTTTCAAGAGAGAAATGCAAGGCAGGCAAACTTGTGAGTCCCCTGAAGGCCCTTAAAGCGACTAATGTATGCTTTGTTTTGCAATCACATGGAGCCTGTGAAAGCAGAGTGACTATTTTTATCTAATTGGATTAGAGTTGGACTCTCCATAGACCTGAAAGCATAGCAATCTAGACCATCATTTAGGAAGTAGCTTCAATTGAAATGCTGGAGGCTTGAGCAGGAGTCCTCTTGGTATCAAAGGAATGAAAGTCTCCTATATGGGTTCTGCGTGGAAGACTCCTGCTTACATTTTTTTACTGTTGTGTTTAACTAATACAAGGACTCCTGATTTTTTTTGTTTGTATTGAAGTTACACTTGTACTAAAGTTATAGATTTGGCGAGTAGTTTCTACAATTTTGCACAATTTAACATATTATATATTTAATATCAATTATCACTATCCATCTCCTACTTGCAAAACGTTTGTAACTGATAGAAACTAGTTCATTTAAAGCATATTAATCACACTCTGTCTGAATTAATATTTGTTAGCATGGATTATACTGATGGCTGTTTCACATTTATACTTCACCTCCCCTTCCTTTTTACCTGCTACCACAAACCCAGCTATATTTTATTGTAACAAGAGAATAGAAAGAAAAATCTAGGCACAGAGCTAAGTGTTGAAGGTAATGACAGCCAAGAAATCAAGTGCTGAGATTTTTCCTGGTGGAATAATGGATACTTTTAAAAAACATATTCTTCATAAATTGATATGTTTATTTAGTTTCTGAGCACTAATGAAATTATCAAAACAGTATTGCAATTTATAAAGTATAATACTTGAACATAGCAAGGCTTTAATTCTCTTAAGTCCCTCACAGAAATGATAAACCTAAAAGCTAAGTCAGTTACCATTCAGTAGTGCATCAGAAGTGGCTCATATACTACTGGTGTCTCTTCTCAGTTTCTTGTTGATGATATCACCTTGTTGACTGGAAAAAAAAGCTATAGTAGGAGTTATTCACTCTAGGGAAACAAGTAAATGTACAAATTAGAGCTTCCCTCCTAAAGAGGAGCAATAATGCTGCTCATTGTTAAGCATTTACCAGTGTACCATTGCCTATGACCATATCATGCTTGCTATCTTGGATCATCAGCGCTAGTTCTTCCTTTACAAATGCATGCCTTTGTGCACAAGGCTAACCAAACATACACTCAGAATGTCTGCCAATTCATTAGAAGACATCCAACACAAAGCTCACACTTGATATTTTCTGGCTTCTTTGGGCACAAATTAGTATCTGAGTCAATATTTGCTGAGTGAATAAACTGGCATATACAATAATATAAAAGCATTATCTATTTTCATATTTACAACCGTATTCATAAACGTGCATTTCACGTAGACTAACTCTGTCAGTAATCAGAGCAGGGTAATCATTGATGGAAAGTTTTACAAGATAAAAGAAAAAGTTATTGAAAAAGTACTAAACTCAAAATTAAACTGAGCTACTTGCTAAATTTGGGACGTTAGAAGAGTTATTCATATTTTATACATTTTATTTTCTCATCTGAAAATGTAGACAATAATATCTACCATGGGTCTATTATGAGGGTTCAAGTAATATCTACCACATAATCTGTATTCAAAAATTGCCATAGATACTGCTGATATACCAGCAATAATACTTGTTATTTTCACATTTACTCTCATTTTTTTTTTGAGACGGAGTTTCTTTCTTGTTACCCAGGCTGGAGTGCAATGGCGCGATCTCGGCTCACCACAACCTCCGCCTCCTGGGTTTAGGCAATTCTCCTGCCTCAGCCTCCTGAGCAGCTGGGATTACAGGCGTGCGCCACCATGCCCAGCTAATTTTCCGTATTTTAGTAGAGGCGGGGTTTCACCATGTTGACCGGGATGGTCTCGATCTCTTGACCTCGTTATCCACCCGCCTCGGCCTCCCAAAGTGCTGGGATTACAGGCGTGAGCCACTGCGCCCGGCCCTACATTTACTCTCTTAAATCTAGTCTGCTCAGGCTAATTGATGTTTCTAAATATCATGTTATTAGAATAAAAAATAACATAAAATTTTCCAGATATGAAATCACTGGTAATTCATTGAAGAACACTGAACATAAATCTCAATAAGTGGGATCTTTCATTGAGACACAGAATTCAAGTAAGTGTGGCCTAAGCATTTACTTTACAAAGTGGTAAGATGTACTTTTAATTGTCTAGCTGAAATTTGCTACTAAATTTGTCTAAATAAGAGAGTTAAATAAACGATAAATTTTTAAGAGCAGAGAAAAGCAATTTCCTAAATGTCAAAGAATTAAAAACAGGCATCTTTTGGCCTTTGTTGTTGCCCTCAAGAAAATAGGTGATAATAAACTAATTTTACTCTAAAATAATGATTCTCAAACATTGGAGTGCAGAAAAATCACCAGATAAGACTCTGGGAGGAACAAGGCGGATTATTCACATGCCTTCTACTACCTTCTTATCCAGGGAGGAAGAGTAGACAGGGAGGAAGGGAGTGAGAAGAGAGAGGAAGGAAAAGGAGAGAGGAAAGAATGAGTGAGAGGAAAGGAGGGAGGAAGACATACAGTGAGGGAGGAAGGAAAGAAAAATAGGAGAATATTTTCCGAAGAGATTAATGTTTACATCAGTCTGCTACTTCTTTTTTGTTTGAGTCTTGAGATTTGAAAAATACATTGGGATTTAAATTGTCACTCAGGTAGATTTATCTCTTAGGGTATATCACCTTATTTGAAATGGTATCACAAGTTAAAATGAAATTAAGTCAAATACGATTTTCCACAGTCACGTTTCAGGCCACATAATGAAATGAGAATAAGCGCTAGCTTTATTCAAATGCGGGTGATATAACTGTACAACAGAAAGCCTTTGGAAGGGAGGTAGATTGGTGAAACTACGCTGCAGAGTCACCAATGATACAAAATTGCACTTAATACAATACTGCATCCCAGGGTATGTATACAATTATTATGCTCTTCGTAACTTGTATCCTGGCATAAAACAAGCAAAACTCTTGGTATGCTGGAAGTCAGAAGGAGTCCACTCCTTGCAGAAATCTGTCACTAGCATGACTTTAGGTAACGACGGGGCAGTAAGAATTCCCTAATGCTTATTTTGACTTATACATGTATTTCTTGATCTTTTTGTTCTTACAATTAGTTTCTATGGACCAAATTATCCGCATTAAGGGTCAATTTCTTGGTCCTTCTGCTAACTTGTAAGCAAATGTTTTTGCTTTTTAAAGCTAGTAATTTATCAAGACTAGCAGATATACACCATGTACCATGAATGGATATATAGCTGCTTTGAAAGTGCACAAATGGACACATATTTGCTTCACAGTTTTAAATCCTTGATTCTTTTTTATAAGAGTAAGATTTTAGGCTTAAATGGTGGTCAGATTTGAAAGCACTGGACTGAATTTTGTCTTAACTGTAGAATAAAAAAAATTTTCTTTCTTTAAAGGACTGTACAGTCACATGCCACATAACAGTATTCTGGTCAATGATGGACCATACATACAACAGTGGTTTCATAAGATTATAATGGAGCTAAAATATTCCTAACACTTGGTGACATTGTAGCTGTCATAGCACAAAACATAACTCATATCTTTGCGGTGATGCTGGCATAAACAAACCTCCTGCTGAGCTGACAGTCCTATAAAAGTCTAGCATATGGAAATGGTACATAATACTTGAGAATGATTATGAACAACTGTGTTACTGTTTATATATTTACCATACTCCATTTTTATCACTATTTTAGAGTATATTCCTTCTATTTATATAAAGAAGTTAACTGTAAAACAAGCTTAGACAGGCCCTTCAGGAGTATTCTAGAAGAAAGCATTGTCATCATAGTGGATGACAGCTCCATGTGTGTTATTGCCCCAGAAGACCTTCCAGTGGGGCAAAATGTGAAGGTGCAAGACAGGGATATTGATGATCCTGACTCTATGTGGGCCTCAGCTAATGTGTGTGTTTGTGTCTTAGCTTTCAACAAAAAAAAAATTAAAAAGAAAAATATAGAAAGAAGCTTACAGAATAAGGATATAAAGAAAAAAATATTTTTGTACAGCTGTACAATAGTTTTATGCTTTAAGCTAAATGTTATTATGAGTAAAAATGTTAAATTGAAAATCCTATAAAGTAAAAAGTTACAGTGAGCAAAGTTTAGTTTATTATTAAAGAGAGAAAAATTATGTGTATAAATGTAATGTGGCCTAAGTGTACAGTGTTTATAAATCCTACAGTAGTGTACAGGAATATCCTGGGCCTTCACATTCAATCACCACTCACTCACTGACTCATCCAGAGCAAGTTCTAGTCCTGCAAACTCCATTTATGGAAAGTACCCTATACAAGTGTACCATTTTTAATCTTTTACACCGTATTTTTAGAGTACCTTTTTATTTAAATATGTTTAGATATACAATGTAGTCCTTGTGTTACAATTGCCGACAGTATTTATTACAGTAACATTCTCTTTTAGCATAGGAGCAATAGGCTATGCCATCTAGGCTAGGTTTATAGTAGGCTATACCATCTAGGTTTGTGTAAGTACACTATTTAACATTTGTACAATGATGAAATAGGCTAAGGATCAATTTCTCAGAATGCATCCCCATCATTAAGTGATGCAAAACTGTATTTTAAAAAATAATATAATAGTGGATCCCAAATCTCATCAGTGTGTCATCTTCTAGTGTATTAAAACACAAATATACTTCATGACTACAGATTAACATAATTTATATTACGGAAACAGACACATTGGAGTCATGTGTAGTTAGAATTCAGCCAGGATACAGAAACTATTCTAAGCATTTTAAGCAGATAATCCAATACGGGGATTTGATGACACAAGCAACACAAAAGCTTACAAAGTCAAAAAGAGAATGAGGAAGCAACACAGAAATTAACAATAGCAAACTCAGCTACCATCCCTAGGGCTGGAGAGAGAGAAGAAAAGGATTGTACCAGACCCCAGGGAGCTGTTCAGCTGCTGCCTGGTGGGAGCTGCAACCACCCAGGGGTGCAGACATTGCCCATAAACATGCCCAAAGCACAGCGAAATGAGAAAAAAGGACCCTAACTTCTCCCTTCTGTTTTTCAAAAGTGTGGGGAACACATCTAAGAATTAAATAGTAAAAGAACGGCACAAATAACATCCCTACATATGTGTTGTTCCTTAAAGCTGTCCTCTTTCAAAATTCCACATTCACTCAAATGTTGATTTCATTGCACAGTGTATTTTTATATCTTAACTTTTAGGGCTTTTACTACCCACAAAAGAAAATCTATCTTTCCTAGAGCCCATGAATAGTGTAAGGTTCATTTATGTCCTCGCTCACTGTTATAATTACTGCACATGTTAACATGACTGTAATTTGCCTGTGCTACAAAATGTGAATCACCAGATGTTGATTGCCAGAAGATGGGATCTGTCTGTGCTAGAAGTTTCAAGAGCTTTCCCATTAGGAAAATGAAGGATGATGTACTTTTGACTGTATTTGCCTATCAGAAAATTTGAGAAAGCTTGAATGAATTTTTTGATAGGCAAATAAAAATTTATACCACGATTATTTTTAAACTACTAATCTTTAATTGGTCTTGACTCAGGACTTTAAGGCTAGTTAATGGTGGCACTGAGAGAAGGCTAAGATTTATTGATTACCTACTATGTGCTGGACACTATATTGATAGTTTGCATGCATTATCTTACTATTATCTTACAATATTTCAAGATAGGTATTTTTAGTTTAGTTTTTTTTTGTACACAGGGTCTCACTTTGTCATCAAGCTAGAGTGCAGTGGCACAATCACGGCTCACTGCAGCCTCGACTTCCCGGGCTCAAGCCATCTTCCCACCTCAGCCCCTCCAATTAGCTGTGACTACAGGCATGTGCCACGAGGCCTGGCTAATTCTTTTATTTTAGAAGAGACAAGGTTTCACCATGTTTCCCAGACTGGTCTTGATCTCCTGGACTCAAGAGATCCACCCGCCTCCTCCTCCCAAAATGCTGGGATTATAACCAGGATCCACTGTGCCAGGCCAGGTTTTATTTTTAATATTCTCCAATAGCCATTCTCTCTTCCTTACAGATATAGACAATGAATAATTTGGACTGAACTCATTTGTGGCTTTATTTTATATGACCTAACCTTATTGGCCTTACTTTTTCTACTTTTCTTCAGTTTCATTTATTTGTATATTGTTGTAAGAAACTTTTAAACTTTGGGGGAATGAAACAGGCTCTAAATAAATCAATGACACTCCATTTGAAATATAAGTGTGAATTACTATACTAGACTGTGAACTGTTTTTTATGACAGATACTATTTTATTAACTTGTATTCTTCCAATACCAAGTGCCAGATAGAAAGTGACTTTAAGATTTTTTTTTTGTGAGTGTGTATGTGTGTCTGCTCACACATGAATATGCATATTCATTATTTCAATTAAGCTTATTTGATTTTTCATGCCATGAGGACATTTCTGTGATGGTATCTAATATAACTTCTGCTTCTCTATAATTCTTGTAGGTATACACTCTTATTGAAAAAGAAAGTGTGTATTTTCCACCGGCTTTTTTCTGGGCCCTCTCCTAAGAATTAGATTTCACTGACTTGAGTATTGTATTTTCTCACTGTAATATATTGAATTTGAAAAAGACTCTCTAATCACTAAAGAAGAATTTGCAGTTAAAAAAATGATGTTTGCACTTTGTTGTTTTGCTGTAACTTTTCTGTATTTCTATTGTGTCCTTCAGTCTGTAAGACCATAAACACAAGTCATAGGATACAGCAGTCTTCTGAATACCACTGGGACGTTTCAATCTACAAAATCTGACAATTCTGACAATTCCCATCACATTCTTTTAATAAAGTGGGCTTTCTAATTTTAGAGTAATCTTTCTTTGTCTTAGAACAATACGTTTTTGAGAGATCAGCATGGTCTCTCAACAATTCTTGTCAGTGGAAAACGTGTTTACATGTTGCTAGCAACACTATAAATTGCTCGCTGGGGAACTAAGCAGATGACAATAATGTTTATTGCCCGAGAGCCTTAATGATTATTTTACATAACTTGACTTAGGAACATGCTAAGAAACAAACAACTTTTGAGAGCTTTTTTGCTTTGGTAATTTTGTGTTGTTGAGATCATATGGAGAGGCAGGCGGCTCTGCAGACTCTGGAACAATGAGCTAGCATATATAAATCCGAGCTGATACCTTGAGGTAATTCTTCTTTGCAAAATAAAAAGATATTCAGTAATCAGACACTGCTAATGTGTCTCCATGATAATATATTCTTGTCTTGAACACAGCAATTTGTTTTTCTGCTAACACATTCCTTCTAGCATTTGTGTCTCTATCTACCACTCAATTATATATGCATGAGTTCATGTTTTCACATTGTGTGTTTTATTCACACCCTCCTCTGCACTTGAAACACTTAATCCAACAGTGTATTGTTTATCTGTGCTGAGCAGTGTGCTCATACAGGTACAAGCTTAGCCAAGAACTTTCTAAACATCACATAATTACAGGTCAACAAACCCACTGATTTTGTATGCGTTTGACAAAATAACCATTTCATTCAGAGAGAAAATGTCAATAAAGCAGCTTTTAAAAAATTAATTGATTGTATGATTGATTGGTGGATTGGGATTGGTCAGAATACTACTCACAGTGGAAGAGATTTGGGGAGACAAATATACAAAAATATTCTGCTAAGTTAGAAGACTACTTTTCAAACAATTGGCAGGTGAAGATCTTCTTTTCAGATCCTAAGACAAAGGGAAAAGTCTAGTATATCTTGGTGATTGAGGTCTTATTCTTGAACTTAGCAAACCTCCGCCTACTTATCAACTAATACGTGGGTGTCCCTCAGAGTGGCATCTAGATGAGAGGAAGAGGGGATTTCTGGTACTCTCTCCTGCCTGATTTATCCATTGGTCTTGTCACTGGAAGGCAACCTGCGACACTGCAGTGAGAAAATAAGACATCTTACTTGCTGCTAGGACACATGCCACTCACTCGCTTTTCCTTGAACCAGGAAAACTTCACAGCTATTTACTAACTCTTCCTTTATTTTGATAGACGCCGCAATGGAAATTCACATTGATTTCTATTAGTTCTAAGATTGTACATATTTTAAGCCTCATAAAAGCAAAATATCAAGAAGAAAACCCCAAATACATTATCACCAAAATTGGACGGAGGAGGAAGATAATTTATCTATGTAATTCAGTAATATTTTTTTTCTTTAGTGGGGGATTAAATTTTTGTAACCTTCTTAAACTTTTGTTACCTTTGTAATTTAAAGTGACAAGTTAAACACTAATGCAATTGATAGGGGTGAGCAACTGGTCAATGACTGGCCTGATCAGACTACATAATGTGGCTTACGTTGCTAAAATATGCAGGTCCATTGTAATTTTGACAGAAAAAGTTTTCTGCAGGGCTTTATATCTCCCTGGGTGAAATTAAAAGCTAACAATGTTGTAAGTACCAAATTTCTTTGAGGAAAGTTGAGAGACCTCAGCAACCTAGACATCATGTTAAAAATAAATAAAGTCTGAGTATCTCAAAATTTCACCTGTGTGTTTTGAATGGGAAATTTGATGATAGAGTATAAATACTGCAGTTAAAAGACTTGCATTCACTTTCCTCCCACAGACAAGTTACGAATTATAACAGGTAAGGACCTAATAATTTTGCTTAGGCAAAATAAATTGGACATTTTGTGTAATAATTTAGTGATGTGGTGGTAGGCAATGGGAATGTGGGAAAGCTGTATCCATATTTAGCATAGATCATTTAAGGATCCAAGTTAACATTTATTTTAGTAACTTTGGTGGAGCTTAGGATGTCTGTTAATGGCAAGTCTGAACAATAAACATCTGCCAGTATCTTTTTTCTAAAAGTAGTTTCTTTCTTTTGACCATATCCTTTTTATTCCTATTAGGTTCCCTTTATTTTTGGTTTCTACATACAGAACCAGATTATTGTTAGTTCATGTGACAAGATTTTACAAAAGAGAAAAAGGCATGACATCTGAGTACATTCAGCACCACACATCAGGGCTCACGGCAGGTCTAGCTATGTAATTTCAGAGCCCACTTCAAATTGAAAATGTGGGGCCTCTTATTAAAAATTTTAAGATAATGAGACTGGATTCATGACCCTTGCCAGTATGTTAGAGCACTCCTAGGTGTAGATTGGTCAGTAATGAATGGCACACTGGGTAATCCCTTGCTCATCTAGCTAAATACCCAGTCAAAATGAAGACATTTTCATCCATTTGTGATCAAATCTATTTCATTACTTAATCTTTGGGGTGGAAGGTGGTGTAATTTAGTAGTTTATCCTTGAAGCAGTAACATCTGAGTGTGAATTCAGACTATATCACTTCTTGGCTGGCTGGTCTGCAAAATGGTTTGATTTAAGTACCTCATCTGCAAATGAAGAAAATATCTGCAACATAGAATTCTGGTTAGGATAAGTCAGATACATCTCTATCATAGGCATTCAGTAAACAATATCTCTGACTATGGTAAAATAAAATCAGGTTATTATCTTAATGACCAAGAATTATATTAATGACTATTAGATTTGTTTATCAAAAACAATGCCTTGCAAATCTAAAATAGAATCTCTAAAAACTAAGACCCTTTATAAAGAGAGAAAGGATTGTGAAATCAAAGAGTAAGATGATCTCAAACCTAAATGTGACATGAAGATTTTCTTTAAAAATACTGTAATGGATACTTAAATTTGGCTTTTATTCATTGTGTGAGTGTATGTTTTATGGAAGAAAAATTGTCTTGTTATAATTGTGCTTTCATTTAGAGAGATCAATTATTTAAATAAACATCACCGAGGAAATTAAGAGATTTACTATGAATGAGCAATACAAAGGTAAATAACTACTATTCTATGGAGAGAAAGAGAAGAATTTAACATGGAAAACCTTGAATGTTAGCCAGTTAAAATATTTGCATTGTACAAAATGATTTCCATAGCAATGGGAATTTGGAAGTCTCAAAACAGTTTAATTCTAACATTCTGTCTCATTTCCTAATATGTTTCATCTTGATGAAAGGCCAAAAATTCTTGTGACATCAAAAGATATAAATATCAATGGATAATTTTTTTTAGAGCAACACATTTTAACTATAGAGAATGGTACATTAGATATAGCATGAAATTTGGATTCAGACTGTTCAAATTTCAGCTTCTAACATTGAATAATATTTTTGTAATTTGGAAAGTCATTTAACCTCTCTGATCCTAGATTCTTCAAGTAACAATGCCCCCATTATAAGAATTGAATTAAGAATGTCGTCTTATGTATGTTAGTGGCTTTCCAACATAGTTGTTGCTCATTAAATGATAGCTGTTGCTATTTATTGAGTAATAATAAAATTTGAGAATATTATTGACTTTTATATTTGCATTTTATCTTCCCAAATAGATTATTAGCTTCTGGACTGGTAACATAGTAAAACTCCTTTTTCCTCAAAAACTCTCAGCACAACCTTAAATAGCTAACAGGCATCCAGGAAAAAGAACACTGTAAAAACACATTATTCTGTTCAACAATGAAGCATTCTGTATCTAGACCTGGGCTAAAAATCCAGATGCTTACAGAGCAAAAGAGAGACCTGGATAATTCCTTATGGAATTTTGACTTGTGCTCCTTTGACCCAGACACACATCGTGTCATGTAAATCTCACACAAATATTCTCCATTTGGCCAAGATATGCCCTTTCTTGTTTTTAGAAATTTAGAGATTTTTAGTCTGTGTTTCACTGTCCCACAGTTTGGTAGAGTCATAGGTTCAATACAATTTTACTTTCCTCTTAATGCTAAGAACATCCAAGTGTATAAGTACAATGATAGACAGTACCTGGCAGTCTATCCCAATGTTAGTGGACATTGGGAAGTAGTAGAGACTATGGTGAATGAGAAAGTTTATGCCCTATCCAAAGGCAGCTACACATCTGATAATTCTGGTAATACATTCTGATAATAGTTATAAACTATTTTCATAATTAGTCCAGGTGCCTTTGGATATGACTATTACTGACTAGATGAAATTAGTAAAAATGGTGGTGACTTAAAGCATTTTTAAGATCTTTCCAGATCTCAAGGAACAAAGAAGTATTCTTGTTTCCTTTCTGCTAAATGGAGGTGTCTTGGAGGAATATACGGCAAGATAAAGAAGAGAGGAATTCACTTCAGCAGCCATGGAACAAGGTTTCATAGAGAAATGCAAAGCTGTTTTAGTTCAGTAAGAAAGGTGTCTGCCAGCACCTGCAATGACTCATCACTCCTTAGGGATTTCTCCTCTGAAGTAGGCATTCAGTTCTCTCCATTACAACATGTTGCTAACTCAGGTACTCTTTGTGCTTGACGCTCCACATACTTGGATACCACTATTACATTTTCTGTGGTCTGTTTCCTATCTCATAATTGCTACTACATCAATAACTCATGAATTTCGGATGTTTTTCCAGCTTACATCTCAGTTCAAGCTCCCCTAGAGGGAAGAACTTACTAGGTTTGCTAGTCACCATCCAGTTTACCTGGTGTTCTTCTTGGCCAAGCTTTCAAGTCACTCTACTGCTTAACTTGAAGACAACCAATCTGTGGACACATCCTTGAGGTCAGGTCCCATATTGGTCCAGTCAGTTGTGGTCAGGTTGGTGGAGTCACGTGGCCTAAAGCTCAGTGACGCCTTCACAAGAAACTCCTTGAGGCCCTGACAAACTCTGAGGCACCTCAGAAGAAACAGAAATATTCTAGCATGTATAATCTTGACTGAGTAGTACAAATAATAATTTTTACCCTATCTCCTCTGCTTAACTATTGGTTGCCAAAAATTCGAAATGATTTAAAAGCATTTTTAATTCAATAAAGCAACACATTATTTGATGTTTGGCTTACTAGTCCTATGTTTTCTGAACTTAGCAGAGTTCACAATGTCTGTTCTGCCCAGAAATGATTTATGCCTTTTGATACTCAAACTCTATTAACAATTGGTGAAGTTTTAAAATAGAATTGCAAATTTCCATGTTGCTCTACACTAAGATCATATGCATGAAAGCTCACTGATGATGTAAAGTAGAGCTGGTTGTGCAGTCTAATTCTGAACAGTGGGTCAGTAAAATATCAAATTAATTATTGGGAGAGATTTATATAAAGTGTCATTCTTAATAGGTAACTGAAGTATCTGTCCTGAATGTTTGATTTCTAATTAGCTATGAAGTTCTAGCACTAGTGAGTTATGCACAGATTCAGTTAGGAGGAACTCCTTTGACATAGAAGACAACTTTGGAATGAATAATGCCTTACAAGTATTCATTTCTTCTTTTTGGATGTATATCTATATCTAAAATTTTCTATTTCCATCAAAGTGAACTATATAGTTCAGGTTTCTGGACAAATATTATCTTTGAATTCTGAAACTTTGCAACTGTCTTTTTATTTCTTGTTTAAGTCCAAAGTTAGAATTCTCTACTGGTAATGAGTTCTTTTATCTCTTTTGGAAGTTCATTCAGTCACTTCTCACACATTCTGACCACATGCACACAAGCATCATGAGAAGGAGAAAATTGAAATGTTCTAATTACAAATGAATAAATATTCTCTGAAATAATTTGTTTTCTATTTAAGTTTCACTTTAGTAAGATTCCAAATTGAAACTCTTATCTACGATGTTTGAACAACTCATTGAAAAGCTACAGTTAACAAAAAATGAACAAAAGAACCATCAATAGGAAATCTCTATGTGATATGTTAACATAAACCAATATTAACCAAAAGACTGTTTGTTTTTCAGATCCCTTTCTACTGCTTTACTTTGACTTTCAGTCAATTCCAATATGGACCATAATAAAAGTGTCCTAATTTTATTTATTTATTTATTTTATTATTATTATTTTTGAGATAGAGTCTTACTCTGTCACTTAGGCTATAGTGCAGTGGCACGATCTCTGCTCACCGCAACCTCCGCCTTCCGGGTTCAAGTAATTCTCCTGCCTAAGCCTCCCGAGTAGCTGGGATTACAGGCATGCACCATCATGTCCAGCTAATTTTTGTATTTTTAGTAGAGATGGGGTTTCACTATGTTGGCCAGGCTGGTCTCGAACTCCTGACCTCAGGTTATCTGCCCACCTGCGCCTCCCAAAGTGCTAGGATTACAGGCATAAGCCATTGCACTGGGCCCCCCAAAATAACCTATTTTTAAAAAATGTAAACCATTAAAAGAATATGCGATTTTGATTATTCCTTTTTTTAATTGGGGTAAAAAATACATAATAGGAAATCTAAACTTTTACCAAATTTTTAAGTGTACACTGCAGTATTGTTAACTATAAAGACAGTGTTGTACAGCACATCTCTAGAACTTTTTGGGCTTGCATAATTGAAACTTTATACCCACTGAACAGCAACTCCTCATTTCCCCTCCCTTCATACTTGGCAACCACCATTCCACCTTCTGCTTTCATGACCTCGACTACTTCAGATATGTTACATATATGGAATCATGCAGTATTTGTCCTTCTGTGGCTGACGTATTGCACTTAGCATAATGCCTTCAATATTCATTTATGCTGTAGCATATGACAGAATTTTCTTCTCTTTTTACGGGTTGAAAAATATTCAACTGTATGTGTATGCCACATTTTCTTTATTCATTCATTCATTCATTAATGGACATTAAGAATGCTTCAAGATTGTGTTGTCTACATGGACACAGGGAGGGGAACATCACACACTGGGGCCTGTTGGGGGTGGGGGGCTAGGGGAGGGATAGCAGAGGGTGGGGGGATTGGGGAGGAATAACGTTAGTAGAAATGCCTAACGTAAATGATGGGGTGATGGATGCAGCACACCACCATGGCATGTGTATACCTATGTAACAATCCTGTAGGATCTGCACATGTACCCCAAAACTTAAAGTATAATTTAAAAAAAATTTTAAAAAAAGATTGTGTTGTCTAATTTCCACGTTTGTGAATTTTCCAGTTTTCTTTTTCCTGTCAAGTTCTAGTTTCATTACACTGTGGTGAGAAAAGATGTTTGGTATGATTTCAATCTTTTAAAATTTATCATGCCTTGTTTTCTGTGATCGATCTTGGAAAATCTTCCATGTGCTTTAAAGAATAATGTGTGTTCTACTGCTATTGGGTAGACTGTTCTGTGTACTGGTTATGAACATTTTTTTTCTAAGGTGTAGTTCATGTCTTCTGTATCCTATTAATCTTCTGTCTAGATGTCTTATTCATTGTATTATAGGCTACTAAAATCTCCTGCTATTATTGTGTTGCTATCTACTTCTCTCTTCAGTTGTCAATGTTAGCTTCATATATTTAGGTGCTCTAATGTTGGATATATGTACTTTAATAATTCTTATATCTTCATGGTAAATTCACCCTTTTGTCACTATATCATATCCTTCTTTGTCTCTTGTAACAGTTTTTCACTTAAAGTCTATTTTGTCTGGTATAAGCGTGTCTGCCTACCTCTTTTGGTTACTGATTATATGGAATATTCCTTTCTACCCTTTCACTTTCAGTTTATTTGTATCCTTAAGTGTAAAGTGAGTGTAGATATCACATAATTGGATCGTGGTTTGTTTTGTTTTTCATTTATTCAGTTACTCTGTCCTTTGTTTGGAGATTTAATCTATTTCCATTTAGAGTAATTATTGATAGCAAAGATATTAATATTGCTATTAAAAAGTATTTTCTAGCTACTTTACAGATCTTTTGTCCTTCCTCTATTGCCACCTTCTTTTGTGTTTTTAAACTTTTTTTTGCAATGATATATTTTGAAACATTTCTCATTTTCTTTTGTGTTTCTGATACAGATTTTCTTTGTGGTTACCATGTGGCTTACATAAAATCTTATATAATTATAGCAATCTCTTTTAAGCTAATGACAACATAAACTACTTTTAATTCTCCCTGCAACACTTTATACTATTGTCACAAATTACATTTTTTATCGTATATTTGTTTTTATACTATAGTATGCCATCAGTTATTTTCAATATCCATCAATGTGGAACATATATCTTATTTATTTATTTATTTATTTTAATTTTATTTTATCTTTTTGGAGATAGAGTCTCACTCTGTTGCCCAGGCTGGAGTGTTGTGGTGCTATCTTGGTGCACTGTACCTCTGCATCCCGGGTTCAAGTGATTATCCTGCCTCAGCCTCCCAAGTAGCTGGAATTATAGATGTGCGAAACCGTGCCCCACTTATTTTTGTGTTTTTAGTAGAGACAGCGTTTCACCACGTTGGCCAGACTCTCAAACTCCCGACTTCCAGTGATCTGCCTGCTTCAGCCTCACAAAGGGCTGGAATTAAAGGAGTGAGCCACCACACCCAGCCTAGACTACTTCTATTTTTTTTTAATATCTTTGTAAATACGTATTTGAGTATTATTTATATTACGATTTGTCTGCCTGGTAAAGTCAAGCTAAGTTAATAATGAGCATGTTAAATGATGTGTTAAATACTATAAAATTGCTTTCTAGAAATTTACTCCAATTTGCACACTCACAATGTTTTTCAATCCAAATTGGCATGCCCACACACATTAAAAAAAAAAGCCTCACTCTTGTTGGCCCCAGCAAGTGATAGATTTTTTAAAAAAGATTTTGGTCGTATTTTAGCTCTTGGCACAGTAGCAGCTACTCATTCTAATGCCTTAGCCATGTGGCAGGCTTGTGTGCATGTGTTTCAGGAATTGCTGGCATGCAGCTTGCAAAAGCCAGAGTAATGAAATGAAATAAAGAAAAAACAAAACAAAACAAAACCGCAAAACCCTGGGCTCTAAATATTGGGAAACTCTGCTCTCCTTGTTGATTGCTCCTTCTGATCATATGCAGGAAATCATTGCTTTTGCATCTCCCCCCACATTGCAAGCTTTCCCCACTGTGATTGAAGTGACTTCCAAAGGATTTAAAGGACTGGGGCTTTTTTTTTTTTCTTTTGAGACAGAGTCTTGCTCTGTTGCCAGGCTGGAGTGTAGTGGTGCGATCTCGGCTCACTGCAACCTCCAGCTCCCAGGTTCAAGCGATTTTTTTTGCCTCAACCTCCTGAGTAGCTGGGACTACAGATGTGCACCACCATACCCAGCTAATTTTTATATTTTTAGTAGAGATGGGGTTTCACCATGTTGGCCAGGATGTTATCTCTTAACTTCTTGATCCACCTGCCTCAGCCTCCCAAAGTGCTGGGATTACAGGCATGAGCCACGGCACCTGGGTAGGCTGGAGCCTCTTTTAACCTTTATTTTTAACTTTTCCCATTTTGGGAGCCAAACATTAAGGACTAGCGCGTTCAAAAGCAGCCATGTGTAAAGGGGAAATTAGAAATTTACTGTATATGCCTAGAGAAGGGTGCCAGTTAACAGAAGACCTGGAAAGACCTTAAGTTTGCACCTCAGTCTGGTCTCTGGCATAGAGGTAGCCTACAACAATCAGAAAACAAAAACAGAAATAAAACCTAATATGCTTTGTGGAAAAGGGAGGATCTGATTCCTAGAGTTACCATATTATTAGATTCAGATGTCCAGTTTATAAAAAGAAACAGGAAATATGGCTCAATTAAAAGGGAAAGGCAACAAAAACAAAAACTGTTCCTAAAAATTACCTGATGGTGAATCTACTAGACAAAGACTTTAAAATAACTATCTTAAAGATGATTAAAGAATGAAAAGAAGATGTAAAAAAAAGCACAAAAGAGAAATGATGTGTGAACACAATGGAAATAACAATAAAGAGATAGAAAACAGAAAATAAACTAAATGAAATTTAGGAGCTGAAAAATAGAATACAGGACATAACAATGTATTTGAGGGATTCAAATGCAGCTTTGGGCAGGCAGGAAGAACTTGTACACTTAAAATACAACAATGGACATTATTAAGTCTGAGGAACAGAAGGAAAAAAGGTTAAAGAAAAGTGGAACAGAGCCTAAGGGACCTATGGGACACCGTAAAATACACCAACATATACACTGCAGGACTCCCAAAGATGAAGTCAGAAAAGAGCAGAGAAAATATCTGAAGAAAAAAAGCAAATTACAGACTAATATCCTTTATGAACATTGATGCAGAAATCCTCAGGACAATACTAGCAAATCAAATTCAACGGCATATTAAAATGATCATACACCATGACCAAGTGGGACTTCTAGCTGGGATGCAAAGATGATTTAACATACGAAATCAATCAACGTAATATACCACATTAACAGATTGAGGGAATAAGTTCACGTAATTATCTTTATTGAGGCAGATAAAAGCATTTAACAAACTAAGACTGCCTCTACAACATAAAAATTATGTATAAAAACCTCAAAATCAACATTATCCTCATTGGTGAAAGACTGAAAGCTTTTTCTAAAACATTAAGAACAAAACAAGGATGCCTACTCTCACTACTTTTATTCAACAAAGTACTGGGAGTCTTAGCAGAGCAAATAGTCAATAAAATAAATAAAAGGCATACAAATAGAAAATGTATAAGTAAAATCATCTGTTTGTAGATAACATGATCTTATATGTAGAAAACCCTAAAGATTCCACTAAAACCACTACAATTAATAAACAAATTCAGTAAAGTTGCACAATGCAAAATTGACATACAAAAATCAGTTGCGTTTCTTTCTTTATTATTATTATTGCACTTTAAGTTCTGGGGTACTTGTGCAGAATGTGCAGGTATATGGAATGTCAAAGAACCCTGATTAGCCAAGAAAATCTTAATAGAAAAGAACAAAGATGTAGGAGTAATACTCCTTGATTTCAAAACTTACTACAAATCTACAGTAATAAAACAGTGTGTTTCTGTCATAAAGACAAATATATGGAATGGATACAAATGGAATGGAATAGAGAGCCCAGAAATTAAAACTCAAATATATGGTCACATGATAGTCAACAAGAGTGTGAGGATCATTCAATGGGGAAATGGGCAATTTTTCAGCAAATGTTATTGGGAAAATTGGACATCATCATGCAGAAGACTGAAGTTGGATCTTTAACTAACACTACATAAAAATTGATTGGAACAATTCAAAATTGTCCCATGACCCAAATGTAACACCTAGAACTATTAAATTTTTAGACAAAGATATTGGGCAAAATATTCATGACACTGACTTTGTCAGTGATTTTTTTGGCTATGATACCAAAGGAATGAATAGGCAACAACAAAAATAGACAAATCGGACTTCATTAAAATTTCTAAAAATTGTGCATCAAAACACACTATCAATGGAACAAAATGCAACCCAGAGAATGGGAGAAAATATTTGCAAATTTTATATCTGATAAAGCATTAACATTTAGAATATATAGAACACTCCTGAAGTTTAACCAAAAAACCTAATAACTTGATTCAAAATTGGGCAACAGATCTGAAAAGACCTTTATCCAGAAAAGATAATTGAATGGTCAATGAGTGATATGGTTGGCTGTGTCCCCTGACAAATCTCATCTTGAATTGTAGCTCCCATAATTCCCATGTGTTGTGGAAGGGACCTTGTAGGATGTAATTGAATCATGGGGGCTGGGCTTTCCCATGCTGTTCTCATGAGTGAATAAGTCTCATGAGACCTGATGGTTTTATAAAGGGCAGATTCCCTGCACATGTTCTTTTGACTGCTGCCATGTAAGATGTGCCTTTGCTTCATTTTTGCCTTCTGCCATGATTGTGAGGCCTTCCCAGCCATGTGGAGCTGTGAGCCCATTAAATCTCTTTCCTTAATAAATTGCCCAGTCTTGGGTATGTCTTTATTAGCAGTGTGACAACAGACTAATACAATGAGCATGATGATTAATTAGAAGAATGCATGTCAAAACTAGTGAGATACCATGTCATACCCATTAGGATGGCCAGTATTACGGAAAAAAAGGAAAGAGAAAAGAAAAAGTTTTGGCAAGTATGTGGAGAAATTGGAACCCTTGTGCACTGCTGGTAGGAATGCAAAAGTGGTGTAGCCACTGTGGAAAAAAGTATGGCAATCCCTCAAAAACGGGCAAGTAGAACTACCATATGATTCAGCAATTCCACTTCTTGGTATATAGCCAACATGATTGAACTCAAGGTCTCAAAAAGATATTCATACACTCATGTTCATAGCAGCATTATTCACAATAGCTAAAATGTGGAAGCCACTCAAGTATCTATTGACAGATGAATGGATAAGTAAAATGTGGTATGTACTTACAAAGAAATATTGCTCAGCCTTACAAAGGAAAGACACTTGGACACATGCTATGACATGAATGAACTTTGAGGACATTTTGCTACATTAAATAATACAGTCACAAAAAGACAAATTCTGTATGATTCCACAAAAATGAGGCACTTAAAGTTGTTAAACTCACAGAGACATCATAGTTATCAAGGAGGGAGAAGTAGAGAGTGTTTAATAGGTATAAATTTTCAGTTTGCAAGATAGGGTTTTGTAGATGAATGGTGGTGATGGTTACACAACAATATAACTGTATTGTACCCTTAAAAAGGACTAAGATAGTAAATTTTATATTCTGTGTATTTTACCACATTAAAGCATTTTTTTGAAATATTGTAACTTTTTAAAATTTTCATTTCTTCAATTTTGATGTTAAAAATCTTCTCATGTATTTATTGGCTACTTCCATTTTATTAATTGCCTGTTCATATTATTTGCTTATATTTTTTAAACTGAGTAGTTTGTTATTGACAAATGAAGTATCTATACACATTAAAAAATGTGTCTTTGTCTGACATATACACCTTTAAAGCAGATTTCATCATTATCTGATGACTCAGGATAAGGTGGAACTGCTCTGAGAGAGGAACTGTTACTGGTAGACTTTGTTTTTAGTAAATGGTCTCTTTGTTTCCCTAATTTTGATCATGCAAACCTATAATTTGTATTTTGTTGAGACCATGCTGTGATTGCAAAAAGACCTTCTAAAATTAAACATTCTGTATCTTTGGACATTGCAGTCCCAGTAAAGCTTGTAAAATTTTATTTTTCCATAAATTACATTTGTAATGGTGTGTTTGCCTTGTATTCTGGGAGAATTTTCATTCCTCAAAGGTGTTATAAAAGTAAGTTGATTTATATAAATGCAATTAATGTTTTAATATTTTTGTTCCCATAGTGCTTACTTTAGCTTAATTTGTAAGTGAGTGATGTATTGGATTAATTCTTCACATACACCATTTTGATTTTAATTTGTTGAACAGCATTATTCATAAATAGTAAAATAAATACTTTCTTGTTAGAAGGCCTGATTCTAAAATGCCTCTAATTTTCAGCATGGCTTGTTTATCATGTGGGATATTTGATTCTCCAAGACACTCACATACGTTTTGAAAGCTTTATAACATTTCTATTATTATGTCTGGAAATAGTATAATAGAGAACTTAAAATATTTTAGAAACCACTAATCTATCTTCCCCAAACACATCTAAATTAACACATTTAAACCCTCACAATTTAAATTATAATTTAGCTGCTAATAATTACAATACGAAAAACCAGTTCTGATGATTTAGCATAAAACTAATGTTTGAAACTGCAAATAATTTAAATACTTCAAAATGGACCAAAAGCTCTTGCTTCACCTTTAGATTTTTAACAGCCATAATTGGCTATTTAATATTTAGCAGTAAGAGATGGCTACTTTAAAGAGTTTTTTCCTTCCACTTTAAAGGAAGGCTGTGGGAGCCCACATGATTCCTGGTACAGAAGTTGAAAATGAATCATGTATATAAAACTCAATATTGAATATATAACGGCATAAGTGTATAATATGAAGAGTCAGGAGACCCAGAGGTTATTCTCAGTCCTTCCTCTGACTTAGTGGGGGAACGGGGCCAACGTTCGTTGCTTTTTTTGGCCTCCCTCCTCATCCTCAAGAAAGATGGTTTGGAATCACCGATAGATTTACTGCAAAGCGTATATTGTTTAAACTTCCTGGATCCTCACTTGCACAGGTCACGTCTAAAGCCCTGGGAACTCAAATATTTCTGACTTCATATTTTAAAATTATTTTTCTTTCTTTCTTTTTCTTTTTTTTTTTTTTGAGATGGAGTGTTGCTCTGTCGCCACACTGGAGTGCAGTGGCGTGATCTCGGCTCACTGCAACCTCCGCCTCCCAGTTTTAAGCGTTTCTCCTGCCTCAGCCTCCCAAGTAACTGCGACTACAGGCGCACGCCACCACGCCCAGCTAATTTCTGCATTTTTTAGTAGAGATGAGGTTTCACCATGTTTGGCAAGATAGTCTCGATCACTTGACCTCACAATCCACCCACCTCTGCCTCCTAAAGTGCTGGGATTACAGGCGTGAGCCACTGCGCCTGGCCAAAATTATTTTTCTTGAGAAAGCCACCCCCGCACTCCCAACCCCAGTGGTATGCGCTGCTGGATTCACAAACCCGGGATTCATCACTGATTAGAATACATTATTAAGGTTTCCTCCAGTTCAACAATCCAATCCTTCTATATTAATACTTAATAATTGTTTATATCTAGTTACTCCTAACTGTTTGTCACCCATAGTGTTTTCTCTCCTAGGAAGTCGCTGCTTTTTTAAATAACACTTCACAGCTATTATGAAGATTTATTTTCACTGAGATATTGTAAAAACCCTGCAGATCCATTATACTAGATCTATACATACCATGTATTATACTGGTCAGAACTCTCCTGAGAAACAGAACCAATAGGTTCTATTCAAGGTCAAGAGATAAGAAAACATGCCCCAGCTCAAGCAGTGAAATGAAAAGGGGTTAGTCCTCCTAACTCCACCTTTTGTTTTATTCAAGCCTGCAGTACATTGGAGGATGCTCACACCATGGGTAAAAGGAATCTATTTTACTGATTCCACTGATTCAAAAGCTAATCTCATCTAGAACACCCTCACAAACACAGTCAGAAACAATGTTTAATCTGGGTACCCCCCGGCCCACTCAAATTGACACATAAAATTAACCATCACATCTGTCCCCTTATCTTTAATTCTTCCCATTTTTGACTTTTCCTGCCTCTGCGTTTAATAACTCTCAAACTATGATCTCAGCATTAGGTACATCAGAATCGCCAGGAGTTTTATTTATTTTTTAAATGAAGATTCTCAGGACTACAATCCAGATTTACTGAATAATAAAAGGGGGAATGGTTACAGATACAAGAAATCTATATTTTGAATCCCCTAGTCTTTAAAAGTCAACTACTCTCTTGTATGTTCTAGAAGGTGTGCATGAATATGCTTTTTCAAAATTGGGAGCAGATGGCAAGGAGAATAATAATGTAAAAAAATGCTAATGTGGTGAAAATTTGTGACCTATTCCCCAAACAAATATAAAAGGATGATATTATTGTATTTTGATGTATTATGTCACATTATATTGAGTGACTCAATGTACATCCCCTTTTTATATGACATTTTCCCTTTCTGCTTTTCTTGGTCCTCATAGCTAGTCTAAACAGAAGAGAGAGAAAAGCTAGAAAGAAAAGCTACCCTTGCCTTGTTGGATTTCTTGCTTGTAATTTTAGAACATGAGAAGAGGTGTTCTGGATAGATTAAGAGAAGTCACAAGGTAGAGACACTTGGTCTCACTCCTCCATTGACGCTCTGGGGAGAATCTTTGTGCAGACCTCCCTTATACTGCAAGGGGCTGCCCCAACAGAGTTAAAAGAGCAGTGCAGCATACACACACACAGAGTAAAGGTCTGGTTTGCACACTGATCCTTTCTGAATTCCCTGTGTGCTAGATGCTGAAGTGAGAGCCTGCTGCCTGCCATAAGGCCTTATGAGAGAACTCAAGATGACCCCAGGAAGGAAGCCATGTGCAAAGCATGGACCAGGAACCATAATAAGTGACCAGGAGAAGCTTAAGGGCTCTGATATTATTTTCATATTGAAAGGAGAGATTTTGGAATGCTGTGGTAGTTAGATGAGTCCCACTTCACCTCACTCCACATCTCCTGGAAGCTCCTGAGAAACAGTCACAGACTACAGTTGGGAAACACACTTTCCATTATGAGAAGCCATTAGCACTAAAAGTTGAAAAACAAAGGAAATATTTATAGAGGGCTTTTCACAGTGCTGTGACATCTTCTGCTAGCTTTTTAACATAATAGTTTGCTTGAGTAAATGCGTCTGGAAGATAGAGAATCAAAAAGGAAAAGATGTGAGACAATTATTTGAAAATGATTTCAATCAGCTGAGATTCCATGCTGGATTTTGGAAGACATAATCACATATTGTATGTGATTACCAGGGGTATAAGCAAATGTCTCTCTCTGTGTGTGTTTGTGTGCGTGAGACAAAGACAAGTATACACTATTTCACCTGATGTGTCTGTTGCTCAGTTGAAATGTTATGCTGCCCAAGTTGTTGAGGTTGTTTATTTTCTTATTGAGTAGCCACGCTTTTTAGTATGGATTTAAAAATGGTGAATCACCTCAAGGATTCACTGGAAATAAAAGTTCCTACAGCCAAGTCAGTTGTTTGTTTGCTCCTTATCTTCAAGTACCAGGAAGTATGATATGGTTGAAAGAAAAGTACAAATGAAGATTGGTAGAGTATAAATAAACAATTTTTGTTTAGTGTGGAGAGAATTTTTAACACGTTTGTGAGAAAAAATTTTAAAGAAAAACAAGAAGGCAAATCCAGCCAAGTGTTTCCTGAAACCCAGTTCTCAATATCAAAAAGGATTTGTGGGTATTCCACTATCAAATGTGGGCAATCAAATTAATTTACATTAATTAATTATTCTGAGTTTTTATGCTTCTTGGAATCTTCCTCGTAAGAGCCCAGCCAACTAGTCTTTAGAACCACAGTAAAGACAAGATGGATATGTTAATTTGAGGCTCAGTATTGACCATCATATCTAGGGGCCAACTCTTTATGATTGTAACTTCCTTTTTAACCAATTTTATATTTTCAACTCAGAGTGTTCTTGAATATAATGAGTAGGCAACAAAAAGAAATAGGAAGAGTATTTGGCAGTCAGGCCATCCGTTTATACAAGCAATTTATAAACATGCTGTTGAAACACATCGCTCTCTCTTGCAGCATGGTTTTCTGTGCATCAGTGTTATTTATACACATTTTGTTAACAAGTGTTTTGTTTCATGAGGTTACAGAGAAATACATATAAAATGACAAGTATGACTATTATTGATTCTCTTAACAGTAGCTTTGAGATTTGAAGACATTCCATCAGCATGTTGATCAGAAGGAAAAAGGCACCTTAGGAAAGAGGCTAAACTGGTCTACAAAGTTATTTGAAGGAATCATCTTGGGAAGTTAGTTCCAAGAGGAAAACTTTCTATTGCTAGAGGGCTATTCATTATCTCTGAGGTTGGCAGATTAGTGAGTTGCTGTTGTCTTTGATAACCTGTCAAAAATAAGCTCAAAGTTATGGGATCAATTCTGGTATTAAAGAATTAGTTTTAAATTGCAGCATTGTTGAGCTCCACCAGAACCTCAGGGGTAATTTAAGAATTCTGGGTGTACTTTAAAAATCCATTCTCACTACCTAGGATATACTTTTGTCTACATGTCAATGGTTTCAATGACTAATGCTGAGTATGCAGCAAAAAATGGTATTGGTTTTACAATAAATTCTTATTCATTTTATTTCATTTTGAGCAACAATATAATTCTTAAAATTAGTGGGGAAGTAATGATTAATCAAATTGAATGAATAATTTTCAAATTATACTATGGTCTTACCAATTTCCCCAGAAGTCAATGTCTGCCAAACTTTTCATATTTTTCCCCCCAGGGGATTTTAATTATGTTGTTGCTTATTCTAGCCAACATTTTTAAAATCAGATTTTGCTTTTCAAATGTAGTATTAATATTATCACTAAATATTTGTTAGGCATACACAGTTCTATCTTACGTCTTCAAAGATCAGTCTTACTATCTCTAGATGCTATTGCTCTTAATAATGCAAATGATTTGCCATTTGATCAATATGGCTGCATAAATCACAGTGAGAGAAAATACTTGTAGTGATTGAAACTTCTAGGTTACCTCTGTTATACTACTATCTGCTCATTTCCTGTATATAAAAAAATAGCATATTTTACTTAATACTGACTTTTACCCATGCTTGAGGAAGTAGTAAACTCTCCAAGAAAGTAGAAACAGCTACATATTTCTATAGAAACAGAAAAACAAGCTATAATAAATACTAAAAATTTGGATATTTGTTAAATGGCTGAGGAGTATATTTGGTGCTGTCATAGCTATTAAATTCATTTTAACATCCATAATAATTGAGAATAGTAGCAAAACAATCATCATGAATAGTGAAGCAAACATAAACTAAAAAGAAATTGCTATTCATTATTTTTTGTGACTTTTTCTAGTGCCAGATAATTCTTCCCTACTGTGATAATGGTATGAAACATCAATGTAAGCTATAAAATATGAAGGAATTTTCAAAATATTTTCATAATTATTTCATTACCCACACTTTCATTTTCAAAAATGTCTCAAGATATGTTAATACTATAGTATAGTTGACTTGATAAGCTGGATCTGCCAAGAAAAAGATTGCACTTTGTTTTACACAATAATTCTTTCAGTAACATTTATTGTGGACTTGTGTGCAAGATTCTTTACCAAATTATGAAGATACAAATATTAATGAAATATGTGTCTTATTTCAAGACACCATGAAGAAACTTCCTTTCTTCCTTTCTTCCTTCCTTCCTTCCTTGCTTCCTTCCTTCCTTCCTCCTTCCTCCCTCCTTCCCTTCTTCCCTTCCTTCCTTCCTCCCTCTGTCCCTCATGTCCTTCCCTTTCAGCCTCATTCCCTCTCTTCCTCTTTCTTCCCTCCCTCCCTCCCTCCCATAAATATATTTTGAACTGTTGCTTGCTAGACTCAATGCTTAGCGCTGGACATGAGCATGATCTTTATTCTCATTACATCAACTCAAGAAAAACTTTCAAACAAAACAATCTGTAACCAAGCAGCTTAGCTCAAATTGCATTTTAAAACTTTTTTCTTTCCTCTTTTCTCTCCAATCTCAAGATGTAGCTTTGAGACAAACTACAAATATTTTTTCTTTTATCTTGAAATATCTTTTATCTCAGAATTTGCTGTGAACGTCCTTTCCCACATCATGCTCCCATGCCTTACTTACATTTATTTACCTAGATGCTTGTTAAGCACATGCCATGCTCTCTTATCTGGTCTTAAATTTCCTTAGAAGCTTCAGGGGCTGGATCCCGATACAGACTAGACACCTCCGGAGTTCCCTCTCCAACAAATGATTGCTTCGAGGCTGGAATCCACTCCTGACTAGAGATTGACTGCAAGATTGACTGCGATTGATTTATAACCTGGTTGGGCCCATCATGGCATGGCCCCCTTCACTAGATGGAATAATAATTCAAAACAAGTCATCAGAGTGAGTTTTACCACCTGACATTTTCTAATCCCTTTGTTTCTCTTGCATTCCAAACCCCTCTCTTTAAAAACACTTGCAATCCCTCCACAAATTAAAGAGTGGAAATTTTTGGAAAGCGTTCCGCCCACTCTTCGCCTTGCTACCACAGATAATAAAGCTTATTTTCTTTCTGTCACACCTCGCTCTTGTTATTTTGGCTTCTTTCTCTAAGCAGCAAGCAGCTGGACCCTTTTGCCCGTTACAAGTCCTTAAATAGGATAGTCTTCAAATGCCTTCCTCAGTCAAAACATCATTCTTTCCCTTCAAGGACAATCTTTCTTTTCCTTTTCTCTCTGACCCATTTTCTTTGGGAGGAGTTTAAAAAGGAAGGGTAGGCATTCTATATGTATATGTAATTTCCTCTGTTGGATCATGAAAACATGATGAATTTTCCAAAGATGTATCTAGAAAATAGTGACGTCTGTGATTTAATTTATGACATATTAGCATAAGTTTTGTGGCGGAAGAAAACTCTTAAATTTAGTATGCAGAACTCACTGTTTGGGGCACAATGCAACAGACTCATACTGAGACTTGCCTTCATTGTGGATGGGATAATTGGGTCCACAGATCTGCACTTCATCATCTACTAAGTCGGCAGTTAATTCTCTTTCTAGTGCATTATTTACTTCAAAATTAACATTCATGAGAACTCAAGGAATACGAGCTAGCCTAAAAGATTTAGGCTTCATCTACATTTGTCTTCTACATGAAGGCAGCGATTTTATAGCACATTCAAGTGCCCTAAAATGTTGACAACCTAGCAATATTTTACACTTAAAACTCTTCAACTGGTTCTTGGATATTTTGAACAAGGACATTAGATTATTCTTGGTACCTATAGCTACACAGCAGAAGTAACATCTGGGAAGGAAATAAGTCGTTACAATTGGGTTTGGACATCTATTTTCTGATGGAAAAAGAGTTTCTGTCCTATAAAATATTTTCTCATAATAATGGATAATAATGTTTTTGTTTATTTGTTTTTATTTGTTTGCTTGTAACTGGAGGCTGCAGAAATTTTTTAAAAAAGTATTTGTTTGTAATATTCTGCAATTTTTGCAATATTCCAAGCATTGTAGATCATTTTGTCTGGTGGCAAATTCTAATCTCTGTAGTGACAATGACACCTATTAAGTGTGGCACAAAGTGGCTTTGGTGTCAAAAAGACATTACTGCAAATCTCAGTTTCCATAACAGGAACTCCTTTCAGTTGTCTCTTGGGGATTGTTATTATCCACATATCTCCCTTTTAGCAGAAGAGGAAAGCCAGTCATGCTGTTTTTGAAGTCTACTTAAAATCTAACCTGGGACTAATAAAAAGAAAGCTAGAGATCCTCTCTGGCAGTCAGAGACCCTGGATTGAAAAAGTAGAGAATAAGACTGGATTTTTTGTTAAAAGTGACCAAAGCAAAAGCAAGAAGGTGAGGACCAAAGGAGAGAGTTGGTAAGAGATACTCTGTGACACTGATTATCCAATCATTAGTAACACTGAGTCTTTGTAGGTCTCCAACAAACTTCCAGTCCTCTAGTGCTGTCAGTGGAGAATCTCCACTTAATAATTTAAGAACTCCACTTACACTAGCCTTTCTATTTGCATATCTTTCTTGATGCTTCTTCTCTACCACCCTCAAACCCCAAGCACTAAGATTTTCTCAATCTTCCTTCGAAATATCTATTGCATGCATTTGACTGCTATTCCTCTCTGATCTCCATGACCATTTCCCACTGTCTAAAACTTTTTAACCAGTGCCGTTGATTGAGGCCTTGAGCAATTTCTATAATATATTCCTGAGTAGTGCTACGTGATCTCATTTTTGTCTACATTTCCAGCTAAATCTGTATTAATCTCCTTTCTACCATATTGCACCGAAGCCATGTGGGACTTGCAACTTCTGTTTGCTGTTCACAAAAGCCAAGTTCATTCCAAGGCAGGAATATGCTCCCTCACGTCTTTCATCTGCCGTATTCCTACTCACTCTTCTGTTCTAACTGAAAGGTCACTCACTTATAAAGGCCTTTCCTGACTTCGTAGATTTGTGTTATTCTCCTTGCTATATGCTTTCATAACACCCTGTATTTTTTGAAATATTAACCTTTTAAATATCAACTTAAAAATCACATTCACTTAATGTGTTTGTTTTCTACAAACCTGTGAGTGTCAAGACATTGGGTACCATTCTGTTTCTGTTTACCTTGTATTGCCAGGACTAGGCAGAGTGCATACACGTAGTAAAGCCTAAATAAAGACTTGTTGCTTAACTAAATAGATGATAATACCAATAATTCATTTTGGAATTAGGCATAAACACCAATTTACTCTTTATAGTATTATCAAATCATTGAAGACATCGATTTGGATATTATAAATAATGTAAATCCTTATATGTAGAATTAGGGGCATCATTTATTTTTAAAATCACTTAGTCCACATCAAATTATTGTATACCTCTGTAAGTCCCAAGAACCACTGTTACGCCAGTAATTGTTTTGAAGTGGTTTGTCTTCAACCTATAATTGTACTACATGTTTTATTGTATTGTTTATCATGTAGCTTTGGTTTAAAAATGATAATTTTTAGATCACAGAAAAGAATATTAGATTATTATTCAAAAGTATTAATTTTCTCCCCATCTACCTCCATGGCACGAGTATACTTCCCTGTCTGTTGACTTTGGGTTTGGATGTCACTTGCTTTGGCCAGAGGGATGTCAGCAGATGTACCATGTAATATAAACAAAAACTCACCATGTGCTTGTGCAATGGACTTGAATAACTGTTTTTCTGACATTCTCTGTAAAGAACTTTCAACCTGAAACCTACTGCCCCCTTAAAACAGACCTCCCAAATGAATACATAGATTGCAGAGCCAGCCCAGCTGACCTACAGACCCAATACAGAAATGTTTGCTTTTTGTTGAATGCCATTATTATCTGATTGTTTGTTATGCACTAAAGGTTGAGTTATACACAAAGTTTCCATTTAAGTTTATAGGCGAGATGTTATAAGGCAGGTGGTCAGTTGCTGCCTGAGGACATCACATAAATAAAACCTCCTTAATTATATGGATGCAATATAAATATGTAAAGATTATTAAGGCTATGATGTAAAATTGTTAAATAGAGCAGTACAAAATAACTGATTGAAACATCATAGGAGTAAATAAAGAAGACAGTCAAGGATAGTTATGCAGCCTTCATCCCCTAAGTCCTCCCACTCCAGGTTACCTCCCTCTAATCATAGAAACTGGCTCAGTCTGTATCTTACATGAGTCTCTCTCCACTTTCAAGTCACTTGAAATGATCAGAGAACCAGTGAGTTCTTAACTAACAGAAGCTAACTAGATTTGTCCCCAAATTGTAATACTAAAACATGCAGAGATTTTTGTGAAGGCTGTAACTAATCATTAAAACATAGAAGTGCGATCTTCTTTTCACCATCATAAAGCATCAAAAGGCATTTTTAACATGATGCTATAATTCATAATCAGCAAAAATTTTCCAGTACATTGGAAGCTGAAGTATGCTTTCAAAAAATGAAATTGGTACTCTACTTCCATTAATGAGTGCTTTGAAGTATGTATGGTGATAGCTTTCCTCATTTTCAATAATTCTTCTTGTTCATTACAGCATTTAAAGGGGTAAAGGGTGGGGAGTGAAAATACCACTTTGCAGGCACAAAAATTTTAACTAGCAGCAGATGGTGAGACTGTAAAGAAACTGCTCCTCGCATGAAGCTTATGGAAATTCGTTTCTTTCTCTTATAGTCACACATCATTTAGTTCTAGAATCAGGGGTCAGGGCAATACTTGCCATATGCTAACCCCAGTTTATTTGCCTCTTGCTGGTATAGATGCTACATTTCAAGGAATTTGATTTGAGCCAAAGAATGCTGTAATTTTTATAATAACAAGCCATAGCCTTTGCTGACATTTTATCACTGCCCAATAATGAATTCTCCGGAGAGCTGGAAGCTGTTTTTTAAAATTTGAAATAAAGTTTAATCTTACTTAAGTTCTTTGGAACAACAGCAACAAAAAACCCAACATTAATAATTCTCTACATGCAACCTAGTCTTTTTGTCTAAGAACAAAGGAAAACTGGTGTGTGTGTCCTTGTGTGTGCGCGTGTGTGTGTGCGTGCGCGTGTGTGTGCCTGTGTATGTGCATCTGTTGATGTGTGGATGGGAGAATGCCATGGTGGAAAGAGTAGGCTGGAGATTTACAGTCCCTCTCTGGTAATTTTTAAATAATGTGTCCACAATTTCTTCGATATACTTTCCTTCCAAAGTCAGAGACAAATTCCTCTTCTGCTGAATGTGGAGTGGACTTTTTGACTTATTACTAACAATAGAAATGTGGTAGAAATGATGCTGTGTTACTTCCAAGACTAGGTCATAAAAAGGACAGCTCCTTTATCTGGCTCTCTCTTTGATCATTTGTTCTGGGAAAAGACAGCAGCCATGTTGTGAGGTAACTCAAGTAGCCCTATGGGGAGATCTATGTGAGGAGGAAATGTGACTTCCTGCCAACAGCAAGCACCAATTTGTCAGCATGCGGGCACACCACATTGGGAGAAGTGTCTTCAGTCCCAGTCAATGCTTCAGTTGACTGCAGCTCTTTTGAGTATATGAGTGCACCTCATGAGGTAGGCTGACCTAGAATTACCCAGGTAAGCCAGTCTTGAATTTGTACTCACATCCATTGTGTGAGTTTGTAACAGTTTTTAAAATTATTTTAAGCTACTAAGTTTTGGGGTAATGGTTACTCTGCTATAAATGACTAATTAAATGCACAAGCTTATTAAAAGTATCATCTTATTCTATCATCATAGCAATAAGATGAGTACTAGTATAATCATTTTCACATATGAGAGAAACTAAAACTTAGTTGAGGTAATTAAATTAATATATTTGCTCACGGGGTCAGTATGTGAGTAAGGATTAAATTCAGCTGCAAGCAACAGGAAATGTAACATTAAAATGATAAGAGAAATACATATTCCCATCCATAATATTATATGTTAGAAAATTAAGAGCTGGTTATTTTGCTCATGGAATGTACCTTGGTTCCTAGCTGCTTCTAACTCTTTAGATTATGGTTGCCAGCATGCAGCTTTATATTCATGTTCACATGATATTTGCCACATTACCAGCTGTTGCAACCTTATTTTAGGTAGGAAGAAGGAAAGAGGGAAAAGTCAACAGTCTTTGAATAGCTTAACCTTTTTGTGTCAGGAAAAAAAACCTGCTTCATGACACTCCTGCACCATAATGGCCATGCTTATGTTGAATTACCTCTCTTAGCTACAAAGGAGGCTGAGCTCATTGGCCCTTGAAAAGAAAAGTCAGGTTTCTGTTGGAAAGTAAGAAATGAATAATGGATAATTCTAGGCAACCAGTTGTGGCTGCTATGGTCTATATTTTTGGTTATTCTATATATTCAGATAAATCTTTATCTCACTTTTTATTTCTGCAGACACACTTATCACAAAGGAAACAACCTCCAAGCTTCATCTACACACTAACTTTAGCTCAAAGTCTAAGAACTCTGGATGGTATACAGATCACTTCATCATTCCCAAACCTCAGAGCAAAAACAAAAAAAATATATATGCCATACAAGCCTACTATTTCATGGTTTAAAAATATATGGGTCTTTATACTCATTAGCATCTAGGAAATCAGTTAAATTCTCCACACTTAAACAACTCACATTTTCCTTGCAGTTAACATGAACAAGTCATTCAAGAGATATAAAATTATTCTAGCTCCAATATTCAAATTATACTTTGATAGAAATCGAATTGGTTGGTTCAAATTCTCACAATTTATAAAAACTTTTGTATCTCTCCCGTTGTTAAAAAAAGCAAGTAATTGTAACCCAAAAATTAAATAGCCCACTCTTCATGTAAGTAATAAATTCAGAGTTCATTAAAATGCATACTGTATTATTCAGTAACAATTATGTATAATCACTGTAAACATTTATCAAACTTACATAACATTTATTATAGTTTAGTTAAATTTAAATGATTAATTAAATAATCTGAATATGTGTACTTTTTTCTAATAGAGTTAATGTGCTCTGGTCAATTGCAAGTAGGTTTTTCATGAAAATAGCCTATTATAAGCCTAACATTGTAAAAAATATCTTTCTAAAAGCCATTTGGGCATTGAATTCAATGTAGTCAAGTGAGTACATAATTTAAGTTCTTCCTCAAATTATATTAAATGCAAAAAGGGGACTTAAAAGTGAGTAAGTCCTTACTAGACCTGAGAAAATGAGAGTGAAATTTTATGAAACAAACCAGAAGTTTTATAAAATTTCTTATAGATACATCATGTATGTTACAAAAAGTAATAAAAAAGAAAGCTTGAAAAAATATATGTTGTCAAAATAAACAGATCCATAGAAATATTAAAATTTTAAATGAATAAAATTGTTCAAAACATAGTTGACTCAATGATAACAAAAAAAGAGAAATGAAAACTTAGGAGATACAGTATTTAATTCAAAAGCACGTTGTGAACACAGAGTGGAAGAAATAAATATTTTAAAACGATTATATTGGGAGAAAAAAAACCCTGTATTTAAAAATTTTAAAAAGCCAACTGAGGGCCAAGTAAATAAGCCATTGAAAAGTCTCATGATTTCATATATTCTTGCTAAACTTCTGACAATAAAAGATTACAAGAATTTCAGGGAGAAAATACTGAGGTTGTATCTGAGCAAAATAAAAAGGAATTAATGAAAGAGGAAGGTATGGGATCCACTCAACAATGCAATGAGCACAGGTGTTCGGTAGAATGAGATCTTAGGATGAAGAGTTACACATCATGCTTAAAAAGCAATCAGTTAAAGTAAGAAGTCTGTAGTTGCACAAAAACTATTTTCAAGAAGGTGCTTTCTATTTGTGAACTTGGGATCTCTAATGACAAGAAAGCACAAAGCAAATATGAGACACATTAAAGTGTTTTATTAGTTTGTAAAATTGTTAGAAAGTTAGAAAAAAAGAGTGAAGTTGAATTTTACATTAGAAAAGCTCTCCTCTGAATTGCCTGAACCTAGAAATCAAGCCTTATGCTGTAAGTCTAGACAGACTTCTTGATTTTGCAATAAATAACATTCACACAATCATGCCATTGGCATAATTACAAGTATAGTTCATTAATTTTTTCATTTTGGGATGTAGAGTATAATATAGTATAATAGAGTATGGTTTAGGAGATCTAATTGTGGTGACAAAATAAGACTCTTACTGTTATAAAAACATAATTTTAAAGGTAGAATTAATTGATGGGGGACAGAAGGTGTGAGAGTCCGGAGAGAAGTATTGTTAGGGTAACCAATTGCCTGAACTTTCACAATGGCAAATCAGAAATATACTAGTATCTATTTTCTAGAAGAAATAAAGAATTGGCCGGGCGCGGTGGCTCACGCCTGTAATCCCAGAACTTTGGGAGGCCAAGGTGGGCGGATCACGAGGTCAAGAGATTGAGAGCATCCTGGCCAACACGGTGAAACCCCGTCTCTACTAAAAATACAAAAAAATTAGCCGGCCATGATTGCACGCGCCTGTGGTCCCAGCTCCTCGGGAGGCTGAGGCGGAAGAATCACTTGAACCCAGGAGGCAGAGGTTGCAGTGAGCCGAGATTGCACCATTGCACTCCAGCCTGGTGACAGAGCAAGACTCTGTCTCAAAAATAAAGAAAAAAAAAAAGAAAAGAAAAAGAAAAAAGAAATAAAGAATCAAGCATTAACTTAATCTTAAGAAAAACTAAAGAAGAATTTCTGTTTAAGTCTTAAAGGTCCCACAAAAATTGCAAAGTGGCTTATCTTTCTGACTTATCTCATTACTGGAGGTCAAAAAATGACTTTCTTTCTATTTCTCTTGCACTCAAGCCCTTTTCTGCCTCTGGTCCTTTCCATTTGTTGTTTCTTTGCTAGAAAAATTTTTCCTACATTTTTTGGTATGGCTGTCTTCTTATACTTGTGCAAGTTCAACTCAGTTGTCATTTCCAACATTCCAAAGGAGGTCTCAATTTGCCCCTTGGTCAATTCATACCAGTGCATTATTTTGCTTTATAGTTTTCTTAATATTTATCACCATCTAATATTATGATATTTTTTGTTCAATATTTCTTCTCTCTTGCTTGAATACTAGCTCCGAGAGAATGCATTATTTTAAAAAATCCCCATTGGAAATAGGGGGGTGGGGGGCAAGAAAAAATAAAATAAAAAAATAAAAAAAAATTCCCCATTGGGTTGATCAGTGATAATTTGTTAAAGGAATCAATTTAAATGATAAAATTAATAATAGCAATAGTAATAAGCAATTATAGCAATCATGTTATGGGCTATATTATGACCCTCCAATTTTATATGTTGAAATCCTAACCCACAATACCTCAGGATGTGATTGTATTTGGAGATAAATTTTACAAAAACCTTAAAATGAGATCATTAGGGTGGGCCCTAATCCAATTACGACTTGGGTTTTTATAAGAAGAGAAAGTTGGGATACAGATTTACACAGGGAAAAGACTGTGAAGACAGAGGATAAAGGTCATCGACCAGCCCAGGAGAGAGGTCTCAGAAGAAATCAGCCTTGATCTTGGACTTCTAATCTCGAAAACATGAGAAAATTAATTTCTGTTTAAGTCACCCACTTTGTAGTAGGCTATCCTATCAAACTAATGCAAGAACTGTCACAACTCAGGAGAAGAATAGACTGTGGATATGCTAAGTACTTAAACAGAAATTCTTCTTTAGTTTTTCTTAAGATTAAGTTAATGCTTGATTCTTTATTTCTTTTTTTTTTCTTTATTTTTGATATTTCCCTTCATAAAAGGGAAAAAAACTAGGTCCTGAGTAAACTTTACAAAAAAAAAAAAAGAAAAAAAATGGTATAAACATATAATGTAGAAAATTAATGAACACAAGAAATATTAAAATAGATTAGAGTGATTGCTTCTTAAAAGCAGGACTAGTAATTGACAACAGATGAGAGGCATTTTAAAAAAATAATAATCTGTATTATATAATTTTTCATTCTTGGATTACTTTTATAAAGAAAAGTAGATACAATTAATTTTTAGTTTTAAACTATTTATGGAAAAGTATAAGTGACTTGTGGCATCTGTATCAAGCTTTTTTCCTAATACATGTTTATTTCAGAGGCATTCTGTTTTACAGAGTATAAAAAAGAAAATAAAATGGTTGTGAGAGTTAATTTATCCTTTAGTTTTTGAAAATGAAGAAAACATTGGTGAAAATACTAGACAGAAAAGTCTGCAGTAAGAGACAGACTTCAAAGGAGTTGTCTCTGGAAAAACAGACTGGGAATAAGATATAATGTAGGGGATGTTTATAAATCCTAACCACAGTCATGAGAACAGATGGAGTAACAGGTGGTAAAACAACAGATGAAATACAGAATGTTGATGGTGAAGAGGAGAAGAAAATGACCAGATTCAATTTTCTGGAAGGGCTTCAATTCAATACATTTGAGAAGGTTGATGGTATTTGAAATAACTTAGGAACAATTCTTTTATACCCATGTCCTAGCCATTGCCATCAGCCATGTAGAGAATTCCACTTTTAAAATTATTAGAAAATACATAATGTAAAATTGATTCATGGCAACCAGTTAGCCCTTATTTTGAAATTAAAGAACATAATCAAGTATCAAAAGAAAACACAAATATCATTGCCGGACTAGGAGTCTGAAACAAACTATTTGCTATTTACCTTTCTGGGAAAAGGATAACTTGCACTATAGCTTTTTAAATTTTTTTTAATTAGGGTTTCCATAGTTTTTTTTTTTTTTTTTTAAAGATGGATTTCTTTTATGAAGAAAAATATATTTTAAGAATGTAAGCAAAATACTTTGATTACTCATTATAAGCGAAATGGAATTTGGAGATTATTAGAGCAATTATACATGGATAATAAGCACAACTAGATAATCTCAGATGTAGGACATTATTCCAAATGACTTTAGATTTTTAGTTTTATTTGGCAAGAAATCTTCTTTGTCCCTATAATTTTAAAAGTCACCATCAAATTGAAACTAACTCAATAATCCTATAGATGGTAGTTTTTTTATAAGCATAGAAATTGACCCTTCTGGTCTTAGAGCTTGAAAATTACATTTGTTTTATCTAAGTTCCCTCCTTTGGAAATGACCTTCAGGCTTCTCAAAATAATATATCAAAGAATTGAATCTCACCAGCTCCAGACAAATGATATACCCCTCATTCATCATGAGTCCTTCCTTGCCCCTCTCTAGCTCCTGTCTTCTCACATGTTATTGAATTTCTTTCCTGCTACATAAAACTTGAATTTTAGTCAGTTAAGGAGATTAATTTGAGTGATCTCCCATCTCCTCTGCTGCAGCACCCACGTAAAGCCTTCTTGCTAGGCAATACTTGTTATCTCAGTCATTGGCTTTCTGTGTGGAGAGCAGCAGGACCTAGACTGAACCCCCGGTATTTTGGTAACAAAATGATTGGCAGTGATTGAGTTTTCATCATGTATATTGATTGTCTTCCGTTACAGACAAATGTATCGTAAGATATTCCACCCTTGTTCACTTTACTTTTTGTATGTCTCTGGCTTTGACTTTCCACAATATTATTGAAATATTCTTAAAAGATGAACAAGGACTTTCTTATAATTACACCTTCACTTTATTAGAATTGTCGGCATCTCTGAACTCCAGATTTATTTATCTAATCATCTACTGGTTCCTTCTATTTGGGTGTTTCCTAGATACCTCAAAATTAAACTTCAGAAGCTGCAGCTCACTGCCTTCTAGTTTTTGTTCCAACCAGTTGCTCAAACCAGAAATTCGGGTAATATCATTGACTCTTCCAACCTGTTTTTCTAACCTCATCTACTGATCACCAGTTAAGAATGATGTTACTGCCTATGTATTTTTTCTAATCTGTCAATTTCTCTCTGTCCACAAGTCTTTATTCTAATTAAGTCCAATATCATCTTTTGTCTGAATTATAGTAATGCCCTTCTGACTAATCTTATTGTCTACAATCTTTTGCAACTCCATTGCCTTCTTCACATTGCAGACAAGACAACCTTTTTCAAAATTAAGTCATATAAACATATGTGTACTCATTATATGGATATGTCTGTATTCTTATATATGTATACTTGCATGCATGTGTGTATATATTTCCACATTTTAAAGCCCATTGGTTTGTTTCAGAATAAATTTCCAAATACTTAATCTGGCTTAAGAATAACCTGTGTTGTTTCTGCAATCTTTACATCATATTTCTGTTTATTTATCCAGCCCTATCTTACATTGTATCATCTCCAGATTTTACAATTATCTGTATTGAACCACATTCAGTTCCAGAAAAATTAAGACATTCTTTTTTTACTCCTTTAGGGTTTTGTTTCCCAAAACATACTTTTCCTTCTATTTGCAACTCCTTTGTTTTTCCTCTTTAAACCATGCTCTCCTGCTTTTTCACTCCTGCTTCTGGATAATCCCATGGATGGAAAGGGTGAAAAACTGGATCTGTGGCCTTTCCTCTCATCTCCTGAACACTTAAGGTTTGCCCATGGGTAATTACTCTAGTATAATTCACTTGAAGAATTGCTAAGAATTTACTTTATTGGATCAAGATAAGTTAGAATTCAGTTAGCGACAATAGGACTGGCTGAAGCAGTTGCTTTTTGAATAATATGTGCTGATGAGATACAGCCATCCTAGAGTATGGAGGCAAGTCACATACTCCTGAGTAAATGCCTAAAGAACTAGATGTAAAGGGTAGAGTGAGCTCAGAGCTGGGGCTTTTCCAAGCTGAGGTTCTGCATACACATAGCTTGTCTCTAATGACAATGTTTATCTTGAGTGTGGAATGACATAGACACTGTGTCTGAGAGTCGTAAGAACTCTATAATGCTGCCATTGTGCATGCTCAGTTGTTTCTTTTCTCCATCCTTCCTTAATGCTCAGTAAACCTGATCTTACTAGAAGCATGTTTTGTCTCATGAATTAGACTGCCAACCAAAACCAAAGACCACTGCTGCTGGTAAGCAGATGGTGCTGCATTTCCACTCATTCTTTACGCTTCACTAATAGTTCACTTCATCTGAGAAGTATTCCCTGATTGATCAGCTAAGTTAAAGATAAAAACGTTAATGTACTCATAAAGTCTATACACCTCTCCTCTCAACATTTATCGAACTATAGTCTAATCATTTCTTATATTTATTCCTTACTACACTAAATGGACACACTATCTTATTCATAGGTATATTTCCAATGTATGATACAATGCTGGGCACTTAGGTGCATAATTATATTTACTCAATAAACAAATGGCTAAAGAACATAAATCTCATTGTGCCATGGAGAATAGAGAAATGGTTAACAAGATTTACATAACTGAAGATAAATTTTCTATTTATTGCCCTATTGTATCAGTTTATTCATGCTATATAAAAAACTCCAAAACTCAGTGGATGAAAACTACAATAATTATTTATTATTGCACATGTATCTGTAGGTTGGCTTGCGTGTGACTAATCAATGCATGGTTAGGACATCCTACTTTGGTCGGTAGTGACTGGGTGGCTCTTCTTCTCACTGCATGTCTGTGGGTCAGCGGAAAAGCTCTTCTCCACATATTTCTTATGATCCTTGGACCAACAGGGTACCCAGGCCATGCTTTGTATACGGCAATGGCAGAAGTGAAAAGAGTGAGTGAAGGCTTGTTGGATCTTTTGTCCACAGGCTTGGCACTGGCACAATGTTACTTCTGCCTAAATATAATTGACCAAAGCAAGTAATGTAGCCACATCCAAAGCCAAAGACCAGGAAGATATATTGCACCTACACAGAGGCCATGGTGAATGGTAAAGTAGCAATGTGATCAACCACACCCACTAACATAACATCCAGTAATTTTACAATACTAGATCACTTTTAAATAAAATTGTTTTTATGATTCTGTATCACACAAATTATTTGCAGGAAAATGCCAATTATTTCATCACTTTAAACTAGATTTATTTCAATCGAAATGAATGTACTGACAGGCTCCAAACAGCAGCCGAGTGTGCAGCTGTTCTCATTTCAACCCTGCATCTTCCTTCTTTTCTGCCTATCTGTGTGCAACAGGCTTTAGCTCAAGACCATGGGGCTCCAGCCAGCTCAAGATCTTCCCTTCCTGACTGCCCAACCTGTGGCCTTCTGGCTTGCTTGACCAGCTGCATTATTGTGAAGGCAATTCCTCAGAATAAATCCACAGGCAAAAATCATATCTCCTACTGTTCTGCTTCTCTAGTTGAACCTTAGCTGGTGTACTCCCTCTCAATGCTCTTTGTTCAGTCATTCTCCAAGTCCTGTTCATTATTTTTTCTAAGTAGTACCTTCATATTACTGAAGAAGACACACCAGCTGAGGATCCAATTTTAATTTCTCACTTCTTGCAGTGATATGAGGGTAATTTATTTCTGTCCTTTCCCATTGCCATTAACCAAAACCAGAATGTCATCAGCTCTTATTGAATGACAGGAAGACCCTGGTAACCTGTACTCAGCAAACCATTCCTATCCAACCTACTTTCTTCCTTGAATATAGGAAACTTGCATGAATACAAATTTGAACATGTTAGCCTCACTTACTCTTCCTGTGTTTTCCCACTGGGTAAAGTCCCTCATCCTTAATATGCCCTAAAACTTCTGCACTAGCTGGCATTCCCCCCATCCCTCTATTGTCCTTTCATACCACCCTCTACCTTTTCATCCAGTGGCCCAAAATGCTCTTCCAACATTCTCCACAGGGTAGGCAGAAATTACCTCAAAGATATCCATGTGCTACTCTCTGGAACATCTGAGTATGTCATGTCATACGGTAAGGTGGAAATAAGGTAGCTGATGAATTTAAGGTTGCTAATCAGTTGACCTTCAGAAGAGGTGATTATACTGGACCACCTGGGTGGTCTCAATGTTGTTACAAGGGTTTTTGTTAGTGGAAGAAGGAGGTAGGAGAGTCAAGGTCAGAGTTTGAGAGAGATTTGAAGACATTACATTGCTGCCTTTCAAGATGGAGAAAGGGGCCACAGTCTTAGAAATACGGAAAGCCTCTAAGCACTGGAAAAGGCAAAGAAATGCATTCTTTCACTGAGTCTTCAAAAGGAAAATACTCTGACTAACATCTTGATTTTTGCCCGATGAGACCCATTTTGGACTTCTGACTTCCAAAATTTTAGCATAATAAATGGTATATTTTAAGCCACCACATTTATAATAGTTATTAGAATAGCAAAAGGAAACTATTGTATGGAATTCTTCCAAGCATTTTCAGGTTAAAATTTCAAAACTGATAGAAGAGATTATCTACTTTTTATGTTTAAATAAAAATAATTACCATCTATTATACTTTGATTTTCATGAAAGAAAGCACTTTTAAGTTTTAACTTTTTTATTTTTAACTAATCAAATTTATAGAAAACTTACAAGAATAATACAAAGAATTCCCACATGCAATATATACAGATTCACCCATTTTTAACATTTTATCATATTAGTTTATTAATTGCTCTCTCTATATATGCACAAAAATGCATGCAGTTGTTGAAAAATAATTTAACATAAAAACAATTACAAAGGGCACAATCTCAGAATAAAGAAAAATCCCTTATATTCAATAACTTCATGATATGGTCCTAACATTTTTCTTGTTTTATCATGGACCAGTAAAAACCTAATTATGGAAAAGCACTGGTTCATGGACAAGCATACTGAAAACACTATCTTAGTAAAGTCTTACTTATACATCCTTATGCTTCCTGTATTAGGCACTTCTCACATTGCTATAAAGAACTACCCCGAGACTGGGTAATTTACAAAGAAAAGAAGTTTACTTGGCTTACAATTTTGCAGGCTGTACAGGAAGCATAACCGGGGAAGGCCTCAGGAAATATACAATCATGGCAGAAGGCAAAGGGGAAGCAGGCTCCTTCAACATTGGAGATTAAAATTCGACATGAGATTTGGGCAGGAATACAAATCCAAACCATATCACTTACTCTTAAATGATTCATTTTCAAGAAAGCTTTATAATCCTACACTAGAGGTCATTCTTCAATTTTGAGTTTCTCTTGAAACCTGAACTTCTTGATGTCCACGATAACACATTGGCATGCTCTCTATCACTTTAAGTTCCTTGAGGGCAGGAGCCATATTTTTGTCCACTATATCATCTTCCTAGGACAGAAACTGGCACAGAGCACATACTCTTCAAAAATGTTTTCATTATGTTAAATAATTGACAAGAGAGCAGAAAAAGTAGAGAATGTAGAGCTGATTAAAAAATAAATGTTCTTACAATACTAAAACTGTATTTCATATTGCCTTGGATTTATACTATTAGTTCTAATTTGCTCCCCAAAAAAGTGTCAAAAGAAAATGCTTCCCTTAATTTTAAGCCTAGCAACATGTAAGCCTTAGAATTATAAAAAGGAAATTTGGAGCTGATAACCTTCAACTCAAAATAAAAAGGTAAACTATGATTTATTCAAAAGGCACCGTTTTTTGGTCCTTTATTTGTGATCTAGGTTTAACTAGTTAAACCTCCCACCCAATGGGTAGAGAGGATACAGTTTGTCTCTCTCCTTAATCGTTATCAGATAGCTATTTTATTTCATTTAAAAATTAATCTATTGTATCTGAACATGCCTGTGGATTATGCTTTACTTAAAAACCTGTGATTATTCTCACATTTTTTTCTCCCAAGCCCAGTCAAAAGCTTCACCTCCTTACCTGAGCATTCTGATTCATATAAGATGTTTCTAGAGCTGGCCTGGGTACATTATTTTTTTCTTGTTGATTATATTATGTTGGTGCAAAATAGAAAACAAAAACAAAACCCCCAAATAAACAGCAATTACTTTTGCACCAACCTAATAAAATAACATTATATATATTCTTATGACCAAGTTGGTGTTTCCTGAAATGAAAAGTGGTTCATTTAAATGTAGAATCTTAAATGCTTAGTTCTTTAGGTCAATGTATTGTTTTTGTTGGTTTCACTTGAATTATACAGTTAATTTTCTTCATCATTAAGTAGTCTTGTCCTGAAAATACCTGACTAAAGTTGTATTGCTTTCTTCTAAACAGCTGAGACACTCATTAGCATTACTGAACATGTTTTCACTTTTTTGTAATTTATTTTGGTCAAAGGGAAGATCAATTACATTTTGAAAATGCTATTCACGTTGTTACAAACCTTCCAATCAATTCAAGCAGGGAAGATGTAGATTCATTATTTTATAATCTAGGTAGCATCTAAGGTAGTGATAAATGCCTTGTTCAGAATAAAAACACACATTTATTTCTTTTCTAACCTACAAATTACTCATATAACTCAATATTTTATCTTGCTTCCAATATTTAGAAAGTAGATGATTTAGGGTGAATCAGTGAATTCATTCCTCTTGACTTTAAATGTGTCTTCATCATATGCATTCCAAAGAAAAATTATCTAATCTATGAAGATGTATTGTAATTACCAAATAATCTGCTGAAAACATTTATAACTGCAATTTTATGCATTGTGAAACACTCTAATTGCTCATATTGCTAACTCTACTCTAATGCCTTGCAAAAAGAAGGTGCAAAACTATTCAGAGTATAGACTGACTGAAGAGAAGAAAATATATTGGGAGGACTGAAAGAATGAGACAGTATTTTGAATGCAACAACTAGAAAATGCCAGATTTCTAGTTCTTAAACCCTTTATATTGGTTACAGAGTTTGTTGAGGTAGAAATGGGGAGTGAAGACGTTTCTGTGGAAGCAGTTATAAAACACTGTTGAGTTTTCATTTTTTTTTCCATTTTAAAATTTCTTTCTTGGCAGTTGTTGTACTGAGATGAAACAACTGAGGTCTGACCCACTTGGGAGAATGACATGCAGAAAGCTGAGTGCAATAGGTGCTCAAAAATATACAAAATGACTGGCTTCTGTAAATCATTGCTTTATTTTATTGACTATCCGGTTAGGCAAACGAAGGGTATTCCCTGTTCTCTACACTAGTTACTTTATAAGGTTGGTCTGTATTTTTGAGTTATGAATGCATGTGTTTGCTAGATAATTATCACCATATTAAGAGAAGCTCACAGTAAAATTGATGTTTGAACATGGTGATGTTTGAATCTTAAATGTGTGCATTCTTATCTATCTTTGCTAAATGACCTCATCTAAGTATATGTGATTCCTTATGATATATGACGTACGAGATTTCTTTCTTTTCTTTTTTTCTTTTTTTGAGACTGAGTTTCGTTCTATAGCCCAGGCTGGAGTACAGTGGTGCAATCTCGGCTCCCTGTAACCTTCACCTCCTGGTTCAAGCAATTCTCCTGCTTCAGCCTCCCAAGTAGCTGGGATTACAGGAGCCTGCCACAATGCCCAGCTAATTTTTATATTTTCAGTAGAGATGGGTTTCACCATGTTGGCCAGGCTGGTCTCAAACTTCTGACCTCAGGCAATCTGCTCGCCTTGGTCTCCCAAAGTGCCAGGATTACAGGCATGAGGCACCATGCCTGGCCAATACATGATAAGTCAAAGACAAAGTCCATTGATTCACTATAAGCTGTAAAATGTGACGATACAGATAATTAGAACTTGAGGAACTAAAGACAACTTATCAATCGGGCTGTTTTCATCTTATTTTTCCTGCTATTCTCCCAGTTAGCATGTGGTGAACACTTGATGACATCATTGAAAGAATGAATAAACAAATGATGCAGGAATTGTGAATTAAAAGTATTGCACATAAATGGGAGAAAAAGACTGATACTGTAAGACACATACATGGGGGAGAAGATCAAACATAAAAGCTGAGTAAAAAAGTCAAGGAGATAGACTGGGAAAAATATTAACTCTAAGACAGTGAGAAGAAAGTTATTTTATGGGACCTGTTTTGAATTGAACTGAGCAGCTAAACATAGGCAGAAATTGAGATTGTGTATTGGAGCCACAAAGGAAAACACCTAGGTTAGTTGTGCATACACCAATGTGTGATCTTGAAATAAAGGTCCTGGATCCAAGCCACAGATGATCCTGAAATTTATAGATTTTTGCTATTTTCCACAAAATGTATTTAGCAAGTTAACATGTATCTCATTCATTCTTTATAACCCTGAGGTAGGTATTATGCTATGGCCAATGTTTTGCAAAGGCACAGTTGAGAGAGGGAAAGGTTAAATAATATACCCGAGGCTCCCACAGCTGAGAGTGGGGGAAAGTAGGATAGGAACCCAGGCGGTGCTCTTTGAGTTGTTGCTCTTAACCTTTAGAAAGAACTCTGGAATAAAAAGGAGTTAAGGGTCATGGCTTCTCACTACTTGAGATGAATTTTTGAGAACATTGTGGGAGGAGAAAGATGAGTGGAAATACCTCAAAAAGGTGTGGTCCTGCAGGAAAACTAGTGCTTCCATCACTGAGTCTCAGCAGGTAGGAAAGAAGCTGCACCATCTGAGTGGGTACAGATTCTCCAGGTGTCAGGAGAGATGGCCTTGAACTTTCTTCATTATGAGGCTGGATATGTACAACGCCAACTGTGGTCAGGAGGCAGGCTGCCACCTCATGTTAGGGCATGATGGCATCAAGACTAGACTGACATTCAGTGGTTGGACCTCTGTAGAGAAAAAAGAAAAAAAAATCCAGTAACCCCTTTAAAATATAGCTAAAAGTCAGTTATACCCTTAAATATTCCAGAGAGTATCAGTACCTAGATTAAACTGCTGAATTCAATCATTTCTGCATCATCCAATTTTATAACCAAAGCTTATAGGTTTTACATACTTCAGAGGACATTCTGGTAGCCACAGAAAGAAAATTTCTTTCCAACATGTTATTTGCTTGAAAGGGCTTTATCCCTCAAGGGTTTATGCTAGGCATGCATAGACAATATAATAAATAGAAATCGAGACACTGGGCACTAAGTTGTACTCAGTTACTAATAGACAGCTTTGCAGTAAGGTACTCAGTTGCATTTTTTACATTATTTATAATTGGACTCATTGTTTTCAATTTAAAGGTACTTCTCCTGGAATAGATATCTGAAAAAAAAATTGAAAATGTAAGTAAGACATCTTTAAAAATAAGTTTATATTTTCGGTTTTTTTATATACCTTGACATGTATATAGTAAGTGCTCAATAAATAGTAACTGTTATGCTTTCTACATCCAACTTTTAAAATATCAGTTTTTGGTTTATTTGCTCATATACTTTATGCTACTCTAACGAAATACCTTTGCTCCCCAAGTCACTAGATGGAAGTGTATCATGCTGGACACCAAGGTGTGAGGCTGGGTTTCTAAGGCTTTGTCTCAATGAACAGGCTTGTCTCTAAGATGGAACTTTGCTTTACTCCCCTAGGCAGTAGAATGAAGACAGGAGTGAAAGGAAAGAATTGTTGCTGATAATTTGGCCAGACCTTATGTTTTCTTGACTTTTAAAATAATCAGTAGTACAGTCTCTGAAATAAAATGGACGGTAGGTTTTGAAGTCTAAATAACAGAAAAAGAGAAGGTTGTATGGATTTGCATGGTTGTTTTATGGAGACGTGCATGTTTTTGCTTGATTTACTTGGCATTTCAACTTATCTGCCTTCTGCAGGGAGCATGGTCCTCTTGGGGAGTATCCTCCCTCATCTGTATGGTTCTGATGAAGCTGGAGGAGTAATACCCTCTCATGGTAAAGAGCACATGACTGTGGGCTGGATTCCTGTCCAGGTGTTAATAGTTACTGTGTGATTTCAGGCAACTTATTTAATCTTCTTGTGCATCGGGATCTTCATTTTAAAAATGGAGATAATACAGTACCTTCCTTATTGGGTCATTTGTTTCACCTGGGTTTCCCCGAAATTGCCTAAGATAAGGGATTGGGTGCAGGTGTTTTGCACTGCAAAGAGATCTCAAGGAGTGGAAGCATAGAAAGAGTGAAACAGGGCCCGGCGAGGTGGTTCACGCCTGTAATCCCAGCACTTTGGGAGGCCGAGGCGGATGGATCACGAGGTCAAGAGATCGAGACCATCCTGGTCAACATGGTGAAACCCCGTCTCTACTAAAAAATACAAAAAATTAGCTGGGCATGGTGGCGCGTGCCTGTAATTCCAGCTACTCAGGAGGCTGAGGCAGGAGAATTGCCTGAACCCAGGAGGTGGAGGTTGCGGTGAGCCGAGATCACGCCATTGCACTCCAGCCTGGGTAACAAGAGTGAAACTCCGTCTCAAAAAAAAAAAAAAAAAAAGAAAGAGTGAAACAGGGAGGAAGGAAAACCTAATCCAAGGTTTTGTGTTCAAGCTGTTCACGGCTGTGGACCCTGGGGCTTGGCCCTGTTGCAGGTCCTTTGAGGACTGTGCAGATTGCATTATAGAATTGTCTCCAAGGGATCAAGGAAGGAAGGAGTATTTACATAAAACCTTCCATTCTTTGTTGGCCAAGGTTGGCCCATGAAAGTGTTCCCTCTGTTGCACATGTAGGTTTGCAATGTGTATCAGAATATTTCCTTAAGAGACCCTCCCAGCTCTGATACAGAAGCCTAGGACAGAAGTTACTGGGAGAGACAAGATGTTATCACAGTATATCAGATAGCTGCCACCAACTGTCTGGAGTAAAAGAAAGAGGACTTGGAGATTTGACAGGAGATGTTGATAAAGAGTAAATGGAAAAAATATGTGTGCAAAACTTCTAGACCATTGTCTGGCTGAGCATATGTACTCAATTCATGTTAACTAGCGAGATACATACGTACATATAAATAAACTTATATAATTATGGTTTTACATTTCCTTCTCCTCTTATGCATATATTTTGTCTTAGGATAAAATTGTCAAAGCTTCACTGGACCATGATCCGGGAACAATACTGACAATTTATCACTCCTATGTCTTCATAGAAGAAGGGAGAATTAATTGTAACTTGACTAATGTCTAGAGATTTGGTAGACTTGCAAGCAAGATTATCCAGGGAACAGAAGAGTTAACAAATTCCTAATGACCCAAAGTTACCAATCTGTACATGCGTTGGAACAGGATCTCTTTCTAATCTCAATACACACGTGACTCACAAACACAAATGAGTGCACACACACTGAATTGCGCTAAGGGCACGTTTCAGTGAGTATGAGTCATTTCTTAGAAAAGTCTTATACTACTGCTTCAACCCGCAAACAAGGCAAGCAATTTAGACTGACATTTAGACCTACTTACTTTCTTAATTCCCAATTGCCTCACTGGGAACACTGGACTTTTCCTAATCATTGTGGATAATGAATTAGTAAGCTTCGTTTTTGGTCATTCAAGATTTCTTTCCTTAATCCATAACTGAAAAAGTACTTCCTTTTTGTCTTTGTTTTTTCTTTGATGCTTCCCCATGATATTTAAATTTTTATTTCTTATGCTAATAAAATGTGTAGAAGCATATAGGCAGAATGTTCAGCAAGGTATCTGTAAGTGAGGACCTTTTTAAAGTCTGTCTTTTTTACAGAAGACCAAGGAGTTGGATATATCATCTGAGGAAGTAAGTAAGCATAAGGAAAATACAATTTTTAGTAAAAGTAGAAATATAAATGACATTTTTTTGCCCCCCAAATTTTTCAGGTGGTCAGAAGGCCATTTTAAGCATTTTAAATTTTCTAAGTTATTTGCACATTTTCCAGACTGTCTAGTAAGTGTTAAACACATGCTTTACAATATTATCAGAAAACAAACTATTGATAAGCGTTTTGAGAGATCCTTTTTGGTTTGTTAAATCTAACATTTTGATTCTTTTGTGTGTGACCTTGAAAATCAGAGCATTGGTTCAGTTTTTGAAAATCTCAGATATAATGAAATTGGTCCCCAGAAGAAGTGGTGGGTAAGAAAAAATTAAGCTTGTCAAGTCATTTTATGAAAGATGCAATAAGGGAGAGCTGGGTAGGAGGACTACTCAGAGCTGATTAAAATCCGCTGCAGCACTGATAAGGCAATTCTAATGAACCTGTTTGTGGTTTTATGCTAAATGCTGAAGAGATCAGATGTGTACCCCATAATGGATTTACCTAGGCTCCTCACAGCATTTTTAACTACAGCAGTGATAATGAATGGTCACAAATCTAAGCCTAAATTTAAGACTCGGGAAGTTTGGGTCTGGTGTTAAGCATGACTTACTATAAATAAGCACTGGCTGCCCTTGAACATTTTTAGAGCATGTGTGAATCTGTTGTTAAAGCTAGCAAAATTCATTGCCCGTTTTTCCTTTGCAAGTGGAAAAATTTACAGTATCTCTCTTGAGTCTCTTGAGCTATGTGGAGATGCACAAATCTCAGTTTTAGGGAGTCATATACTGACTTTATTAGTCTTATGGGAACCAGAATCAGCTTCATTGACTGGGAGATTTGCTCGTTTTAGAAAAGTACATAGACTTTTGTATTTAGGATACCCTATATTATCTTAATTGTGACTTTTAATGTGCTTATTACTTAATTTATGGGAGTTTCTTTGCAGTTTTTATCTTCTTACCTCTATTGGTTAGATTTGAAGATATAGCAATTAAGACAAGATGACTGACCTTCCCCAGGGTCAGTGAGAAAAAATAGTGCCATTCAGTGAAATATTTGCATTCTATTAAGACAATGATGATCTAGATTATTTAAAATAGTAACAATAATAACTAATGTAATATCTCACTTTAAATAAGGTGGTATTTTCTAATAGATTTTATACACTAACATATTTAACTTATAGTTATTTATATTTATTACATGAATATCATAGGCAAGATGCTGAGAAAAAAAGCAAGTAGAGACATTGCTTTAAAGACACTTATAGTCTGGTATGGTCAATGAGACAGTTTAAAAATAGCTACATACTCAAAGGAAATGCATATATATGTTCACCAAATGCCATGAATTAAAATATTCACAGCAGTACTATTCATGATAGTCACAAACTAGAATTACTCACACATTCATCAACATAGAATGAATTACCAAACTGTGGCATAGTTGCATGATAGACGACATTATAGCCATAAGAATGAATAAATTGCAGCCATACCCAATAACATGGAGGAATCTCATATGTGTTATGTTGAGTGGAAGAAGCCAGATACTAAACAGCATAAACTGTATGATTGTATTTATGCCAAGAAGAGAGTAAAACATATCTGTGCTGCTGGAAGTCAGTACAGAATTAGTGTTGGGAGGTGCAGTGATTGGGAAAGGAAAGAAGGGGCTCTCTGGCATGCTGGCTATGTTTTCTTCCTTTGAATGGTGTTCTCTGTGTTCAGTTTATGAAAATTTATTAAATTTGCATGTATAATTTGTGCATTACTCTGTATAATATACTTAATTGAATTTTTGATATAAGCAATATCATTAAGTAAAATAAGAAAAGACCTTTGTGGATAAAACCTCTTGTAAGAAACTGGGCTATATCTACCATGTGCTACCACCTTTGTTTGCTTTTTGTAAAGTTTTTTTCAATTAAAAAAATTTTCATTTGCGTTAGGTTTCTGAAAAAATTGGGAGGATTTGAGGATCTTGAGGTAGAGAGAATCCTGGAAGAAGAAATCATACAAACAAAATTAAAGGGGTGGGAAAGTATTATTGGATGACAGATTGAATGGACTTTCAAGTACTTGAAGAGAAGCTGGAAAAGTACAAAGAAGACAGTACCGTGTTAGTCTTGAACCAGAAAGTAAAATGTTTTAAACTATCATGGATATGATTTCTGTTTTTTTTTTCTTTAGGTGATGTGAATCAGTGAAAAATTTTGTGCTATGGAATGGCATCATTAAGATTAGATATTTGAATATCTGGCGAATTAGTGTTCAGGGATAGATTGAAAGGAAGAGAGACTGAAGGAAGAAAGATTTGACTATCTTTTTTTCTGCAGTATTATAGATGATTGTCACTTGGGTTTGCAGTGGGTAGTAATCAGCAGTGGGACAGTGACTGGTGCCTAAAGTGTGCTCAAGAAATATCTACTAAATGAATAATAATGTGAAGCAGTAAACAAAATAATAGGATTTTGCATTTGACTCTGTAAATTAGCATTCTTAAAGAATAAGTTTGCCTCTTTAAGTGGTTCATCATACTAAAGCAGAATCTTCGTTTTTTTTTGGCAAGGTAATGCCACTTAAAATTGGGACTGGAGTACTTGATAAAATCTTTCATAATTTGTACGTGATATTCAGATCATTGAATCTTATCTATTTGGAATGCAGATGATATATTGGATTCAATAATAGGCCAGGTTTTACTGTTTTTCTGCTAATTACTTCACCAGGCATTCTGAAGTAAAATATAAACTTTCCTCAGGTGGAATATTATACCTTTTTCTTGATTATTATCCTTGATAGAAGATCAACAGTTATCATATACTTGTGAGTGCTTTGGTTAAAAATTATTGACATTATAATTCTTCAGTAGTTCTTATACTGAAAGTTGTTAATTCTAGCTTTTTAAGAAATAAGATCAATGGTAGTAAGTGCTATGTGTTTTATCTTTGAATTCTGGCTTACTTTTTAGGATTTGAGGTCAGATTTTAAGGAACTCATATAGGTTTTTATTGAATTATATGGTTTCACTATTCTTGGTTTTGGTTACTGGGAAGAACTTTGGCAAACTTGCTGGTAATTGGCTATGGTCATTTGTGTCTGAGAAGGGAGAGAGGGATGATACAGCTACCAGATCCAAGTAAGGATGTGAGCAGGTGGAACACAGAAAATTTATCAGCAAAGTGTGTGGGTATAAAGAATGTCTGGATCATCCAATTCTTTTGAGCTAGTGTTTGCTGAGCTGAATCTACTAGATAATTATCTTCATCTTTGCTTTATACGACTCAACACAGCTTAATTGTAAGAGAATGAAGAAGATAGAATGCCTAGCTGATTCATTATATATTAGTGAACAACTCCAATTTTTGCACCTATTTTAAACTCTTCCATCCTTCCCTTCTGCTATAGCTTGCCTTTTTACAATCCCATTTCCACATTCTCACAAATATTCTCTTTTAAAAATTGTATTTTATTATGCCACTTCTCTGCTGAAAAATTTGATGGAACCATTTGGGAGGCATTAACCACTTTAACTGGCATTTAGTAAGTGTCAATGGTTTATTAAGTTTGTTGAGTCAAAACTGAGAAAAATCCATCATTAATGGCAAGCTCAGAAATAACATGACCCCGAAAAGATTTTAGCTTAGTTTTGTTTTGTTTTGCTGATTAATTTTAAACTATCCACTCTATGTCAAGGTCTTCAGTAGTGCTAATGAATTAGTTATCTGGGAAATACATCCTGGAGTTTATTGTAAATAAATACAGTTGCAATTTTAATATGGATTCAGGAATAAGTGATTGAGATTGCAAAATCTATTTTTTAAAATAATGCTGTTGTTTTTGTTTCTTTATGGTGAAAACAAAAGCTTTTGATTTTGAATTTACACATATTTGATTTTGAACTAAAAATTTTTATAATGCACCCTATCCCAAGAAAATTTACTCAGAATTTTAGAAGGGGACACAGTGATTAGAAGTAATACCAGGTTCAGTCCTGATTAATCACAATATGAATAAGATATCTTCTCTTTCACAAATTATGCTATTTCTGATATCTAATTATTATTATCATGCCAATATCATGCCATATTTTAATAGAAATTGTTTTAACATTTTAAAAAACCTTCCACCAGCTATACTTCATACAATAAACCCATACATGTGGAAGCATTTTAATATGCCATTATTTAGCATGTTTTAATAATAAAATCACCTGAAATAAAATTTGACTTATTCTTTACTGTAAGAGATCGGACACATAAATTTAAAAAATAATTGGGAATGTTGAATCAAAGGATGTTCTTAGTTTGTATATAATCCCTTTTATAAGAAATAGTATATGCTGAATTCATATTTTTCCTTTTTCAAGGTAGATTTTGCTCTTTCTGTTGGCATCTATTTTTCTTTTGAAAAGTGATAGACACCAAAACGTGCAAGTCATGGTTTCATAAGATACGATTATAGAAAGATAAGCAATGCAAATCCAATGCATCTTGTTTTCCTTACTTTTTAAAAAATTTTCTTTTGCCTTTACAGATTTACTTTCTTACACTCTGTCTAAAAATATTTTCTGTTTAAGAAGGGAAAAAAAATGCCTGTGACAATTTGCATAATATGTTAATGTGGATATGCATCTAGACATCTGGATGGCATTTTAATATCTCATTCTCATTCAAGGAACTAGACCTCACACAGATGGTAGAGACAATTTTAAGAACATTGTTGTAAACAAATAAGGGGTCCAGGAAACCAAACACACTCCAAGATAGGCTTTGCTGCCAAAGAAGCTTTTTAGTGAGGTGTTTGACTACAAGATTATACAGCCCTTATCAGTATCTGACAAAAAGAGAGGTACCAGCAGGCAGTTTTCCTATGCAAAGGAAAAGAACAAAAATGTACCACCAGTTATGAATTTTCAATTTGAATATTTTAAAGATTGAATATATTTTATACACATATACAGAATATCTACATGTGTGTATATATACACATGCATACATGTGTACATATAGCATATACATGTGTACATACATGTATACATGCATATATTTTAATAAAGTAGACCTATACAATTTAACAATAAGTTGACCTCGTCCTCTCTTCTTTTCTTAGAAATAACTGGAGTCAATCCTTTGTATATTTAAAACACAGGTCTCTGGAATTGTTTGGTCAAGGTATAAAACCTGACCCACCATTAAGTAGCTTTGCTATTTGGGGCAGGCGACTATTCTCTTCATCTGGGATAATAACATCCTTGTGTCACAGGGTTGATAAAAAGATTAAATGCATTAAATATACATCAAATGTTTTAGCACATGCCAATGCATAGGTAGCGCTCAATACATGTTAGTTTTTAATCATTGTTTGAATTTTACTACTTTTTACTTTGCTTTATTTTTGGATATGGCCATCTCTAACACAAAAAAATTTAACTTGTTCTTTTATGTAGTAAAATATTTCTGGGTCTTCTGGGCTTGTGACAAGGATCCAGTCTCTGGAATCAGACAGACTGACCCTTATACTTGAGTCTACCTCTTACTAATTAGACTGTCATCAAAACTCTGTCAGAGTCAGCTTGCTTATGTGGAAGAGAGGCACAGTTCCAAATTCACTGGATTGTTTTGCCCATGTGACAACATTTCACACAAAGTAAATGTTTTTGGAGGTACCTTTTTTTAGGTCACATGTCTTTTTACTGAGATTTGCATGGTGACTTTTACCCAAAGGATTGGACACCCATCAACCCTATTTCTCCTTATTCTATTTCTTTGATTATCGTTGATTAATTTGAGTTAATCTGAACCAATTAGAATTTGGGATTCAGAAGTATTTGGCTGAGCTTTTAAGATAAATATGTTGCATTTGAGGAGATCTTTGTCATGTTTTCTCTTAATTATGCCAAAAGAAGTAATAGTTTCTCAGGACAGACAGTCAAAAAAGGAGTTTGAGGGGTGAACATCCACCTAGAAGAGAGAGAAGACACTCAGCATGAAAAAGAGAAAAGATAGAGTGCTTTCTCTTGGTTTCCAAATAATTTCCTTTTCTTTAATTTCATGGAACATCTTAAATTCATTCAAATTGATTTTTGTATTCATCTTGTATGTGATAGGTTTCTTTCATATAGCTAAAATATCCCAGATTAAGATGATAAGTAACTAAATCATCTGTAGGACAATGTATTCATTTAATCATGTTGTCTATAGAATACCAGTGAGCATTAGCAGATTGCATACTATAAATCCATTTTGAAGACTCCCATCTATTATGAAATTTGAAAAAGAACTGACATTACCAGGGAATAGAAAGAGCATGGGTGGCAAATCTTTGGTAGACCTTTGGCAAATCTTTGGTATACTCTCTATTGCTTCATCCCTGAAGCAGGTTTTGCAATGCAAATGGTGGTTAGGAAAGGCAATCTGAATGGTCACACTCTCTGTTGTTTGTTAAATTATGTCATCCTTCCCGAAATCTCACTCTCTTTATTCAGAGATGTGAACAAAAATTTTTTTCCTTAAGAATGGCATAGGCTGGTATAAGACTTAGAGCCCCATCTGCTCTAGTTAGTTGGATGCTGCCACATTACACTAATTAGTAAAGAGAGAGCATTCACATGCATAATGTGCCCATTTTTCAAAAGCATATTTTACATGGTTCTGTCTTTTCCTTAAAAATTCATTACAAAGATAAGAGTGTGATTATCACACAAATATAGCCAAATTATAGCATGAGGGAGCTTTAAGAAAATAGACAAAAGAAGTTATAAAATTTTAGACATTATAAAATATTTGTTACTGATACTATGCTATGTTTTTCATGCTATCTTAAAGACTTTTTATAGACATTATTCTATGCCTATAACTAGATTTTGCAATCCCAATATGCCCAGGAATGCAGGAAACCTCCAGTTAGCTTGGTAACTAATTAGCTTCTTTTGTGAAATCTCCAAGCTGTTCATTTTTGTCCTTTTATTTTGAAATAGAACACCTTTTGTTTATTTCTCTGAGACAGAGAAGCACCTACAACTCCAAGTAGGAGAAATAAAAGGAGAAAAACTTCAGAAAGAACTGTTTTGAGTTGGTTAGAAGATTGTCCCGATGATCTTTATTTTAATGTTGGGAAAATATAGATGCCTATCTTGGAATCAGCAAATAAATTGTACTCATGTTAAATTTCATTCTAAATGTCTGACTTTAGGGGTTTATTTTATATATATATATACACACATTAATAAAATATGTATGTGTGTATATGTATGTACATACATATATGTGTGTATATGTATGTACATACATATATGTGTGTATATGTATGTATATATACACACATACATTTATTATTTTATTTATGTATATACAAATAATATACAGAAGGCTGAGGCAGGAGAATTGCCTGAACCCAGGAGGCGGAGATTGTGGTGAGCCGAGATCGCGCCATTGCACTCCAGCCTGGGTAACAAGAGCAAAACTCTGTCTCAAAAAAAAACCAAATAAATAAAATAAATATAAATTTAAAAATATATAAAATAAATATATATCTATATACACACATCAGTAAACATATGAGCCCCTGCATAGGACATAAAAACTAGGTTCAAGTAGGAACTCAGTTTACTTAGTTTCTCTGAGCTGTATTTTCTCAGTATGTGAGGTGGGAATAAAATAAGACTTCACAGGCTGTTAAATGAGTCAATGAGAGAATGTATATGAAATTCTTACACAATGTCTAGAACAAATTATATTACATATGGTGACTCTCCTGTTGTAACAGTTATTTACCAATCTCTGTAGTTACCTTAATGGAATTATAACAAAACTGGACATGAAAGGCTGTTGTAATTTCAACCCAATGCCCAATATTCATGGGAAAACATTATTTCAGCTGTGTTTTGCATAGCATATTTTTCTCCACCAAACATCTGTGAAAGTGATTTTCATTTAACCATTTAATGAGTCAATAACCTCGCTTATATTTCCATATTCCATCTACATAATCAAAAAAGAAATTTTCATTGCACTTTGGATAAATAATAGGAATAAAATGGCATCAGTCAAAGCATTGGATTTATGCTTATTCTCAATGAAAAACAGAACTAAAAGGTTATTAATAAAGTTTACCTTCATTTAAGGAAGTGCTTGTGTCTACCTGATAGAATTAAAGTATAGTTGAAACTATTACTGTGGGATGAAATTATGCTCACTTTAATATATTTGATATGTTTCCTTTGTACTAGAAGAAGCCAGATATTTAAAACATGCTGCACTTATCTTTATCTCTCTGTGCATATGAGGATTTCATACCCTATTTTCACTTTAGTTTCTTTGAACAATGAACACTTTGGAGAAGTATAAGCTATATTAGGAATTTATTAGATTTCATCAAATGGCAGCTGGTTATGAATTTTGTTTCCACAAAGGAGACCTGAGGGATATTCCATATTAAAGGTTTTATTCCCTTTTGGTGGAAACATGCAAATTATTTGTTTTTGCTAAAAAACATCTATGAAACATTTCTTCTTTTATTATTTCCCTTGGGAATGGCAGTTCACTATTATTCATAATTGTAAATGCAATTGACATTTTGAAGTTTATGTTCATGGGACTAAGATATTTTTTGGATATTTTAGGGCTGCCAAGTTCAGGGAAATCTAGTTACTTTTGTAATATACATGTATATACAGTATATTAATTGGAGTAAAAGGGATGGCCATTTCAAATTTGGCTCTGTTATTCATGTTTTTTTCAGAGGCAAAGAAGGTTGGTAAGTGAATTTAACCAGAAGAGTGGTTGACTGTTTTGAAATAATAACATAATGGAAAAGAAAAACACAATACATGAAGAAACATTTGTGAACTAAAACATGATTAAATTTATTCTATTGCTATGAAGTAGAAAATGTTTGAAACAAGGAAGACTGTGTACTTTTGGCTAAAATGACAGTAAAATGACAACAAAAAAGCAAGACTCTCCACAGTTCAAGACTTGATGCTTCTGTGTTGTCCCAGTCTTGATTATTTACCCTTGCTATATGAATGAGTGAGTGTTAACACTGATATATTACACATAAAAGATTGAAAGAGCACCTCTGATTCCATTCCAGTCCAGCATGTAATATGCTAGAACCAGGACATCTTCTCTTCACAGTAAATCTCCCTAAAATTTTACTGGGGAGAAAAGAATCCTCTACATTTGAAGTAAAGATGTGAATCAGACAAGTGCTAAAATACATGATTCATCTAACTGCCTCTGAATAATTGATTAACTTCAGCCACCTGTATTTATAAGCGTGTAGGTGTTCAACACCACACATTCTTCACAAGCAACACATTCTCCACAAGCAACAACTACCTAGAGTTGCCAAAAGATAATTGCATGGTGACAAAATGTGTTGCTTGAACAGTGCCAAGGTAAAGGATAAAAAATCAGGAACCACAGTGTAAGGAAGTAAAGACTGTATTATAATACGAGTTCCTCCTTAGAGTCCATTCTGACCATCTGAATCTGCATCAGTCCATAGTGGATGGGCTGACACTACCTTGGAGCCTTACTTCCCTAACTTTGTTTCCCCAGGCCCCAATATACACCCCAGGAAAACAGGCACACAGCTGTATGCATTTGGCAGATTACTACCCATTTCATTGTTCAGTGGTTCTGGAAGGACACCGAATGCAACTCTAGCCTGGAAACATTTGGAAAAATAATATTGTTCATGATAGCTTTGTTTCTTCCTGAGTGACAGTTGAAGGTGACTTTCTTTTGTATAATTCTGCCTGCCGTTAGCAATTTTCCAAAATTAAATACCATATTTTGTGTTTGATAGGCACAGCTGTGTCTGTTACCAAGGGCAAACCCACCTGCACAACACTCTGTTCATTTATATACTGAGAACTTTATTTAGAACCCAGTTTTACAGAAAAAAATCAAGTTGGAAGAACCAATTTTGAGGGCAATGAATTCTTGAATGCTACTTTGAGTTAAGAAAAGGGCAAATTCATTTGCTTCCCATAGAAGTAATATAGGCCTAGTCAAAATCTTAGCAGTGCAGAAAATAGGGTGCATCATCTGCCTATGTTAACTGTGTGTGCCTTAATTTCTGAATCTGGTTTGAAAAAATTGTGTTCTAAACCTGATAGTTTGGAAAGTTGTAGGACCAAGTCTAGAGACTCATGTTAAAATTCTAAATTTTGATGTAAGAGACCTAGCTCTTCTTTTTGACTAAGCCATTTTATTTTTCAATGTCTTCATTATTTGATCTGCCAGTTGAACCCATTAGAGCAGAGAAATGCCCACAATCATTTGAAGCTCTGAAAGTTCTATAATTTGGGGGCTAATGAAATGGAATATATGAATTCTACCAATTAAGACAGCATCTCTTCAGGCAAAATTAATTTAATACTTGGAGTAACATGGGTTGACCCTGAATATTTACAAGACAACAACATTTTTCAAAGAGTGTGTCACATGGGACAAAGGTCTATTAAGGTGTTCTACAAGAACGGGAGGTTGTGTGGTTAAACATTTGTCATGCTTGGCACATTTTCTCCCTCTTTTGGGAGAGTTATGATTTGCACCCACATTTAAAGGATCTGAGAAATCCTGCAGAAAAGAAAATTATGTAGCTTTGTTTAACCCAATGTTTCCCAAATTTAGTGAACTTGATGTATTAGGCATCTTTCCTTTGCTCTTCCAAATTACTCTTCAGTCTTCCTTACCCTGCTCTGTGTTCATGGAACTGACCTGTGTGAGTTCTAACATGGGGTTTCCTTTCTACTGGCTCCTGGTTGTTTGGCTATCAAGAGAAACTTCTGGAGGAAGGAGGGCAGGAAAAGGAATCTAAGGAAAGAGAGGGATAAGGTACTTGTTCCCCTGGCTTCCTCTCTCCAAGCTGATGGCATCAGCCCACCAGAGGTCACATTTCTTGTCAAGTGGTCTCTCCACACAGTTTTCCCTCCAGATTCCTGCAAACTCTTATTTCCCTCCATCCTTTCAGGCATAGCCTGTAGGTTTCTGCCTTCGCCATAACCTGCCCATATCCATTCAAATACTCCTTGTTTTAGACACTTCTCAAATTACCATATTTGAGTGTCATCTTTTTTTTCTGTAGGTATACACATAGTATCTTTTTTACCTTGCTGTTGCATGACATTTTCATGGAAAAACAAATTGCTCTATTTAAAGTGAGGAAAATTATTTTGGCATCAAAGTATCTGAAACTTTGTTGTTGCTTGACTTGAAACATATATATAATTGTCCAATCCCTTCTCCATGTGTAGATATATCCTAAAACCAAGTCAGTAACAAAAGGTTTTTCTGAGCTCTATCTATTCTACCATTGTCAGTTTTCTTTTTGCTCTTAATGGGCGCATGAGTTCTAATAATCTCGACAGTTAGACATCAGTAAGTCATGCCATTTATCTGATTTGTCAATAGACATTTATGAAGCATCTTTATGTGTGTGTGGCATTGAACTAGATGCTGAGAATAAAAAGGTAGAGAAAGATTAACATGATTCCCAGAGTATCACAAAGCAGCCTGTATTCCCACCACAACAATAATAAAATGTGAATACCGGTAATAAATGTAATAATACCTAACACTTACATAGTTCTGAGCACATTAAGACATTTTTATAGTTTGAGTGCTTTATCTGTGTTAACTCACTCAATCTTCCCAACCACCTTATGAAAAGCTACTGTTATTACCTCTATTTGACAAATAAGAAAAAATGTGACAAAGTCAGACTAAATGAATCTGTTCATGTTCACATTGAAATTAAGTAATGGGAGTGGATTTTTAGTCCATGTACTCTGGATACAGAGAAGATATAATAAAAAAAAATGACAAGGAAATGTGCAATAGGAGGGCCTGACTCAGTTGAGATCCAAAGGACAAAAAAGTAGAGAGAAGAGTGTTTCAAAATGGAAAAGCTTGTGCTAAGGTACTCAAATGTCATGACACTATCATTGGAGCAGAAGTTACATAGAAAGGCCAGTCAAAATGGAGTAGTTAAGAAGTAGTCTATACAAGTATATCAGTTAACCGCATGTACTCGTATGTTCTTTGCTGTGTTATTCACGATTACAAAGATATGAAATCAACCTAGGTGTCCATCAGTGGTGGATTCGATAAAGAAAATGTGGTACACATAGGTACCAAGGAACACTACACAGTCATAATAAAGAATGAAATTATGCCCTTTGGAACAGCATGGATTAAGCTGGAGGCCATAATCCTAAGTGAATTAATGCAGGAACAGAAAACCAAATACCACATTTTCATTAGTGAGTAAGAGCTGAACATTGAGTATACATAGACATGTAGATGGAAACAACAGACACTGGGGACTAAGAGGAGGGAGAGAAGTGGGGAAGGGTTGAAAAACTACCTGTGAGGTCCTATGCTAACTATCTGGATGACAGGATCCATACCCGAAAACTCAGCATTATGCCATGTATCTATGTAACAGTCCTGCACATGTATCCTCCCATATCTCAAGAGCTAAAATTTATTTAAAAAATAAATTTTGAAAACCTGAAAAAATATATCAGTCACTGACTTTATTGCCCTGATTGATACACATTAATGGCAACTTCACTTGTTGGGAAATGGCTACAGGACTTCAATTTAAAACTTTGATTGTCAACCTTTTGTGTTTTCAGGATACTTAAAAAAAAAACTGGATTATTTAATGGCACTCTTGTTGAAATTAAAGCATAAAAAAGTTATAGAATATTGAGGACACATTCCCACACTTATTGAATTAGTTGTTTGTGATTTGAGAAGAACTAAAAAACTCTTTACTATACTGATCATATTCTCTGATATAGTCATAATGCAAATTTCTTACAATTTCTGGCATATAGGACATCTTTCTTTAACACTAGCATGCTTTTACAAGAAACCTTATCACTTCTTTGCAGCAACTTGTTTCCCAACCCACTGAGTATGCAATGTTCTGCCAGAGACATCACTGTAAGAGTATGTCATGTCAAATGTAGCAAAAATTGGTTTTATATGGTATCAGGTATAAAGTGCTTTTGAGGACCGTTTCTTGCTTCCCTGAGAATGCTGACAAGCAGAGTAAACTAAGTGCTCCAATTTCTAGGTTCAGAAAATTACCCATTGTAGTCAGCTTCTGCAGGGCCCGCTAGGAAAGGGCACAGCAAAAACACCATTTCTGAAAACCCCAATCCCCTGGACCACATCTAGAGGACAACAGAAGGTAAGAGGGGGAATTCTCAAAATTGTAGTTCTCCGTAATTCCACCCCTTCATGTCAAGAGGAGGAGAAACGCATTGAATTCTCTCTCATCCCTGCCTTTTACAGATAGTCCTGGAGTACAGAGAAAAGGAAAAGAAAAAAACAGCTAAGGTGCCAGAGAAAATTACCAAAGCAGCCTGTATTCCCTCACAAATCAAATGTATAACATGGAACTCACCTGACACATCATCTTGTCAGTGCTCCAACGGTCATACCCACAAAGAAAAGGGACCCAGGCGACAAGAGGGTGGAGGGTAGATTGTTCTGAGACCAGGATAAGGTGATGTTGAGGACTTTAAGACAAAAGTGTGAAATTTTCATAATTGGATTGCATCACAGAAATAATCACACCAGCCTATATTTTTCGCCAAAAATGAATGAAAAGAAAATTATGTCTGTTCTAGGCAAATGGAGGTCAAAGGCTGCTCTAGATCCAGAATGTAATATTCAGACTTAATCTATATCAAGATTCATGTTTGTGCATAACTGCATTGAAACTCCTGGCTCAAACTGACTTACTTTCCTAACATTAACATTTGAGAGCCCATTTGTAAAATGACTTAGTGTAATGCACTGTGGATGATCAATCAAGAGTCAGTAGTCTATGTTCTTATCGGATAAAACAATAATATTGCTTATTTGTGTACAATTGTGTAAGAAATTTCACTTAGACATGAGTGCTAAGAGAAACTACAATCCTTCCTAAAAAACAGGCATATCATTTGATGTTTTATAAAATTATCTGTTTGTGTGGGATAGTAGGAAGTTTTGTTTCAGGCTTGCTTTAGGCTTTCTCAAAGTTACTGTTATGTTTAACATATTTGCCTTCTTTCGATTGCAATGCCTTTGTCATATTTTATGTTAACATTTTGTGTCGACCTATCTAGCCTATCTATCTTCCTAAGCTATCTATCTATCTATCATCTATCTATCTCTCTATCCTATCATCTATATTATACCAAAATCTTCTTGCAAATGTTGATGTCTAAATAAATTTAATAATGTTTATTAGATACCCTTCATTTTTTATTGATTTGGTCACCTATTATCCATAGAACTTGGAAATATATTTGTAGATAAAGTTACAGATGTATAGATAGATTGATAGAGAGATAATGCAGTTATATAAAAGTATATATATATACAAAATTTTAATCATATAAATATGTAACCACACATATACTGATTTTAGTAAATTTCTTTTGACTTTTTATTTTCTAATATGAACAAAAAGACTTGGTGATGATGGCGTCTGAATCTGTGTACCCAAATATAATCTCACAACTCCAAGTTCGCAACACAGTTGGAAACATCATTTATCTACCGAATTCTTCTGTTGGTGTTTTTCTCCCAGGGAAGCAGAGACAATAAAGAGTTTGCTGCTTTTAATGTTTCTTCTTTTTATGCTTATCATAGTGCTCTGCTTTTAGCAAACATCCTGATATACTAAAAGTTTGCTTCATATTTAACCTTAAAAGTTTCCTTGGTAAGCTTGTCTTAAAAACTTGCCCTGGAATTATAAAAATGCGATTCAAACATCTATTTGTGCTTCTCTCTTTTTTTCACTTCAACTGAAAATATACTTCCTCTAAAATGTACTTTTGCAATAGGAATATATTACCGATGATGGAAATAAATTTCCATGTAAATTCATATTGTCCTTCTACATAGTGAAATGACAGCTTTTTGGAAGTCACGTGCACATAGCTCCCCGGGGAATCTCACATCTATTATCCATTTCAGGTTTTGTGAGACTTTCATGTCAATGTCCATACCCTTCACTTTAGATAGATCTCTCAGTCTCTTGGTACTACCCATGCACTTTGCATCACCCAGCGGTTTATCTAAGACTCCTCCTGAGTAGATGACACAGTAATATGTGACTAGTAATTGAATTTTTGACATATGCAAAAATGTTGTAAAATAAATAAGAGAGAAAGTGCCTTAAATAGATATCTAAAAGAAGGGAACAGATGGCCTCTTTGTGAAGATGTTTGGATAAACCCAAAAAATGTCAAACAGATGGTTCATACGTATGGGGTAGGTTGACAATGGAACCTGAAGCTAGGGGGGCATAATGCACAGAGCTCCAGCTTTTCCTAAAAAACTGAAGTTTGAAGTATAAGAGGAAAGCATTACAGACTACATGAAAACACAGACAAGCTATTAAAAATGTGGCACACTCAATTCGTCTTCCTGGAAACCTCCATTTACATTTTATTGTTTGATCCAGAAATAAATAACTTACATTCAAAGATTAAGAAAAATTTTAAATGGGAGGACTACAGGGTAGATAAAATTTAAATATTTCAACTGGTATCCAACTGCTTTGCCTTGTTTTATTTGCTTTACAAATTAAACCTTAAGAACGTTTAAAATAAACTGGCTCATTTCTCCCTATAGGTATATATTACTATTTCTACTCTTATAAAACATATAGCTTTTTTTTTTTTTTTTTTTAGAACAAATGGAGTCATTGAGCTCTCTCTTCTTTTAGGTAGCACTTTCCATGTTGAATAATTCTCAATACAGGAAACAAACATGTTTTCTTTTTAAAAATAATCACATAGGCAGGTCTTGAATAATTTACCATACACGATGCAGTATTAGACAGATTTAAGCGTCCATCCTGCCCACTTCCCTCTTACTTTTACTTTAAATCTTAATTCTATTCTGATTTTTAGTAGTAATCATTGTTATTGTTTCAACACACATATATTCTGTCATTTTCTCTGATTTACATGTGTTCAAATTCACATATATGGATTTTATTAAAGCCTTAATTTAATAATTTTTGTTTACATACATTTTTTCTGTTAACAATATCTTAGGGATTTATAGAGATATTGCTCTCATTTTGATTAAGAACTACATAACATTTCATAAAATGAAAGTACCATAATCTATTTGTGGAAAATGTAGCTTGTTCCATTAAAAAAAATCTATTACCCACCATGCTTCATCATGCATACATGAAGAGATATATTTATGGTCATATGTAGAAAAATAAAAACAGAAATATTGAGTGAAATTAAAAATATGCAACCTTTGCAAGATTTCTAATAGATGCTAGCAAATTGCATTTAACAAATTATTTTCTTACCAAGACTACAGGAAAACATCATAACTCGATCTCCTACCAGAAATGAATATCAAATTAATCTTGATTTTACAAGTATTAGTATAATTTTCCAAATATTAGTATCATAAGGGCTGTTAGTTAATAACAACAACTGAGTATAATTTGAGCTGTTAGAAAATTATTTTCTTATATCTGATGTAAGATTTCCCTTTAATATCGATCTACTGATCTTAGCTCTACTCTTGGGAATCAATGAGAAAACAGTTCTATTTGTATACGTAACAATTTCTCCACATCCTTAAGACAGCCATGATGTCTCTTTGAAATGTTGTCTTTTAAGACTACAGTTTCTTTTATGTTTCATTAGAAAAACTTGTTTATCATTTCAGTGTCTCTCCTGTAAAGCATTCTGGTTTTTTGGTTTAGCATGCAAAAATAATATTCAGAAATATAAAGTAGTCATATGGTAAGAGACTGAATAGATTGCTAAGGCCCTATATTAAGAGCCATCAGGATGTTATCTGTGTCTTCTGTGCTTACCCACCTCAAAGAGATCTGAATAATATGATGCAAATTTTAAGGGATTGCATCTCTTTTTCTCAAGACCTGATCCATGTATGTGTGTTGCCTTTACAATTTAGGTAAGAAGGTTGCTACTCAGGGCTGTTCTTTATCCCCATTTCTCCCATCACCCCTCACCAGAAACTATATTAATTATGCACATAGATTAAAACTGCCAGATTTTATTTCAGTTCTACTCCACTTGCTCTTTGGAGGCCAACTTCCCTTATTTCAACCCATCCTTTTTGTTTCTTCCTAGCTGCTGTCATTTTCCTCCCATATTTTTTCCATTAATCTCCATACTGTTCATAGGTGTTTAGCATGCTATTCCATTGTAATTAACGTCTCTGAGTTATGAAAGAGAGCATATTTATCTCTGTTTCACTTAAATGTGCTTTATCCCTGAGTAGCATGACATGTGAAAAGATTGACATGGTGGATTTGGAAATGGAAATGAGACCCATAATTCTTTGCAGCAAATATGCCTCATTCTAAATTTAAAAACTCTTTTATTTTAGATTCCAATTGTATCCTAAAATAAATTTAGGTTCGACAGACATTTTAGTAAGTGTCTGCTTTGGGTCAGGCATAATGCCAGGAACTCTCACACTGCATTGCTATGTTAACAAAACTTATTAAGTATATGAGAGTGAAACTGTGGAATGAAAACTGCACTTCATATCAGAGAGAAAAGAAACGACTTATACTTTACAAATTAAAATACATAAATACTAATATTTTACATGTGAATGCTTTTGGATTTCAAACTGCTTGTATACATTAGATCAAATGATACTAATGAAATATGGTTGAATATTAATAGTTTCACTTTTAGATAAGAAAAAATTTACTGTTACAGATGCTAACATCCTTGCCACTATCCTACAGCTATTCAATGATATTACCAGGGTTAGGATTCTGGTATTTTTCTTTCTCTCGGGCTTTCAAGAGGCTGGCAAATCACTTCTTATTTTTGATTTCCTTATCCCAGGAGTCTTCATAATCAACAGAAACAGCAACTGAAGTTCTCTAATTATTAGTATGCATAGGTTTTCATTATTTTTTTAACAAAATAAATATATTTTGCTGAAACTTTCTAAAATCTTTGTAATTTTCCTTAGTAAATCAGGTAAAAAAGCATTGTGCCTTTTTTTGCCCAAGATAATTCTGTATTTTCATGAAGTTGGCTTTTTTCAGTGCTTATTTTGCTGAGCTCATAGTCTATACATCTTTGTTAAATAAATGAATATAGAGCTTCTATTTTTCATAAATAATTTAAAGCATGGTCCCAAACTGACCTATCTGTATATTTTATCACCTCAAGCCCCAATATTCTGATGGTATTTACTAAGTACCCATTTGATTATAGCACCATATTTCCTGCATGTATATTTTTATTCAGTATTTTGCACATTGTAGGAAAAAATAAATACATTAAAAATACCAACTGTTGAAGATGGCCGCTTAGGAGGAAGTCGGGATTGCAGCTCCGAGAGAAGGTGCAGACGGTGAGTGGACGCCGCATTTCCAGACGGATTTTTACTGCCCACAGACCAGGAGATTCACAGGAGGAGAAGCCCCACGGGTCGCCAGCGCCCCTAGTTTGAGCAGCGTGGCCGCTCAGCCTACGCCCTGGGGTGGGGGGCAGTGGCTTCTTATGCAGAGCGAGAGAGACAGAGTTCTCTCTGAGCCAGCAAGGGGAGCTGAAGCAGGGAGTCAAGCCAGGAGACCCCCGGGCAAGGGCGCGCCACGAAATACAGAGCCGCTGCTTCGGCTGACGCAGCGGCACACAGGGCAGCGGATTTTAACTGCCCACAGACCAGGAGATTCACAGGTGGAGAAGCTCCATGGGTTCCCAGCACCGCTGGTTGGACTGGAGCAGCCGCTCGGCCTGCACCGGGGGCAGGGAGCAGTGGCTCCTTGAGCAAAGTGAACGAGACTGTGTCCCCTCTGGGCCAGCAAGGGGAGCTGAGGCAAGGAGGCAAGCCAAGAGATTCCCAGGCAAAGAGGGTGCCACTGGAAACACGCCTGAACTCGGGAAGGTCCAGCACTGTGGGGGAGGGGCGTCCTCCATCGGGAAACACCCAGCAGTTCCCAGGGCAATTTGCTGTAACCAAGACAACCCACCACTACAGAGACTCCGTCACTACAGGGGCGGACCAGCATAGCGGAAGCAGTTCTAACTACACCCATATAAACAGGACTGCAGGGAAGCTCACTGGGAAGCTGGGCGGAGCCCACAGCAGCTCAGCGAAGCCTCTGCAGGCTGAGTGTGACTAGACTGCCATCTTGTGGGCAGGGAAAACGGTAGCAACACAGCTGAAAAGCATAAAGCCCTAACTCCCTGGGCCAGAACACCTGGGGGGAAGAAAAGGGGGTTTATGAGTTCAGCTGCTGCAGACTTAAAATTACCAAAATCAGAAAGACAGCAACTACAAAGTCAATAGGTGGATAAATCCACAAAGATGGGAAGAAACCAGCACAAAAAGGATGAAAACACCCAAAACCAGAACACCTCTCCTCCTACAAGGGAGCATAACTCCTCACCAGCATGGGAACAAGACTGGACGGAGAATGAGTGTGATGAAATGACAGACTCAGCTTTCAGAAAGTGGATAATAAGAAACTTCCGTGAGCTAAAAGAACATGTTCTAACCCAATGCAAAGAAACTAAGAACCTTGAAAAAAGACTTGATGAATTGCTAATGAGAATGGACAACTTAGAGAGGAATATGAGTGAATTGATGGAGCTGAAAAACACAACACGAGAACTTCGCGAAGCATGCACAAGTTTCAACAGTCAAATTGACCAAGCAGAAGAAAGGATATCAGAAGTCGAAGATCAACTCAATGAAATAAAACGAGAAGGGAAGATTAGAGAAAACAAGGTAAAAAGGAATGAACAGAGTCAACAAGAAATATGGGACAACATGAAAAGACCTAATCTACGTTTGATAGGGGTACCTGAATGTGACGAAGAGAATGCATCCAAGCTGGAAAATACTCTTCAGGATATTATCCAGGAAAACTTCCCCAACCTAGCAAGGCAGGCCAATATTCAAGTCCAGGACATACAGAGAACACCACAAAGATATTCCTCTAGAAGAGCAACCCCAAGGCACATAATCATCAGATTCACCAGGGTTGAAATGAAGGAGAAAATACTAAGGGCAGCCAGAGAAAAAGGTCAGGTTACCCACAAAGGGAAACCCTTCAGACTCACAGCAGATCTCTCAGCAGAAACCCTACAGGCCAGAAGAGAGTGGGGGCCGATATTCAACATCCTTAAAGAAAATAACTTTCAACCCAGAATTTCATATCCAGCCAAACTAAGCTTCATAAGTGAAGGAAAAATAAAATCCTTTGTGAACAAGCAAGTACTCACAGATTTCATCACCACCAGACCAGCTTTACAAGAGCTCCTGAAGGAGACACTACACATAGAAAAAAACAACCAGCACCAGCCACTCCAAAAACACACGAAATGGTAAAGAACAGCAACACAATGAAGAATCTGCATCAACCAATGGGCAAAACAGCCAACTAGCATCAAAATGACAGGATCAAACTCACACATAACAATATTAACCCTAAACGTAAATGGACTAAATGCCCCAATCAAAAGACACAGACTGGCAAATTGGATAAAAAGCCAAAACCCATCAGTGTGCTGTATCTAGGAAACCCACCTCACATGCAAGGATACACAAGGGCTCAAAATAAAGGGATGGAGGAAGATTTACCAAGCAAATGGAGAGCAAAAAAAAGCAGGAGTTGCAATTCTCATCTCTGATAAAATAGACTTTAAAGCAACAAAGATCAAAAGAGACAAAGAAGGACACTACATAATGGTAAAAGGATCAATGCAACAAGAAGAGCTAACGATCCTAAATATATATGCACCTAATACAGGAGCACCCAGATACATAAGGCAAGTTCTTAAAGACTTGCAAAGAGACTTAGACTCCCACACAATAATAGTGGGAGACTTCAACACACCATTGTCAATATTAGACAGATCAATGAGACAGAAAATTAATAAGGATATCCAGGACTTGAACTCAGACCTGGAACAAGCAAACCTAATAGACATTTACAGAACTCTCCACCCCAAATCCACAGAATATACATTCTTCTCAGCACCACATCACACCTACTCTAAAATTGACCACATAATTGGAAGTAAATCACTCCTCAGCAAATGCAAAAGAACAGAAACCATAACAAACAGTCTCTCAGACCACAATGCAATCAAGTTAGAACTCAGAATTCAGAAGCCAACCCAGAACCGCACAGCCTCATGGAAAATGAACAACTTTCTCCTGAATGTTGACTGGATAAACACTGAAATGAAGGCAGAAATAAAGATGTTCTTCGAAACCAACGAGAACGAAGACACCACATACCAGAATCTCTGGGACACATTTAAAGCAGTCTCTAGAGGAAAATATATAGCAATAAGTGCCCACATGAGAAGAAAGGAGAGAACTAAAATTGACACCCTATCGTCAAAATTGAAAGAGCTAGAGGAGCAAGATCAAAAAAACTCAAAACCTAGCAGAAGACAAGAAATAACTAAGATCAAAGCAGAACTGAAGGAGATAGAGACACGAAAAACCCTATGAAAAATCAATAAATCCAGGAGCTGTTTTTTTGAAAAGATCAACAAAATAGACAGACCACTATCCAGACTAATAAAAAAGAAAAGAGAGAATAACCAAATAGATGCAATAAAAAATGATAAAGGGGATATCAGCACAGATGCCACAGAAATTCAGACCATCATCAGAGATTATTACAAACAACTCTATGCACATAAATTAGAAAACCTGAAAGAAATGGATAAATTCCTGGACAGTAGCCTCCTCCCATGCCTAAACCAGGAAGAAGTCGAAACCCTGAATAGACCAATAACAAGGTCTGAAGTTGAGGCAGCAATTAAGAGCCTACCACCCAAAAAAAGCCCAGGCCCAGATGGTTTCACAGCCGAATTCTACCAGACATACAAAGAGGAACTGGTACCATTCCTACTGAAACTATTCCAAATAATCCAAAAAGAGGGAATCCTTCCCAAATCATTTTATGAGACCAACATCATCCTAATACCAAAACCCGGCAGGGACTCAACAAGAAAAGAAAACTACAGGCCAATATCCATGATGAACATAGATGCAAAAATCTTCAATAAAATACTGGCAAGCCGATTACAGCAGCACATCAAAAAGCTTATCCACCATGATCAAGTAGGATTCATCCCGGGGATGCAAGGCTGGTTCAATATACGCAAGTCTATAAATGTAATTCACCACATAAACAGAACCAAAAACAAAAACCACATGATTATCTCAATTGATGCAGAGAAGGCCTTCGACAAAATTCAACAGCCCTTTATGCTAAAAACTCTCAATAAACTAGGTATCGACGGAATGTATCTCAAAATAATAAAAGCTATTTATGACAAACCGACAGCCAATATCATACTGAATGGGCAAAAACTGGAAGCATTCCCTTTGAAATCGGGCACTAGACAAGGATGCCCTCTCTCACCACTCCTATTCAATATAGTACTGGAAGTTCTAGCCAGAGCAATCAGGCAAGAAAAAGAAATAAAGGGTATTCGACTAGGAAAGGAGGAAGTCAAATTGTCTCTATTTGCAGACGACATGATTGTATATCTAGAAGACCCTATCACCTCAGCCCAAAATCTCCTGAAACTGATAAGCAACTTCAGCAAAGTCTCAGGATACAAAATCAATGTGCAAAAATCACAAGCATTCCTATACACCAATAACAGACTTAAAGAGAGCCAAATCAAGAACGAACTGCCATTCACAATTGCTACAAAGAGAATAAAATACCTAGGAATACAACTAACAAGGAATGTAAAGGACCTCTTCAAGGAGAACTACAAATCACTGCTCAATGAAATAAGAGAGGACACAAACAGATGGAGAAACATTCCATGTTCATGGTTAGGAAGAATTAATATCATGAAAATGGCCATACTGCCCAAAGTAATTTACAGATTCAACGCTATCCCCATCAAGCTACCAATGACCTTCCTCAGAGAACTTGAAGAAACCACCTTAAACTTCATATGGAACCAAAAGAGAGCCCGCATAGCCAAGTCAATTCTAAGCAAAAAGAACAAAGCGGGAGGCATCACACTACCAGACATCAAACTCTACTACAAGGCTACAGTAATCAAAACAGCATGGTACTGGTACCAAAACAGAGATATAGACCAATGGAACAGAACAGAGGCGTCGGAGGCGACACAACATATCTACAACCACCCGATCTTTGACAAACCTGAAAAAAACAAGCAATGGGGAAAGGATTCCCTGTTCAATAAGTGGTGTTGGGAAAACTGGCTAGCCATATGCAGAAAGCAGAAACTCGACCCCTTCCTGACACCTTACACTAAAATTGACTCCAGATGGATTAAAGACTTAAACATAAGACCTAACACCATAAAAACACTAGAAGGTAACCTAAGCAAAACCATTCAGGACATAGGCGTAGGCAAGGACTTTATGACCAAAACACCAAAAGCATTGGTAACAAAAGCCAAAATAGACAAATGGGACCTAATCAAACTCCACAGCTTCTGCACGGCAAAAGAAACAGTCAATAGAGTGAATCGGCAACCAACAGAATGGGAAAAAATTTTTGCAGCCTACCCGTCTGACAAAGGGCTGATATCCAGAATTTACAACGAGCTAAAAAAGATTTACAAGAAAAAAACAAACAAGCCCATTCAAAAATGGACGAAGGATATGAACAGATACTTTACAAAAGAAGACATACATGAGGCCAACAAACATATGAAAAAATGCTCATCATCACTGGTCATTAGAGAAATGCAAATCAAAACTACATTGAGATACCATCTCACGCCAGTTAGAATGGCGGTCATTAAAAAATCTGGAGAAAACAGATGCTGGAGAGGATGTGGAGAAATAGGAACACTTTTACACTGTTGGTGGGAGTGTAAATTAGTTCAACCACTGTGGAAAACAGTGTGGCAATTCCTCAAGGACCTAGAAATAGAAATTCCATTTGACCCAGCAATCCCATTACTAGGCATATATCCAAAGGCTTATAAATTGTTCTACTATAAGGACACATGCATACGAATGCTCATTGCAGCACAGTTTACAATAGCAAAGACCTGGAACCAACCCAAATGCCCATCGATGATAGACTGGACAGGAAAAATGTGGCACATATACACCATGAAATATTATGCAGCCATTAAAAACGAGGAGTTCACGTCCTTTGTAGGGACATGGATGAACCTGGAAACCATCATTCTCAGCAAACTGACACAAGAACACAAAATCAAACACCACATGTTCTCACTCATAGGCGGGTGTTGAACAAGGAGAACACATGGACACAGGGAGGGGAGCACTATACACGGGGGTCTATTGGGGGGGCAGGGGAGATAGCAGGGGGTGGGGAGTTGGGCAGGGATAGCATGGGGAGAAATGCCAGATATAGGTGAAGGGGAGGGAGGCAGCAAATCACACTGCCACGTATGCACCTATGCAACAACCTTGCATATTTTTCACATGTACCCCAAAACCTAAAATGCAATTAAAAAAATAAAATAAAATAAAATAAAATAAAAAAGAAAACGGAGACTTAGACCAGCTTAGTAATAAACCTAAAATTTAACCTTGAATAAATGTTAGATTCTGAGTCAAACTCTTCTGACTCCTATACCTAAACTTTTTTATTAATATGATCATTCATGTGTACACTTTTTATTATATAAAACAATAACAATAAAAAGTATTACAGTCCTTCTCATAAAAAAAAAATACCAACTGTTTTATTTCTTCCAGTATATCTTTTTCTATACTGATATAGTTCATAGCTTTATAAATTCTAATAGCTACATTTTTTTCATTCTCTTAATAAACTCTTTTGATTAAACATTTTGCAATTGTTGAACTTCATAGTTAATTTTTTTTTTTTGAGATGGAGTCTTGTGCTGTCTCCCAGGCTGGAGTGCAGTGGCACAATCTCAGCTCATTGCAACTTCCGCCTCCTGGGTTCAAGAGATTCTCCTGCCTCAGCCTACTGAGTAGTTGGGACTACAGGCGCCCACAACCATGCACAGCTAATTTTTGTATTTTTTAGTAAAGATGGGGTTTCACCATATTGGCCAGGCTGTTGTCCAACTCTTGACTTTGTGATCTACCCACCTTGGCTTCCCAAAGTGCTGGGGTTACAGGCGTGAGTCACTGCACCTGGCCTCATAGTTGATTTTTTAAATCAGGGACTCAAAGTTTGGATTTCAACTACAGTAAATGTAGGTTACATACCCTTTTTCCTTTTTTTGCTTATTTTTAGTTCCTTATATGAAAACTGTTATTGATATAACCTCAAAAAACTTGCATGTGTCTTAGGTATGTTGATATAAATTTACAGCAGTGTTATTGTCATTTAATATTTTAGGGCAAAGGACAGTTTGTATCCTTATATCTTTGTTCTTTCTTTTGTAATTACAAAATGTCTTCTGAAAGTAAAAACATGGCCAATAGGTCTAAAGGCCCTTTAATTATCTTTTGGAATATCATTCCTGAATTGAGCTGTGTGCAGTATCAAAGAATTGGGCTTTTCATTAGTCAGGATGTTTGTCCTCAATTGTTTCTTAATGATGGTTCTTGCATTGCTGGAATTTTCTGTTTCTCCTGATGTATTTATCAACCAGGGATTGACATTGACTCATTCTATTTTTGAGGTATGTTTCTTCTGCAGGAATAAGCTACATAGGCAATTAAGCCATTTTTCTAATTTGCCTTTTAAATATGCATAATGTGTAACAACCCTTTTTATTCCTGCCACTTCAATTTTGCCTTTTGAAAATACCAATAATATCTTTCTCAACAATTTCTTAGTTTACTACAGGCTTTCTTTATTATTTTATATTCTATTTTAGTGGTCATTTTTTTTCTTTGATTTATTTAATTATGCTTTTTATGTAGTTATTCAAAAAAGTAGTTTGTCTAGTATGAATATTTTTGGAAAATTTTGTTGATTTCTTTATTATTTTTTGTGTTTGTCTTATTTGGAGCTGACATCCCAGCCTTGTTTCTCTCTTACTTTGTTAATATTTTTGAAATCTCTCACTGACACTTATTATTTAATTTTTCTTTACTATGTAACTATTTTTTTTAACTTAATTATTTTAAGTTTAAGGGTAACTGTGCAGGTTTGTTGCAGAAGTGAACTTGTGTCTTGGGAGTTTGTTGTAAAGATTATTTCACTACCCAGGTAATAAGCCTAGTGCCCTGTATAATTATTTTTCATATTATTTTCTTGAGTATAAAAAGTGGTAAAATATACTCCATTTATATGAATATTCCATGTCTTTCAACTTTAGTAGAATTTATGCTTATTAATAGCTTTCTTTTCCTATATCACTGGCAATGGAATAAAACCAAACATCTGTTTCTTTGTTGCTATCAGCATATTTAGGAATTGACAGAATCGTTTGATTGAAAATTCTCTAAATATGATCACAGTGCTTTATGGATTTTCATCTTTTTTTAACAACGTAAATATGGATTACATTCACCTTATAATCATGTATTTGTGAGTCAAGCAGATATACCAGGACTTAGATGGTTCTCAAAAGAGACTCCATTTTGCAATCTAATACTCATATAGAGGAAAAGAATTTAAACTATTTTCAGAAAAAAATGGCTTTCCATACAATGTGTCATGTTCTTTGCATTTATTCTGGTTTTAAGTTTTTTTAATATTTAGAATGAAGATGTTATTACTTTTCTCACCAAGTTATACTAGAGGATGTTTAGGAGGATTAGATAAAATAATGCATGTTAAAGATTTTACTTTATGGTTTATATACTATTAGTATTATGCTTATTTTATACATTGCCATTACTTTATCATAAAACAACAAAAATGCAGTGGGGGCTATCGTTTTCTAGATATGATTTGCTAACTACATTGTCCTGAATGATTTCTGTGATCAAGAAAAAGTACAGTGAATGGAATTGCAAACATCAATTCTGGTAGTGTACACAGGCTTCTGTAAGTGAGGAAAATCCTTCGATACTTACTGGCCTTCAAATTCTTCTTCAAGACAGGTGTATAATAGGCTATTGCCATATTTCAATTTTCTCCCCAACAATTATTCACATTAGTTTCTAAACCTAAAATGTCTTTTGGTGTGGTCTTAATTTTAATGTGAACTGGCTTAGAGGTCAGATATTAATTGCCAATAATATTCCTGAAAAGGCTAAGAAAATAATTTCAAGTAAACATTCCACCTAATCCAATAAGTCTTTGTTCTTCATCATGCCAAATGTCTTTTTGAATAATATTTTTCCTACTCAGTTAGGTATTTTGGTATGTCCTGTAGATACCTCAATTTTAATATAGCCAAAAATCTCTATCATTTCCTCTCTCCAAACTGTTTTTTTCTCTATTATTTTTAATTTTGATTGCTATATCCATATCTACATGCTTTTTTGAAGCTTAAACCCTAAGAATTACTATTGACAATTTCTTTTTTCATTCCCACAATAAACTGATCATGAAATCCTTTTAAATTGACTTCCAAATGCTTCTCAAATCCAAACTCTCCTCTCGTCTCCTTGCCCTTTGTCAATCAATACTTTATTTCAGGTAAACTTTATTCTCTGGCCTATATCTGAACATCCTGACTTGTATCCCTATTCTCAGTTGTTCCTTAATCTTCCATCCCTGGACATCTCATTCAATTCTCTACATAATTCCCAGAGTTACCTACCCATTATATCATTACATCATTTTTATAGGTAAACAGTTTTTGATGCAATATAGTTAGCCATTAGAGAAAAGTGAAGTAAAATAACATGCAAGTATACACTAACTAGAATGGCAAAAGTAAAACCATGCTGACAATATCAAGTGCTGGTAAGTACGTGGAACAACTGGATCTCTCCTGCATTGGTAGTGGGAATGTAAATCGATATATTTATTCTGAAAAACATCTTGGCAGTCTTTTATAAGGTTAACGATATCTTTATCACATGACACAGAAACAAGAATCTTGAGTGTTTATCTCAGACAAATGGAAACTTACATTCATGCAATAAACAGAACACTAAAATGCTTAGGAACTTTATTTGTAATAGCCCTAATCTGGAAAAACCCAATTGGCCTTCAATAAATGAATGAATAAACAAACTGTGGTATATTATTACAGCAGAATACTACTCAGAAATGAAAAAAGAACAAACTATTAATAGACACAATAACTAGAATATATATTTTGAGGCATTTTGCCAAGGGGTAAAAAAGCCTATCTCAATAGGTTACTTACTGTATAAGTCTATTTATATAAAACTCTAGATATGATTAAGTGTAGTGATGGAGAACAGATCAGTTGTTATTAGGCGTTATAGTATGAGGAAGTGGAAGGTTGTGACCATTAAAAGATAATTTTTTATGGTGAAAAAAACGGTACTCTATCCTGATTGTAGTGATACACCAATCTATATAGGTTATAGAATTTATAGCACTATATACTAAGAGAAGAAAATATGACTGAAAAGTAGATGAAATCACAATACCATCTGTAGTCTAGTTAATAGTATTACACCTATATCAATTTTTGGTTTGAATTAATTTCTTTGCTTACAGAGGTTATTTGGGAATCTCTGTATTATTTTATAAACTTGTTTATCCTACACTATTTCAAAATAAAATCTAAAGGGGGAAAAAGGCTTCTACTGATTCATCAAGGCCAAGAGAGAGAAAAATCAAACTTTTACCAAGACGTATAATATAAATCCAAATTGTTTTTAAACTCTGTAATCATCACTCTTCTTCATTCTTGCAAGTAGTTCATATCTTAGCCATTGGGAGTTCGCACATGTGTAGAGAATGCCTTCTTTTACCTCTCAATGACAAATTCCTACTTATCTTTCAATACATGGGCTAAACGCCTCTTCTTTGAGGACCTTCTCCAATCTCAAGTGCTGCTCCTACTCTTTGCTCTTATAACACTCCTCTCATACCTTTCTTAAGAAATGATCGCAATTCATTGTAGTTTTTTTTTTTTTTTTTCTGTTTATGCATCAGTTTCTTTCTTTAGACAGTGATCTGGAGAAATGGTATAGAACTTGCTCTTCCAGGTTCAGTTCAGAGGAGACAATATTGGCTTAATGATTTTATAAACTCAATCTAAAACTGAGCCTAAAATAAATTAATGTTTTACATTAATTGAGCTGTTGCACTTAGGCCTAGTTAATAGAAATATTTTTATTTTCTTCCACTCACAAGGAATGTCTACTTAGCACTGTTGTTTCTGATCTCCATATTTTAGCCATACTAGCAGAATATAAGTGTTTCAAATGTATTTTTTTAAAGCAAGCTTCATGGCTATAATAAACACTAATACCATCTGTGCTTTTCTATAGCCCAGGGAAATTCTATTCTAGAGTTACAGGACATTTTTGAATAGAGTTAGAAATATATACAGTTCCCTTGGAGTCCATAACATTTTGTTTCCCAAATATTATGTTTGTGGCATCTAAAACTTGCTGTTGTGTGCTATTATAGGTGCAATTTAATAACATTTGTTTTATATATAAGCTCTTAGGTCAGGATCTCAGGAAGTCATTTTATATTATGTTGGTTTTATATGATAGAATCACTTTCTAAAAGTGATAATAGTGGAACATGACAGACAGTGGTAATTGGCTATAGAAAACAAAAGCAGAAAAGTTGTATTTTGTATGAAGCAAAGCAAATTATATATTGTTAGATGCCATAACAGTAATAATAGGTTGATATGCCTACTAATTCTAACTTCTTATTCAATCTAGATTTTAAAAATTTTTTCATATTCTTTTTATGATCAGTAAGCCAAAATCTGTTCCTCCTTTTGTAACAGCTTTCTGCTTTACTGTGGACAGCACGGAGTAAATGCAATGAGTTGTAATAATACAATTAACATGATTCACAAAACTTCTAATAACATCCTTGCCAAATTTCATACCCTATATTACAAAGTTCTGCATGAAAAACTTTGACTGTTTTTATAATCCCATTTTATATCCTCTTATTGTGTAGTATAGTCCAGACTTATTGGCCTTGCTGTTCCTCCAACAATCCAGGCTTCTACTGGTTTGGGGACTTTATCTATTTTCTCTGTTCAGGGTATAATGCCTCAAGATTTCACATGTGACTTTTTCTGGTTATTCAGATCTTAGTTAAAGCGTCACTTTCCCAGAGAGGCCTTTTCTGAGTATGCAACTTAAAGTAATCTTATCATAGCGTGTATGCTGGATCTGTCTTATAACAGCTCACTAGGGCTGATGGTATACCTCATTCCATCTATTAGTAGATGGAATGAGGTCATATTAGTAGACTGAAATCAGTCATGTTGGGAATGTTTTCATCACAGAAAATGGCAAATACTGCAACCCAGGGCTTGCTTTGTTTGTTCCTTTTAAGAGAGCTGGTAATTAAACATTTGTCAGCATACTATATTGCCTATTAATATGTGATGCTTTACATTCTCTTCATACTATTATTACAACCTTTTATTTCTCTTCTGAAAACTATTCATATACATCTGTTTCTGGTAGAATTATACATTTTATAAGAACTGATTTCCTACTGTCTTTCCAGTGACTAGAATACTTCTTTCCACATCACAGATTTACAATAAATATTTTTTTGAATGAGTGAATCACTAGGTTAACCTATCTGTTACTCAGTTATGATGATTTTATTAATATTTAACATCCATTAGTTGATTTTTAAAATAAAACACCTATTCTTCTCTGAATGATTTTTAAGTAATGTTTAATGTATATGTATGCTATTTTATTAGTCTCTTTCAATTAGTCAAATGCCCATTTCAAGATATATTGTTAGATTTGTTTTATCCTAACATAAGAACTTCACTCAGAAGAGAGAACTTGTAAATCCTTAAATCAGTTAAGACATCTCTCCAATTCTTTCATGTCAAGGTTAATAATTAAATGTTTAATACCTCTTTAAGCTATTAAGCTAGCAATAAAAATGCAATATTTTAACCCAATTTACTCGATTAAGGAACAATCCCAGATGTGATTTAACATGAAGAATTGCAGCGATCTGCATTCCATTAAAATTTGAATACTAGAAAGAGAATTTTAACCATATTATGTGAAGAAGTTTGTTTACCTCTTTTCTATAAAGAAATATTATCTTCATTATCCTTAAAGCATGTTGATTATCATTAGGTGCTAGGTATACCTAACATAAATTATTGCCTTTTTTCCCTGCAGAGCTGTATACTGATAGCTATTAAATAGCCCATTATCAACTGAAATTCAGAGGGAGGTTTTGTTCTCCTTTTTCTGACATTTTTCTGCTAGTATTTATTTATTTACTTATTTTCATCAATATGACCATGACCTTGGTGTTAAAATCAGTAATATATACAGAAAATTCGTTTGGAATGCCATAGTTACAATTAAGTTCTAAAAATTTATGTTTATTAAAGTATAAAATATTTTTGTTATTACTCTTTTAACTTTTCCTAAAGAGATGTGTGAGCATGATATGTAAGGTAACAGGCCAAAATTTTCTTTAAGAATATTGCTTAGCCCTCACATCGTCTTCTAGACTCACCATAATCGAATTGAGAACTGCAATCATTTGATGGTTTGAGGACTTAACAAGAAAAGAAAATATTGAAAATCAGATGTCCTACATTAAGTGTTTTATCTTCTAAAGAAATATTTCATCTTTTATGTTAAGTACCTCCAAAGTATGATGTTGTTAAAGTGAACACATACGTGCACAAATCAGAGCTTTGATATAGCACTGAGAAACTACAGGTGGATCCTGATTGTGAAGCATCTGATGAAGTGTTTCACCTTTTGTTTTTAGGTCCACAACTGCTGAAATGTAACTCTTAGCTCATGCACTGGGAGTAATGAACTTCACTAGGAAATCATTGTTCTTTATGGTGAGTCACCACAGCACAAAACTGCAATTACTGTTTAGTACTAGACTCTGATAGATGCTGTGGAGAACTTGACTAGAAGTAGGAGGATCTTTTACTACACGGAAAAAACAAATCAATCTAACTTAGAAAGGATAAAATTTACATGGATAATAAAGAAAGGAAGAAGAAGATGAGTGATAAATTAGTAAGAAAATAACAGTAAGGATCATTGTATCAATATGCCACAAACAGGAATTCCTAAAATGGAAGAGAGAAAAATATGGCAGAAGGATTTTTTGATTTGAGATTGTATTTTTTAAAAAAATTATAAAGCTTAGTCTGGATTCCAACCTGTAAATAAAATTAGGAGCAAAGGTATGATTAATATGTTCATGGAATATAATTATCAAGAGAGCACAAACATTTGTGTATGGAGAACATAGAAAAGAGAGAACTTGCTAACAAGAGTCACATTAAAGAAGCTTCAGAATGTGAAGATCAGCAACGAGAAGGAAGAGGTGGGAAAGAGAGGCTTTACGAAGGAATGAAATGAGAATCATCACATTTAGTGATGTATCTGTATTTAAATGTACGTACATTTATTTATATTTGAACTTAACTGAGTTTTCTAGTAAAATTATTTAATAAGGATTGTGCTATAGGCCAACTCAGTTATGAGCTTAGAGGGATTCTGAGAACTCTTCAATAGATTATTTACTTACAGATTGTCAGTAGTTTCTAAACATTTTTAAATGCACATCTCTGTAAGTAATAACATTTTGAGTAAGTAAACTTCAGTATTTTATATGTTTATTTATATGTACACAATTTTTCTAACATAATGTACAATTTAAAATACCTAGTAAAATTGATGAGATAAGATAAATGGAAACAGAATTTTTAATGAGTTATTTCTACCAGAGCAGATCATTTTTGTATGCATCCCAATTTGGATACTACAGAGTTTGATTTGGCATTACTTAAAAGGAGTTTTGTTTATTCATTTCATTGTTACCAAGAATAGGAAATATAACACAGAGGCTCCCCTCCTAGAATTATAACTAAGTTTAGCATATTATCAAACAATTGTTTATCTCTGAAAAAATACTAATCACTTCTTGTATTAATGAGACTTTATCCAATTTAATTTTATATATTGAATAAGGTTGGGTATTCATTAGAACACGTCATGACAGGCTAACATTTGTATTTATTAATAATATAGTAGATATTGGTTTTTTTTCTTCTGAACAACAGGCATTCTATTTTCTAACCATTTTTTTTCATTTCACGTGATTTTGATGAGGCTATAAATTATAGGACACTGCTCTTTCAGCTTAGTATAATTTTGGCACAAAGTATGCATGTAATAACTGGTAAAAATTATTTCTATTATTGTAGTTATTACTACTACTTTAGTTATGGGTATTAATTGGGATTTGTTGAGAGCCCCATATTTGCTCTATGGGATAAACCAAAGTTGATGAACTCTTTCTGTAAAGGGCCAGATAGTCCATGTTTTAGGCTTTGAGGACATTATGTTCTCTGCCATAACTACTTAACTCTGCTATTGTAACACAAATGCAGCCAGACAATACATCAACAAATGAATGTGGTTTTGTTCTAATAATACTGCAGCTGTGAAAATGGAGATGGATTTAACTTGAGGGCCATAGTTTGCCAAACCTCAGAAAAAAGCAAATAAAATTTACTGAATACCAATCTGTATAAATGTATAGCTAGTGTTTTAATACATAAATATGCATATAGTTATTCATTATATAACAATATTTAGTTCAATAATGGTCTGCATATACCATGGTGGTCTCATAAGAATGTAATACCATATTATTACTGTACCTTTTTTATTTTGACATGTTTAGATACCAAATGCTTACTGTTGTGTTACAATTGCCTACAGTATTTGGAACAATCACAAGTTGTACAGGTTTGCAGCCAAGAGCAATAGACTCTATACCATATAGCCTAGGTGTGTAATAGGTTATATCATGCTGGTATACAGAGAGTGTAAGTACTTTCTATGATGTTCCCACAACAAATCACCTAAGGATTCATTTCTCAGAACATTTCCCTGTTGCTAAGTGATGCAAGACTACATTCATATCTGAAACTATAAATAACTTTGAAGTATAAATAGAGTGGTTGCTTTCTGGTATTTAAAAACAATTTTAACTTTGTAGGCTAAGAGAATAAGAAAATTTGCTGACTTCTTTCAATATTTCTTCTGCTTTCATTATGAACTGAATGCTTGTATCCCCCTGATATTTATATGTTAAAGCCTAATCCCTGATATGATGACATTTGGAGTTAGATCCTTTAGAGGTAATTAGGTCATGAGAGTGGGGCACTTATTAATGGTATTAGCCCCCTTATAAGAAAACATAGGATAGAGTTTGCTTCCTCTTTCTCTTTTTCCACCATGTGACGAAGCCATGGAAGAAGGTGATCATCAGAATGCAACCATGCTGACAGCCTGCTTTCAGAATTTCAGCCTCTAGAACTTAAGAAATACATTTCTGGTGTTTAAGCTACCCATTAATTTGTTATAGCAGCCTGAACCAACTAAGTCAGCCTTCATTTTTTGTTTCTGTATGATTTACTGATTTTGTTTTGTGCTTCACAAAGATTCACATAAAACATTGATCCTGACCAGTAGTTCACATGCAGTTTATCAATTTCCTGTAGCAGAGCTAATCAACTAATTGCAAACTCTCCTTGCCTTTCTATTCTAGTAGGTCTAAGTTTGATCTGTAAAGTGTACTTTCTATGTCAACTTTAATTTTCCTATGCTCTTTTTGAATGTCTTTGAAACTATATAAACACATGTAATATTTCAACATTGTGGTTTATTCTAATCTTTGAAAAGCCTATTATTCTGATGCATTTTTCAAAATACTCTTCTTAATTACAGTGGTGCTATAAGTTCTATAAACTTCCTTTTATTAGGCAAGGAAAAAAAAAACCCTCTCTTCTTGGTAGAGGGTTTCCAAGTTAATTCATTGGTAGTAAACATTTTTTTTTCCCCTATGGTTAAACTGACATACTCACTGATTGCTCTTTTCTTACTTTTCATCCTTAACCATCCAATAACTTGGATTTTCTTGTGGTCTCTGAAGGATATTCTGCTAAGTAATTTATCCATCACCACTTTTGACTTACAATTTCTATTTTAATAAGAAATCAAAAGACTATTTTTTAAATTTAAAATATTTTATGTTAATAAAAAATTATTGTTATATTAAAATAAAACAATATATTTTTAATGCTAAAAATATATTGATTCTATATATGTTTTTTCTCTATCCCTCCTTTGAATGACGCTCAAGGCATTTATTCCATTATGCATACAGACCTGTATTATAACACATTCTTTCCCAATCCTTGAAATAACTGCTTAGCAAGGTAATCTTTTAGTTGTATTGCGAGGAAAAACTATTTGCTTTCTGTCATCACAGACCAATCACAGATTCTATTTTAACTTCATTTATTAATTTGAGTCAGGTATGCTGCTCAGATTCCTCTGTATGCAAAACTGACTCCACAAATTGGTGTTTGTCTACAAGAAAAAAAAAAAGAGTGGCTGTATTTGTAGCTAAAGGTAAACTCATTGATTTTCATCTCCGAAAACAATTACGAGGATGATTTATTTCCTTGAGAGATAACTTCTTATATGTATAGTAATCCAGGATAACAACACATGTGAAAATGTAATTATGACTACTGCATACCGTATTGGTTTTGTTTTTTTTCTTCTGTTTTTGTTAATTGTCAAAACAAAGACTGTGTCAAGCTAAGGAAATGTCATTAATGAAGATACAGATTAAATGGTCTGTGGGTAACTAACGATGACAGCAACTTCTTTCTCACTTTCTGCATAGAAAGATGGGGTTTATTGCTTCTCTCTTTGAACTTGGATTAGTCCTGTGACTGCTTCACCAGTAAAATGTGGTAGAAATGACATAGTGCCAGCTGAAAGTTTACATTTTAAGAACAGTCTGCTCCCATTTCCTATTGCTCAGAATGCTTGCACTGGGGAAAACCAGTAGCCGTGTAAGACGTGCGAATATTCTGAAGTTGGCATGCTACAAAGACTCCAAGCTGGCCATGCTGCAACATCATTTAAACACTATGCACTCTGAATTGAGTAGGTTCTTTATACAGATGCTATCTTTAAAAAAATAACAAATGTTGTTTAACAATTTATTTATTTTTGTTAATTCTTACAGCAAACATTTGTAGAATATAGTTAAGGACACAGAGACAAAAGATAACATTTTTACCCACAATGAATGCTTATTTTATTCCAGGAGATAGAAAAGTAAACACACAAAATTAAAAAAAATTACAGGTAATAAGGCAGAAAAAGATACAGTGTACAAGTTGAGATGCTACAAAAGAAGTACTACTTATATCTGGAGGCATGGTATCTAGTATAGTCTTTGTGCGTAATAACAATATATTATTATTGATTTATGTGTTTTTTTATTAATAAAATTAATGGCAACTCTCCATTATTGAGCACAGATCACGTGCCAAGCATTATGCAAGTGATCTACTGTTCTGCTTCTATCTAAGAAAGGAGCAGGAAATTAGAAATAACTTGTTTATAAAAATTTTCATTCCAAATTGATTATCTCAAAATAGTACGGCACTTAGGTCAATAAATTTCTTGGGAAAAGAAGCTAACAAGATTATAAAATAGGATAGCTCATCAAAAGGCAGCTCATTGATGTTAACTCTCTAAATGGTTGTATGGAAACATAAAAATAATTAGGTTTCACCCTGGACCTTCTGATGCTAACATTAAAAGGACAGTATTGTCTTTTCACACAAAAATTTTTTTAATTTTTCTTCTTTCTGATAGAAATCCATGATAAGTGAGCTTGTCTCATTATGGCAATTACTGTAATAGCAGATAGCAACTACTAACAAATGTCTCTTAGTAAAATCTCTCTTCTGACCAGACATACTGAATGAGATAATTTGTAATTTCTATTTAAGTGTTTGTGTGATGATGAGAAAATTGAAAATGTGACTTTTAAAGAACCTTTAGTTTTTGTAGTTTTGGTCCAAATTTGCTTGCTTTATTTTCTCATAGGTAATAAAAATATAAATCCTTAGCCTAGCACTTTTGCAAATTATTTCAAAATTAAAATAAGTGAAATCTAATTTCATTTTGTCTTAATCAATTGTTTTTACCCACAGGATTCAGTTTCAAATTCACCACTTTATAGCTGCACAACCTCATGCCAGTCATTTGTCTCCCTCACATATGCCTGTGAAGATCAAAGGTTATAATTCTTGCTTGTGGTTTTCAAAGTCATTTTTGTTGAGAAAACTGATCTCTAAATCCATGCTTAGTCAGAAGCCAAGTACATAAAGCACATAACCTCAGGGTTACTTGAAGTCTCTTTAATCAATGGAGATAGGATACAATGAAATCGGACATGAATGTGTTAGGTAGCATATTAATTGTAGATGTTACACAAAGAAGCAATCTTCTCAAATGAGTTTGAGTCACTCAGTGATAAGTAAGTTAAATAGTTTCTTTATTGCAGTGCTTCTCTGAGACTAGTTATGCTAGTGGGAATTGTTATTCTGTGGTGAAGGGTAGTATTTCTCAAAGTTAGGCAGCAAATCATTGAACTTTAAGAAAGACAGAAGTGTGTTTTATGTATTACTTTATCCTCAATGCCGCCTATAATATCTACACATAACTGATACTCAATAAATAACATTTGATTGAATTGAAATAATCTATGAGATTTGGTTTCTTTGCCACTTATTACTGAGTAACTTTTTGTTTTGAAAAACATAGTCCTTTCTCTCTGTATTTCTGTAATGTAAGAGACATCTACAAACACAAGAACAAACTGAGCACAAAACAAATAAACAAAAGCTCTGAATCTATAACAAATTGAACCACTGAAAATTTTCATTTAAACTTTCCATACGTTCTGACGCCCAGAAGAATTTCTTGCTCAGATGGGCAAGTCATAAAGACAAATAGTTTTAACTGTGTTGGTGTTTCACTCCATTTGTTTTATTATCTCTTACTGCTTTTACGTAAGTTATACTTAGTAGACATTTCTCCACTATTAACGGACTGTTTTCTAGAAGTCGCATTATGTTGAATTTAGTTTTTTAAGGTCATTCTAAGTAAATGAAAAATGTTATCTATTATGGTCATTACTATTGAAAATAGATGTGGGAAAATATTCTGTTTATCGTTACTGAGAACATATGTACGCATTACAGTAACATATGTACTCATTACCGAGAACATACTGTACTCAGTACTCAGGTACTATTCTACATATAGTACATTTGTCAAAATATCTAACTTCATTTATTTTTCCTAATATCACTGTCTTCATTTTATCAATGAGAATGAATTTGAATATCTGAAATATTAAGGAATTTTTCTAAGAACAAACAGCTGTGAAATTAAAGAGTTGAAGTGTGGACTCAATTTTACTCTGACTCCAAATCATACACTCTTAAATAATAAATAATAGAAATTTGAAATACAAAAAAATCAGTTTCTCCTTCTGGCTTCATCATTTTATTCAGAGACATCAAGGGAAAGAAGAAAATATCTTCTATATTAAAACTCCTCACCTCATCATGAATTTGTACACTATTCCAGTTTTATTCCCAACGTGATGGATGAGTTCAAACAGACAGAAGTGAGGGATTAGAATATTAATATCAAAGATCTCAAACGATTTTCTTTCTCCTGTGACAGTATTGAATGAGCTTAAACTAATGTTAGCATCAAGATCTTCAAAACATCATTCATCGTGTGGAAAAGGGAATCAATACTAACATCAGGATCTTCCCTCTTACTTAAAGCTTTAATTCGCTTCTATGTTCAACTTATATGACCCCAAACAGCTAATAAATTTCATTTTATAATATTGAATATGAATTTTACATATTCATTTTGTGTTATTTCATTAGTCCCTGCATGCATGCCTCTATTCATTCAACAAATGTTTATTGAGGACCTATTAAGTGCCAGCACTGTTGTAGGCTCTGGGATGCATCAGAGAACAAAACAGACCACAATCTGTGATGTAATGGAGCTTATATTTTAATGAGGAAAACAGACTATAAATAAAATAAATAAGTTAAATCTATAGCACATGAGAATATTTTAAGTATCATGGGAGGAAATCACTCAGAGAAAGCAAATAAGGAGTTTTGAGAAATAGAGGTGAATCTTAAATTGAGCATTCAGAAAAAGACTCATTGAAATGGTGAAATTTGAGCAAATACATGAAAGAGATGCATAAATAAGCTAGCTGGATATCTGAAGGAAGAACATGCTAGGCAGAGGGAAGAGCAAGGTGGCACATGTGCTAAAACTATACCAGTGATGAACAGAGTACTAGAGAGATGAATTCACAGAGCAAATAGAGGAGCAGGATGTGTTCAATACCGCAGAGCGGGGATTAGTAAACTTATCTTCTAAAAGGTCAGATTATAAACAGGTTCAACTTTGCATGCCAGATTATCTCTGTCACTACTCAACTTTGGGATTATAATACAAAAGCCATCATAGTATGGGAACTAATAAATGCCACTGTTCTAATCCAACTTGATTCAAAAAAGCAAGCAATGGTCAAATTTGCTACAATTTCTCATTGCAGACCATGGAGAAAATTTTGGCTTTTGCTTTAATTGAGATGAAGAGTTGGGTAGTTTTAAAAAACTGCCATGTAATCTTTAGCATTCTTCCCATTGAGAGGTAGCTGTACATCTTACCTTCATTTTGGCTTGTCTTATGACTTTCTGACACATGTAATATGGTAGAAATGATGCTAAGGCTAGTTCATAAAAGGCATACAACTTCCACTGTTAGCTTGGTATCCTCCCTTTAGAGAAATTCAGCTACTATATAAGTAATATGACTATCTTGAGGCTGGTGTATTGGAGAAAACACACTGAAAAATCTCACAAGTAAGGCAAGGAGATGCCAGATAAATCCCAGATGTTCAGCCTTCACATAGTTGTATCAGGGCAGCTCAGGTACCAAACCTGTGATTGTGAAAGGCAAAGATGACTTCAGCCTCAACCTCCATCTGACTACAATCACATGACAGATCCCAAACCAAACCAACCCAGCTGAGTCCAGTTGGTTCCCAGGACCTTGAGAGGGAATAATACATATTTTTTTTCAGGCAGTCTGCATTGGAATTGTGTCTTGTACATATCTAGGTAACTGAAATCAGTAGTCTTTTAATCTTTTAAGTATTTTGAGAAAAGGAATTATACAACATTAATCTTGTGTAGGATTTCTCTGGCTTTATAGGAGGCAAAAAGGAATCAGGGAGACTATTTTAAAAAGAGTTTAGTGGGTTGGACCAGAATCATAGCAGGGAGGACCAAGAAAAGGGGTAGGATTTTGCTTAACTGTACTTTGAAAGTAGAGGTAACTGCTTTACCTGAGAGATTAGATGTAGAATATAAGGCAAAGGGATGAACGAAGATAATCTCCCAAGATTTTTGGTGGGGGAGGGGGAGACAGAGTTTCGTTCTTCTTGCTCAGGCTGAAGTGTAATGGCACGATCTCTGCTCACTGCAACCTCTGCCTCCTGAGTTCAAGTGATTCTCCTGCCTCTTGAGTAGCTAGGATTACAGGCATGCACCACCATGCCCAGCTAATTTTGTGTTTTTAGTAGAGACGTGGTTTCTCCATGTTGGTCAGGCTGGTCTGAAACTATGACCTCAGGTGATCCGCCCACCTCAGCCTCCCAAAATGCTGGGATTACAGGTGTGAGCCACCATGCTCAGCCATCTCCAAGATATTTTTATCATTGGGCAGAATGTAGCTGTCATTTACCGAGTTAGAAAAATATGAAAGATGCTGATTTGAAGGTGAAAAATCAGGACTTGAGTTATGGACTTGTTATTTTCTACAGGTTTATTCAACATACAAATTGAGAAAGTAAAGAGATAAGTATGTATGAGTCTAGCTTTTCTAGCAGAGGTCCTATCTGGAGATATATGTGGATGCTGCCAACCTCTGGAAAATACCGAGTTATTAAAGCACAAAAGGAGAAGACAAATACCAAGAGCTTGGGGCACTTACATTTTAAGAGGGCAGGGAGATAAGGTAGGATTGGCAAGAGTGTTCAAGAGAAAGGGTCAAGAGATCAAGACCATCCTGGTCAACATGGTGAAACCCCATCTCTACTAAAAATACAAAAAATTAGCTGGGCACGGTGGTGCGTGCCTGTGGTCCCAGCTACTCGGGAGGCTGAGGAAGGAGAATTGCCTGAACCCAGGAGGCGGAGGTTGCAGTGAGCCGAGATCGCGCCATTGCACTCCAGCCTGGGTAATAAGAGTGAAACTCTGTCTCAAAAAAAAAAAAAAAAAAAAAGAGAGAGAGAGAGAAAGGGGCCAGAGAGGCAGGATAAAAATTAAGAGAAAGTGATGTCCAAGGAAGCCGAGTGGAAGCAGTACTGATGCATGAACCAAGGCAGGGATTCATTATGAAACTGAGCATCCAGAAAACAGGGTGAAGATTTAATATCTATTTTGTCTTCATTTATAATACTGTGACAAACAGTGCTCACATTTTGAGTCCATTCTATATGCAAGTACCAGTAAAACCTTAGTAAATATTCTCAGTTGCAAGTGCAATTTTAGACACTGATGGAGGATGGGCAAGAATTTGAAACATTTTGGTAAGGTTGATATAAAATTGTAATAAAAAAGAGGTGATACTGTTTGGCTGTGTCCCCACCCAAATCTCCTCTTGAATTGTAATACCTGTAATCCCCATGTGTTGATGGAGGACCCCAGTGGGCGATGATTGGATCATAGTGGTGGTTTCCCCTATGCCGTTCTTGTGATGGTAAGTGAATTATCGTGAGAACTGATGGTTTTATAAGGCAGTTTTCCTGGCTCTTGCTCATGTTCTCTCACCTACCATCTTGTAAGATGTGCTTGCGGCCGGGCGCAGTGGCTCACGCCTGTAATCCCAGCATTTTGGGAGGCCGAAGTGGGTGGATCACGAAGTCAGGAGATCGAGACCATCCTAGCCAACATGGTGAAACCCCATCTCTACTAAAAATACAAGAAAATTTAGCCAGGCTTAGTGGCGGGCACCTGTAATCCCAGCTACTCGGGAGGCTGAGGTAGAACTGCTTGAATCCAGGAGGCGGAGATTGCAGTGAGCAGAGATTGCGCCACTGCCTACAGCCTGGACAACACTGTGAGACTCTGACTCAAAAAAAAAAAATGTGCTTGCTTTTCCTTCTGCCATGATTGTAAGTTTCCTGAGGCCTCCCCAGCCATGTGACACTGTGAGTCAATTAAACCTCTTTTCTGTATAAATTACTCAGTCTTGGGTAGTATTGTTTAGCAGTCTGAGAATGGACTAAAACAAGAAGAATGATTGAGACAAGATGCTTTGGCCTCTTCTGTTTGTTGAACATCATAGGAAATCTACCACCATAGTATCTCTTCTGTTTTAAATGGAGACTCTTGTGAAGAACATTGAATTCACACCAATCTTTATGTTCATATTGACAGCCCAGATGATTAATAGGGATACCATATTTGTTTCATACATTACATGTGGTCACAAATTTAGATATGTAAGCTGCAGAAATGAATTGATTCAACCTTTCTGTAAAGTGGGGCTTTATACAAGGCACAATTAAACTTCCTTTAGTTGGCTTTTCTCTGCTGTATTTCCCCATTTGCTTATCTAAATCAAAACACAGATGCCACGGTCCTATTTTTTTACCCTTAACTGTGGTGATGTGAAATATAATGCCAAAGATAAAAAACCATGCACAATAAGAGACACATACAACTGGCTTTGTAAATAAAAGTTTGCAATGAGGTTCCCAAAGATTGTGTTTGCCACTAAATGTTTCCTTTTCAAATGAACAGCTAATATGCCTCACAGTTAGAATGTAAAACCTGCTTCATTACTCATTTAACGACCTGGGGAATTAAAACCATCTTTCCTCTTCCAAAGTTTGAAAGATAAATTTAAATTTTAAATTTCATGTTTTTCTCATTGTTAAGGATTGATAATGGACACAATGCATGAGAAAACTAATCTAACAAAAAATACCTTAGAGGTGTCAAGGCAGTGTGTATTAATAGAACACACCTAAATAAGCGGCTAACGGGGCTTAGAAAGAACCCCACAGGCACCATAATTGATCTATTATTGGCCTAGGTGACATTATAGCATTTTAGAAATTTGAATCAAAAATTTCACCTAAAAAAAGAATAGGTTTGAATTCAGGCAAAGAATGTAGTAGAGTCATTATAAAAAACTTGCTGAAGTAAGGCAGGGTATATACAGGCAAGTAGGTTTGGTAAATATTTTAAATGTGATTTTTACCTGCAACATCTTTGTACACTGCAATGCTTTTGTACACTACAATTATATTTTAAATATACCATTTTAAGTACTTTTTGTTTGTGTGAATAATGTTGAATATCTGATTTCTTAGTTAACTTGGCTAGAGGCTTTTCAATTTTATTGAACTTTTCAAAGAATCATCTTCTGGTTTTGTCGATTTCTCTACTGGTTTCCTATTTTTATTTCATTTATTTCTGCTCTAATTTTAATATATTTCCCTCTGCTTCCTTTGGATTTAATTTGCTTTTGCTCTAGTTTTCTAAGGAAGATTATTATTTTTTTAATTTTGATAAATTTTTGGGAAACAGGTGGTGTTTGGTTAGGTGAATAAATTCTTTACTGGTGATTTTTGAGATTTTAGTGTACCCATCACCCAAGCAGTGTACACTGTACCCAATGTCTATGTAATGTTTTGTCCCTCACCCTCCTCTCACCCTTTTCCTCTAAGTCCCCAGAGTTCGTTATATCATTCTTATGCCTATGCATCCTCATAGCTTAACTCTCACTTATGAGTGAGAACATACGATGTTTGCTTTTCCATTCCTGAGTTGCTTCACTTAGAATAATGATCTCCAATTCCATCCAGATAGTCAAATGTCATTATTTTGTTCCTTTTTACAGCTGAGTAGTATTTCATAGTGTGTATATACACATATATATACACACTTTGAAGTGTATGTGTATATATAGACACACATTTTATGTGGTATATATAGTCTCTGTGTGTGTGTACATATACATACGTATATATGTATACATACACATATATATGTATACACACACTATGAAATGTATGTGTGTATATATATATACACACACACATTTTATGTGGTATCTATATACACACTATATATATACATATATACACTATACACACACACTATATGTATATATATCACATATATATGTATATACACACTATATATATACATATATACACTATATATACACACACACTATATATATGTATATATATACCACATAAAATGTGTGTGTATATATATAGGATATACTATATATACATATAGCACACTATATATATATATATATGCCACATAAAATGTGTGTGTATATATACACATACATTTCAAAGTGTGTATATATATGTATCCACCATTGATTTACAGCATTTGGGCTGGTTCTATATGTTTGCAATTGTGAACTGTGCTGTTATAAAGATGTGTGTACTTTTTGTATAATGACTTCTTTACATTGGGGTAGATACCCAGAAGAAGGATTGCTGAATCAAATAATAGATCTACTTTTAATTATTTAAGGAATAGCCACAAAGTTTCCCATAGTGGTCATACTAGTTTACATTCTCACCAACAGTGCAAAAGTGTTCCCTTTTCCTCACATCCGTGCCAACATCTATTTTTTTATTTTTTTATTTTTTGATTATGATAATTCTTGTTGTAGTGAGTTGGTATCACACTGTGGTTTTGATTTGCATTTTCCTGATAATCAGCGATGTTGAGCATTTTTTCATATGTTTGTTGGCCATTTGTAAATCTACTTTTGAGAATTATATATTCATGTCCTTAGTTCACTTTTTGATGAAATTGTTTGTTTTTTTCTTGCTGATTTGCATGAGTTCCTTGTAGATTCTGAATATTAGTCCTTTGACTGATGTACAGGTTATGAATATTTTCTCCTAATCTATGGGTTGCTTACTCTGCTGATCATTTCTTCTGCTGTGCAGAAGCTTTTTAGTTTAATTAAGTCCCATCTATTTATCTTGGTTTTTGTTGTGTTTGCTTTGGGTTCTTGGCCATAAAGTCTTTGCCCAAGTCAATGTCTAGAAGGATTTTCCCAATGTTTTCTTCTAGAATGTTTATGGTTTCAGGTATTAGATTTAAGTCTTTGATTCATCTTGATTTGATTTTTGTATAAAGTGAGAGATGAGGATTCAGTTTTTCTTCTACATGTGACTTGCCAATTATCCCAGCACCATTTGTTGAATAAGTTTTCTTTCACCATTTTGCATTTTTGTTTGCTTTGTCAAAGATCAGTTGATTGTAAGTATTTGGCTTTATTTCTGGGTTCTCTATTCTGTTCCATTGGTCTATAGGCCTGTTTTTATACGAGTACCATGCCATTTTGGTGACTACGGCCTTATAGTAAAGTTTGAAGTTAGGTAATGTAATGCCTCCAGATTTGTTCTTTTTCCTTAGGCTTGCTTTGGCCATGTGGGCTTCTTTTTGATTCCATATGAGTTTTAGAATTGTTTTTTCTAGTTCTGTGAAGAATGATAGTGGTATTTTGATCCAAATTACATTAAATTTGTGGATTGCTTTTGGCAGTATGGTCATTTTCACAATATTGACTCCATCCATGAGCATGGTATGTGTTTCCATTTGTTTGTGTTGTTTATGATTTCTGTCAGTAGCATTTTGTAGTTTTCCCTATAGAGGTCTTTCACCTCCTTGGTTAAGTATATTACTTAGTTTTTGCTGTTGTTGTATTTTTTGTTTTTTGCAACTATTATAAAAGGGGTTGAGTTCTTGATTGATTCTCAGCTTGTTTGCTTTTGGCGTATAGAAGCACTACTAATTTGCGTACATGAATTTTGTATCCTGAAACTTTACTGAATTCATTCACCAGTTTTAGAAGCTTTTCAGATAAATCTTTAGGGTTTTCTAGGTTTTCAAATCGCCAGCAAACAGCAACACTTTGATTTCCTTTTTACTGATTTAGATGCCCTTTATTTCTTTCTTTTGCCTGATTGCTTTGGCTAGGACTTCCAGTACTATGTTGAATAGAAGTGGTGAAAGTGGGCATCCTTGTTGTGTTCCAGGTCTCACAGGGAATGCTTTCAACTTTTACCCATTAAGTATAATGTTGGCTGTGAGTTTGTCATAGATGAAGTGATTAATTTTAAATTTTTCTCTCTAATAAATGTATTCAATAATGTAAATTTCTCTCTAAGCACTGCTTTCAACACATCCCACAAACTTTGTAAGTTGTATTTTCATTTTCATTTAGTTCAAAATACTTATTTTGTTGTTGTTGAGATTTCTTCTTTAATCCATGTCTTCTTTAATAATGTGTTGTTTAATCATGAAACAGTCAATAGATGTCAATTATATCCAGGTAATTGATGGTGCTGTGTTTACTCTTTTTTCTTCCTGCTTGATATGTACATTGTTGATAGAGGTGTGTTGAAGTCTCCAACTATGATAGTGGACTCATGTCTTTCTCCTTGATGTTATATGAGATGTTGCCTCATGTTTTTTGATGCTCCATTATTAGACATATATATATTAAGGATTGTTATGTCTTTTTAAGGAATTGACCCCTTTATCATTACGTAATGTCCATCTTTAGCCCAGATAACTGTCTTTGCTCTGAAGTCTAGTCTGTTTAAAATTAATATAGCTATTCCCACTTTAAAAATTAGCATCAGCGTAGTATATCTTTACATATGTGTCTTTATAGTTAATGTGTGGTTTCTGTAGCCAGCATACATTTGGTAGGTTTTTTTTTTTTAAATACATTTTGACAATCTTTGCCTTTTAACTGATATTCTTAGGCCACTGATGTTTAAAGTAACTAATGATATAGTTGAGTTAACATCTATTATATTTGTTAGTTTTATATTTGTTTTCCTTTCTCTTTGTTCTTGTTTTGTCTTCCACCATTTTACTGCCTTTCATGGCTTTAATTGAGCATTTTGTATTATTTCATTTTCTCTCCTTTAGTATTAGCATATCAATTATGCTTCTTCTTTTACATTTCTCAGTGGTTGCACCTGAGTTTCCAATATAAATTTATAACTAATTAAATCCATGTTCAAACAACACTATACCACTTCACAGGTAGTATGAGTACCTTATAATAATAAAATAATCCTAATTCTTCCCTTCTTGTCACTTTTATCATTGTTATCATTCATTCACTTATAAGCATATATAAGTACTTATATATAAGCATTCATATAACATAATAGTAGCAGCAATATATTTACTTACATATGCTTACACATGTAATAATGTAATACTATTTATATATATGAAATATGTATGAGATTTTTATATATGTATTATATAAAACACATGTAATGAAATACATTGTTGCTACTATTCTGAGAAAACTGTTATTTGTAGATCAATTAAGAATAATAGAAATATTTTTTCTCTGTGACCCCAGGGGTCATGGATGAAAGATCTAAAGATATAATTTTCAAGTCAGTGTAAGGGTGTTTTTTCTAACACTGAAATGATATTAGAGTGGAATGAATTCTCTTGGGAAGTATTTAGCTCCTACTTGTGGAGCTAGTCAAGTACTTGATAAACTACTCAGTGAAGATACTCTCAAATAAGTTCTTAATATTTATATGCTAAACAGAAAAGAATCCAATATTTGGATAATTGGCAGGGATGGAAGGACTCAAAATTGCACTAATTGTATTATTGATAAAGAATAGTGTAGTCACGACCAAGGAATAACACAGTGTCTGAAAAGCATCCACAGTTATCACTGTCTTCATTTGTTGACTCTTCCTCATTAGGTTACTGTTTTAATAGAGCTATTTAATTCCTTGAGTGCACTCTCTCAATTATTCATTAAAATTTCTTCTTGTAAGTTCAGATAAATAAAATATTTTCAGAATCATCTTGAAATTTCACTATGCCTCTTATTTGCAACAAATGTTATGCCAGTTTCCATTTGACTCTTTTAACGTAATGTTCTGTGTAACAGACTTTGCTGTTAGTACACGTATTTGGGGCAAAAAATGCAATATCCTTTGTGATATCCCTTCGATTGTAATATCTGACCTTTGACCCACATATTTTAATTATACAACTAATTATCATGTAATAAAGGAAATGCAACTTCAAAATGGTAGCTTTGTATTTTATATTTAAACTCTTAGAAAGTTTTATGATTGAAAAATGAAAACATCCCCAAAAATCCTGATGTAGAATGATATTAAACATATAATTTAGAACTAGATTAACAAAATGTAATACCATTTGTATAGGTAGAATTTCTGATATGCTTCTAAATTAATTTGATTTGTATATTCTTGAAAACTCTCACAAGTTATTTGCCTGTACTAAATAGGTGTTGCTTTTTATTGTGAAAGAATGAGAATGAGGATGAGAAATAGGTCCACACATTACTCAATATGAAGAAAAACCTATATTTAACACTTTTTACGCTTCATTACATCATTAACATATTATTTCCCTTTACTACAGAAAATAATCTATTTCACTATACACATTTATCAAAATATGTTTTAAATAGATATGCATAACAAAGTGTGTATTACTTTAAGTAGATATTTTAGGGTTATAACTTTCAAGAAATTTAAGTTGCTCAGGAGCATGGCAAGATCAGAGTTACTAATTATTGTTTTATCATTTCTGCATTTCAGTCTTATAGTCTGGCAGATTGCAAGTGTACTCTTGTTCTGTAGGAGGTAGAAAATGTTCATAATGTTATCTTGGGCAAGGCCTCCTGCCTTGAAGATCAGCAAACTCTGAGCTGCTAATTTGGTCAGTTCAGTCTTTGTTTTTATAGATAAAATCAAAGAGATATCAGTTGAAGCTAGTTGCAAATCACAGAAATGTTGTGATTAGTCTTTTTGAAAGTCTTATATTAACAACACTTCATTAGTTGAAAATTCTTCTCCTAGTCTCCAGTTACTATCTTTCCGGTTTAAATCCAGAAAACAACAGCAACATCTTTGCCAGCTACTTCACATTTGGAGAATTGAACACTGTAGCTTAGCTTGAGGGAAGATGATGGCATTGGCACTGATTTTACTTTCTGAGCCTCTTGTTGAGGGTATTTACTAGTAATTGGACTACTTCTAAGTACAAAATCTGTGGGTGAGCATCCCCCTCTGAGGCAAGAAAACTGGAGTTTACTTGCTAGCTAGCAAATGCAAAATTAGGCAATTTTGCTGGGAGCTAAATATACCATTTAAGTGTGTTTGACTATTATACGGCTGCAGAAAGTTCCACATGCCAATTTATTTGCTTATGGTGTTTTGGAAAATGGAATCCTTTAGAGAAAGAGAAAGAGAACACACTGACTTTCAACTCCATTGATTTTAATTAAACTAACTGTAGATTGGCATGCACTGCAAAATGCACAAATCCTGACTAGACAAAAGGGATTACACAATAGGTCCAAGGACCAATGGCTAGCCCTTAATTATCTGAAACTGACAAGACAATGACCTGTCAAATGAATGGAAATCATTTTCCATAAAGCCTTGATGGAATGGCAGCATAATTTTGAGCTTTAAAGAAAAAAGAAGCCTATATTAAAAAGAAGTTCCTTGCCATTAAAAATGACCATATCATGAATAGATGCAGATGTGGGAAGATGCTCATAATGTATTAAGTGGAAAAAAAAAAACAACAAAGAAAATAATATAGTCAGCGTATTCCCATTTTGGTAAAATTGAAATACACCAAACCACTTTAACCTGTTCTACCAATGTAGGATATGCTGGTCACTTCTCTTTTGTTTTATTATATATAGTTTTTTCAATTTATCATTGGAACACCCCATTTTCTGTTCTGGGAAATAAATCTAATACTGTCTCTAGGTCCTTCTGTCAAACCCAGTGAGACAGATTCCAGATGCCAATGCCATTCCTTATCAATATCACATGGTATCACTGTTAGATGCTCATGATGAAAAACTTCATGCCTGTCTGATGCTGCTGGGTTACCTTTGCTGGTGGAAGAAGCCCATGTCAGAGTGATGCTCATAAGGTATTGCAGATATAGCCCATTTTAGCTCATACTACCATGTTCCATCCTTATTCCACTAAACAATCATAGAGCTAGTAAGGCTTTGTTTGGATGAGTTGCAGCAAGCTAATTTTATAGGCTAACCACTGTACAAATTCCTGTTCTTCTGGGCTGAGCCCAAGTCGCTAGGCTAAATCCTCCTGTATAATGTCAACCTACATATCTAATTTCATAACCAGGGAGTTTTTGTGCACCAGGGAGAGATTGACATTTCAGTCTATGTTCTCTTCTGTCTGTAGTAGCCTGGGATTTTCCCTGTATGGACTGTTTTTTGCTTTTCAGTCAGTCATGTCTAATTTTAGGATATTAAATAGCCAAAAATCTTAAATTTATATCCTCAAACTTGGGTTGTGTGGACCTTTGTAAAATTTCCTCACAAAGTATAATGAAAAGGACACAAAAGAACATTTAAATAAGCTTTCCATTTTATTTCAGTGGGCAAATTTAGCATTCCAAAAATAAATAAGATTGTCTTCATATGTACATATGCTTAAAAAAATCAAGATAATAATAATAATTGTAAATTTCCCTTTCTTTCTTCTAATATGTATTAATTCTGTGTTTTTAGTTTTCTAGAAAGAATATGCATTATCTATGTCTTAATATAGGTTTGAAATTATTTAAAGATACCATTTTTATGTCATACTTCATATACCTCAAATATTTTCATTACTCAGCTTAATTAAAAAAACCTTTTAACATACAAAATATTCAATCAATAATGACAATTGTCATTGTCTGAATCACAGAATTATAAGTGAAAGTCATAGCTTATTAAATTTCCTTGTTTGTCCCTGTATCTCTCTGGATTTATAACAGCTAGTACCTCTACATGAATTCCTAAACAATTGTCTCTTAGAATGTGTGGCATAGCTGATTGTACCAAATTAAAATCTGTCTAACTATACCACACATACAGTTCTTGGAGTCGAAAACTGAGATAATTAGATAATACTCTCCATGGCAGTTCCATTTGAAATGTATCTAGGCAAGAGAAGGCCAAAATATCTTTAACTTTATTTTATTTTATTTTTTTAATTATACTTTAAGTTCTGGGGTACATATGCAGATTGTGCAGGATTGTTACATAAGTATACACATGCCATGGTGGTTTGCTGCATCCATCCCCTGTCATCTACATTAGATATTTCTCCTAATGTTATCCCTCCCTAATCTCCCCACTCTCCTGCTATTTCTTCCCTAGATCCCCACCCCCCAACAGGCCTCGGTGTGTGATATTCCCCACCCTGTGACCATGTGTTCTCATTGTTCAACGCGACCTATAAGTGAGAACATAGGGTGTTTGGTTTTCTCTCCAAAGAGAAAAACCACATAATTATCTCAATAGATGCAGAGAAGGCCTTCGACAAAATTCAACAGCACTTTATGCTAAAAACTCTCAATAAACTAGGTATTGATGGAATGTATCTCAAAATAACAAAAACTATTTATGACAAACCCACAGATAATAGCATGATTGTCTCAATAGATTCGGAGAAGACCTTCAACAAAATTCAACAGACCTTTATGCTAAAAACTCTCAATAAACTAGGTATTGATGGAATGTATCACAAAATAATAAAAACTGTTTACCACAAACCCACAACCAATATCATACAGAACAGGCAACTGGTACAAGACAAGGGTGCCCTCTCTCACCACTCCTATTCAGCATATTGTTGAAAGTTCTGGCCAGCACAATCAGTCAAGAAAAAGAAATAAAGGATATTCAATCAGGAAAAGAGGAAGTAAAATTGTCTCTATTTGCAGAAGACATGATTGTATCTTTGGAAGATCCCATCATCCAGCCCAAAATCCCCTTAAGCTGATAATCAACTTCAGCAAAGTCTCAGGATACACAATCTATGTGCAAAAATCACAAGCATTCCTATATACCAATAACAGACTTAAAGAGAGCCAAATCATGAGCAAACTCCCATTCACAATTATTACAAAGAGAATAAAACACCTAGGAAGACAACTAACATGGGATGTGAAGGACCTCTTCAAGGAGAACTGCAAACCACTGCTCAAGGAAATAAGAGAGGACACAAACAAATGGAAAAACATTCCATGCTCATGGTTAGGAAGAATCAATATAGTGAAAATGGCCATATTGCCCAAAGTAATTTATAGATTCAATGCTATCCCCATGAAGCTACCATTGAACTTCTTCACAGAACTGGAAAAAAACCACCTTAAACTTCATATGGAACCAAAAAAGAGCCCTCATAGCCAAGACAATCCTAAGCAAAAAAAACACAAAAAAACAAAAACAAAAAAAAACAAAGCTTGAGGCATCATGCTACCTGACTTCAAACTATACTACAAGGCTATAGCTTTTAAATTATCCAGAAAATTTTTCTATTTGTGTCCCCAAACTTGGGTTGTGTGGCCCTTTGTAGAATTTTGTCACAAAGTATAATGAAAAGAACAGAGAAGAACATTTAAATAAGCTTTCCATTTTATTTCAGTTCTTGTGTCTTAAGAGCAATAATGTTTAGAGTTTTGATGCCTTTATGCTCCTATTTTTTTTTCTTTCTTTGATAACAGTGAACACTCTGGACATTCAGAAGCAGAGGTACATGGAAATAAATAAGGAGTAATTGATAATAATTAATTGCAATACTAATCCCATGTGAAAATTCACAGGAGGTTATGTGCAGTCACACCTACTTACAAAACAGCTTACTTATGCAGCAGCTTATTATTTCATTCTGGTCAAATGATGCATACAGTAAACAAGAGAATATTTGCTTAAAAATATTATGGAGAGTTATCCTTATTTCAGAATCACCTCTTAAGTGGTAACTAAAAAGATAAATGAATGAATGAATGAGTATATGAATGAATGCAAGCTGTCTGGGCCAGCTTGGTAATAAATATCCCAAAGTTCATCTTTCCATTTTTAAAAAGTCACCTAACTTACATTTGATAAATATAAACAAACATTTTTACGTTATCATTTTAAATGCTTTAGGAAATGCTTTCATTTCCTTTCATTTGTCCTATGTTCGCATCTTTCATGCTTTGCTTATCTTTTGGAAGTGTCTGTCCAACTAGAGCTCTGCCAAGAAAATATTTGGCAAGGACATCTTCTGCTCCCAGGTATAAAAGTGAGTCAAATGCCATTATTATTTTCACCGTTCAGGAAAAACCTTCTGTGAAAATCCTGACTGCATTTCCTTTTATAAGATTCCGTCTCATATTTATTAACTGAATGGTTTGGGTCAAATCAACCACATGTACTCTCTGTAGTTTATCAGCAGAAGGATTCTTTGAAAGATTAAATTGCATAGGGCTGACTTCTAAAGTGCAGTGAAAAAAAATAAAAAAAGCAACCTAGAAAAATGCTAAACTGTTATTTTCTTGAGAAATGTTGTAGAATTTTAGCAAATTAACATGTTATATTTAAACTCATTTATACTTGAGACTGCATTGTTTTTAGGTGCTTGAAAGAACCATTATTAGTGTGTAGAGATAAGTAAATTGAAGATACATAATTACTTTTAGCTGTGTTTTATGTTTTCCAGAATTTTAAAGTAATCCAAAGTATCAGTGAAATCAAGCATGGAGAAATATTGCATTATTAATGGTATATTGAAAAGTAAATACGATTTTTGAATTTCTTTATAAATCATTTTTAGTCATCATAATCCTTCAAGCATCAATTCACTATGTTTTAAAATGCGCATTCACTATAGCAGTATGTGATTTTTCACATTTTTCATTTTTCTTCTGTATATTTCTGTTGGGGGGGAACATGGAATATAGAATGTAGACATGTCTCTGAAATACATGTCTCCTCTCCCAGAGACATAGTCGCATTTTATCTTAAATTTTGATTTGAAAGTTCTAATTTCTCTTCCGTTATCCTTTCTGACTCCAAATGCTACCAATCTCTGTGGCCAAGAGAATACTACACCATCCTCCTCCATCCACAAAACCAGAAAACTCAGTTTTATCTTCCATTTTCCCCACCGTTTTCACCTCATACCACTGAGAAAGTCCTTGATTTTATTCTATTTAAGTTTACTGAATAGGTTTACCCTTTCTCCATTTCTAATTCCTGAGTCCTTTCATTAGTCTCTTAACACTCTTACCCTCCCTCTTAACCCCCGCCCCTCCAAACATAGATACTATTATCCAGCTTTTAAGTATGAGAAAACTGAAGGCTGCTTAGGGCTTACAGTTTTAAATTAAGGGTAAGATTTAGATCCAGCTCTGCCTGTCTCTAAAGCATGAGCTCTTCAACATTATATAGGCTGTCTCTCTTTTCACTGATATCAGAGTAACCTTTTTTTAAAACCATCATGCTGAACATATTCTATTGCATAAGTGGATTGTAACTTGTGTAGGTCTAGGTGGAAATTCAGCATGACATCAAAGTTTTTAATTACCTGACCCTCTCCTGCATTTCCAGCCTGTTCTATTTTCAACCACTTTCTCAATGACTTCTTACATTGCGGTTTAATCAGGAATACATAATCAGCCTGCCTAGAGCATGACTCCATGTCTTGCCTATGCTAGCCTCTCAGCCTGGAAACCCTTCTGCTTAAAACTTATCTTCTAATCCCACACCCTTAGCTATGAAAAGTTTACTAACTTCTAGGTAGAGCTGTTTCCTCCCTCTTTCAGGCATCTTCACACCTTGTACTAGGCAATGAATTCTTCAACAGGAGGGCCCACTTGTTTTTTACTTTTACATTTTGCAGAATCTATTGTACAGCCTTGCTCATATTGGGACTAAAAATACATTTAAAAAATAAAATTAAGCACACTTATTTTCCACAGAAAGTTTTGAGTCATTGGTTCCCTCAATAGCTCTACTCGCTTTTGCCGTTTTGAAGACGTATAGTTTTCCAAAATGTTCTTGTTTGACCAATGCAGTCAGTTGATTTAGTGAAAGCATTTGCACTGTTTCTAACTTTTCTACCTTAAGAAACATACTCTTGCTTAAGCAGAAAGTTTAGTGCATGTCTCCTTTAATGGATTCCTGCTAAGAGCTAACAAATGGATTATTGAATCTTCTCCTTCAAAACCAGCCTTTGACTAACTACAAGACTATTTTTCTCAGTTACATTTGATTCTTCATAGGTACCATTTTCTGCCCCTGGCCTTGTTTAAAATTGAATTGTGATGCCTCTTCCCCTGACTTCTCTTTTAAAGCTATTATCATTTACTTCATTTCTTCTTTGGCCTTTCCTGGAAAATTTCTGGCTGTAACACTTTCTTATAATTTCTATTTCTATCTCAGGTTTCTGCTTAAGCACAGTGTTGCATTAATAAGGGTCAGGCAAAGTTTCAACAGCATTTAATCTTATACTTTAAATTATTCTTCATATTTTATGGCCTTCACACACTTACTGTAATAAAGGGAAATCATTAATTCACTAAGAAACATATGTGTGAAAACTATAGTTTTGCTTTTGATAAATATACACATTCATCATTACTTTGCTGCTAATTTACTATGCATTCAAGAGAATGAGGATGCAAAACATTATTTTTTTTCTTTGTTTAAAAAGAATTGTCTTCAAAACCAAATAAGGCTAAAAATTTATCTGTGTTTTGGCTGTTAAAGGGGATAAGGTTCTTTCTCCTTCAAGATGTTTTGTCTCATCCTCATGTTTCCTTGCTACTTAAATATACCAAATATACAATACCATTCTCTACTTTTTTTGAAGTAAAAGAAAGCTATAACCATAGCCCCTGTCATATTAACTCTGAAAATAAGTTTTTGTCCTTTATGAAGAGGAAAGAAATCTTGATTTCCCTTTGACTTACAGAAGAAAATGATCTAAAATTTAATCTAAAATCTTCATCTTGAACATTTTGAATACTATTGTCATGAAACAAAATCATACTTGGGCCTAGAGGTCAAATATCTCACCAATATTGGCAACAAACAATGGAATAAAATGAAGATTTTTTGTTTTGTACTTGGATAATTGATACTAAAGTGGTAGTAACTACTGAAATTAATGAAAAGGAATCTATAGTTTCTACACTATAACTAGGCCAAATTGGGAAGGTATCAAAATTACAGATATAAAATGAGAGTCAAAGTTTAAAACAGATAACTACCTATGATGCATACAACTGCAAGCCCTTTTTCATGAATCAGTGAATGAAATCTTCATAAAAATACAAAGAGGGTTATTTTGGATTTTACAGGAGAGAAAACAGACTCATAAAGTTAATAAACTCTTCTCTTTTATTGTATTGTTTTGTTAAATATAGATTTTTATTCTTAGTTTTAACAACACAAATACGTGTAGAAAACATTTAGAGAATGCAGAATAAACAAGAGGAAAATAAACACAATATATTGCTATTCCCCCAGTTTTCTTAGCTACGTATTACATATTTTTGTTTAACCTGCTTTTTTGCTTCAAAATGTCATGACTTTTTCCAGCCATAAGTATTTTCTAATATCAGTTTTAATGGCTGTAATATTCTACTCAGTGTTTTTGAGGATCTTTGAGAGCACTCAATAAGTAGCACCTGTCTTTTCCACCCAACTCAATTGAAAAATAGACTGCAAGCGGAGAACCGGAATAGCACCCAACTCCTAATTAAGGCACACTTGGAAGGCACAGCTTACAATGAGAGAAAAGATGGGCTTGCTAACTGCATCCCTTGGAAGTTTGTTGAGCTGTGAGAATAACCCACTTCAGGGAAAGCATAAAGCCACAGAGCAGGCAATCTCTGTCCTGCATTTACCCTGGTGAAAGGAATGAAGAAAAGAAGCAACTTCATCAAGCAGAGAGCCTTTAATCATGTCTACACAACGCCTGTAACTCACCAACCACTGTAAATCTGGTCTCTGCTCTGGGGATGAGGAAGGGGTGGAAAGGAAGCCAGGCAGATTGTGGAAAATGCCGCAAAGGTGAAGAAGGAGGCACTCCCTTGTGATATGTGAAGTTCCTATTACTTATTTAACCAATCCCCTATTGTTGTACACATAGGTTGTTTCCAAACAATGCTGGAATTAAACACCTTTGTGTTAATTATTGTATACATTATAAATATTTTCTTTAAATGAATGAATCTCTATAAGTAAAATTCCTGGCCAATGGTTTTAAGATGTTTAAAGCTTTTGATGCATTTTACTCTAGAAGTGTTGTCAATTTACATTACCACTAGCAGTACAGTATACCCTCATTTACTTTCAGTAAATGTATTTGAATCCAGGTAAGTTGGCTCTGGAGCCCACAATATTTATCTCAACACAATCCTGCTAGTTACTAAATAAAATAAAAACTAAAATTCATGAAATTTCTCTGGCTCCATAGAAACTTTTAATGGATAATTTCTATATCTGTCCATACTGCCTGGGGGTGGAGAATTATAATGGTCATGAAGGTGGCCTTTGGCCACAGATGCCTCCTGGCTGTGAATTCTGAATTTGCCTTTAACTAGAGCTGTGGCAAGTTATCATAGATGTTCAAGCTACTCTGCTCCTCTCTAAATGGGGATAACAACATTGAACTAGAGGGAAGAGAATTAATAATCAGTTATGCATACATAAATAGCTTAGCCCAATACCTGGGAATACTAGACCTTCAATAAATGATAACTCAAAGTATCCTTTGCAAAAACCTTAATGGAAGAGGAGAATAAACATATACATTAGAGTTCCAGAAAGCATAGAACCAAACCCAGATCTCAAACAAAACTTTTTGTTTTATTTTACAAACTCATGCAAACTTTGCATGCTACTCTATGGTATACATTTTTTTATGTTCAAAACTAATGTTTGAAATTACTTATTAGGATTCATTTAAAGTGTGCTACCTAAATCCTTGTTAATGGTCAAGATGACATAGCACTGAATCTATATCCAAATTGAAAAATTGGGTTGCAGAATACAATCTGCATACAATCACAGAAGTTGACTGATTTGCTCATAAATAGACAGGACCAGGAGTATAAGGTAGGAAAAATGTTGGCAGCATTTATTAAGCTTTTTCTGTGTAGTGGGCTCAGATGGTGTCACATACAAATGGCTTTACTTCTTTAAGTGTTGGATAATAGCAACTCCCAGCAGCTTGGCTGGTATGGTTTGTATCCCTTCCTCCCACCCACATAACACACACTCTAAGGTAGACCATGGCCAATGACTCACCAGCCAGGCTCTGCCTCTAGATGGTGCTGTGGTACAGTTCTTCCTGCGCTCCCCCTGTCCCATGTGGTTAGACTGAAGCTAGCCTCTCCTGCCTTATCCTACTTCCTTCATCCTCACTCTCTTGAAAGCAGCTTCTCTTCCCAGCCCACCCCAGGGCGGAAAAATTATGTGAATCAGAACACACACACACAGCTGGCACAACAAATGTGTGATTTCATGTTTACGATTGCTAAAGAGAAAAAAAGTTGAAAATTATAGTATGTAAAATCAAAAATTGGGAAAGATTATATTGTTCCTTGTAAAATAGACAACCTTAAAAATAAAACAGATTTTAGACTAATAGTTGGATTTGTGTTGATAATTCTTACCTATTTTTTAACTTCTCAAAACTATCTCTTAATCAAAACCAGTATCTTACAAGCATCTCTCTCCTAAGGAGAATTTCTGTTCAATATTTTCTAAACCATGATTATTAAAAAATATTGTGGATTTATATATATAGGGACCTGCTAAATAGGCACAGAGGGCACCTGCCACCTTCAGACCAGTTTGCAACCCAAGGCTGAGCAGCAGTGCAATTAGAATCTGGAGGAGTTCAATCACCCTGAAGTTCCTGCTTGGTAACAGCTTTGTCAGCAGCAGCCTGCTCTTCCTTTTCAATGTCTTCAGGATCTCTGTTTCCTAGGTAGGCCAGAGGAAACTTACAATCATGGCAGAAGGGGAAGCAAACATGTCCTTACTCACATGGCAGCAGCAAGAAGTGCTGAGCAAAAGGGGGAAAAAAGAGCACCACTCACTATCAGGAGAACAGGATGTGGGAAACCTTCCCATGATTCAGTTATCTCCCACTGGGTTCTTCCCATGACATTTGGGGATTATGGGAACTACAGTTCAACATGAGATTTGGGAGGGGACACAGCCAATTCATATCAGCATCAAACTCACTCAGTGAGCTTCCTTTTTGCTGTGTGGGATGAAAATGTCCACATAGCACAGAGAAGAATGTGTTCCACAGAGTAATGATAGTCAGGTTAACACAAGATGCTTCTGTGAGAGGCTGTCGGTCAGCCCTGGGATCAGTAACCAGAAACCATGGCTCACAGAAGGCTGCCTGGATCTGGTTAGTGAGGGTTTCAGTGGCTGGCTAGTGAAGTGACCAGCAATAGGAGTAGCTCCAGTGGCAGCAGCAAACTTCAGCACAGCCCACTGGCCGGGATTCCTGAAGAATCTGAAGGCAACATCAGCTGGCTTTTCAAGGGCAACAATGGCATGAGCTGTCAGCAGAAGCTTCTCCCAGGTCCTCTTCAGATTAAGGATGTGAATGCCATCAGTTTTCCTTTTATAGATGTACTGTTTTATTTGGAAGGGTTGATGCCACCTAAGCAGATTCCTGCTTCAAGGAACTAGAGGGCATCCTCTTCCTTCATTTGCATGACATTAAGGGCTATGGACATTGTGAGAGTTTCCATTTAACTTACCATGGGAACCCAGAACAATACATGTAGACCCCTCTCTGGGTAGTGCAGAAAGCTAAACCTATTTTATTATATCCACCCACATTTTCAAATTTCAAGCATTTTTATCTGGCCTTTAAAGATAATAAAGCAGTCAGAATATTTTGAAAGTATATAAATGTAGATAAATACCTTATTACCTAGACAAGACTTTATTACAAAACGAAATACGGAGAGAGATCCAAGATGGCTGATCACTAGCAGCTCGGGATAGTAGCTCCTAGTGAAAGTGCAGAGAACGAGAGGATGCCACACTTTCAGATGAATTTTTGTTGCTCACGGACCAGGAAATTCCCAGTGGAGGAGCCCCACGGGTCGCTAGCGCGACTCTTGTGGCTGGCGCGGCGGTTTTGCTGGTGCCTCAGTGTGGCAGTTCTTGGTGCAGAGTGAGCGGGACTGGGTCCCCTTTTGGCCGATTCCTGGGCAGAAAAGCACCATCAATCTTAACACCGCTGTTTTGGCCGGCACAGTGAATTGCTCAGATTTTGGCACTGGGAATCAACAAGTTCGACGTCCACTCAGAAACCTAATTTGAAAGTCGGAAATCACAAAGACGACAGGTGGATAAATTTACAATGATAGGAAGAAACCAGCATAAAAAGGCTGAGAATACCCAAAATCAGAATGCCTCTCCCTCTACAGGTGATCACAGTTCCTCATCAGCAACAGAACAAGCCCTGATGGAGAACGAGTGCGTTCCATTAACAGAAGTAGACTTCAGAAGGTGGATGATAAGAAACTTCTGTGAATTAAAAGAACTTGTTCTAACCCAATGGGAAGAAACTAAGAACTTTGAAAAAAGGTTTGACGAAATGCTAACAAGAATAGACAATTTGGAGAGGAATATAGGTGAATTAATGGAGCTGAAAAACACAACACGAGAACTTCGCAAAGAATGCACAAGTTTTAACAGTCAAATTGATCAAGCAGAAAAAAGGATATCAGGGTTCGAAGACCAACTTAACGAAATAAAACGAGAAGTCAAGATTAGAGAAAAAAGGATAAAAAAGAATGAGCAAAGTCTCCAAGAAATACGGGACTATGTGAAAAGACCTAATCTACGTTTGATAGGTGTACCTGAATGTGATGAAGAGAATGACTCCAAGTTGGAAAATACTCTTCAGGAGATTATTCAGGAAAACTTTCCCAACCTAGTAAGACAGGACAATATTCAACTCCAGGTAATACAGAGAACACCACAAAGATATTCCTCAAGAAGACCAACCTCAAGGCACATAATCATCAGATTCACTAGGGTTGAAATGAAGAAGAAAATACTAAGAGCAGCTAGAGAGAAAGGTCAGGTAACCCACAAAGGGAAGCCTATCAGACTTACAGCAGATCTCTCAGCAGAAACCCTACAAGCCAGAAAAGAGTGGGGGCCAATATTCAACATCCTTAAAGAAAAGAACTTTCAACCCAGAATTTCATATCCAGCCAAACTGAGCTTCAAAAGCGAAGGAAAAATAAAATCTTTTGCAAACAAGCAAGTACTTAGAGATTTTACCATCACCAGGCCTGCTTTGCAGAAGCTTCTGAAAGAAGCACTATACATATAAACAAACAACCAGTATCAGCCTTTCCAAAAATATATCCAGCTAGCATCAAATGGCAATATTAAACTCATATATATTATTAACTGGATAAAAAGCCAAAACCCATCGGTATGCTGTATCCAGACCCATCTCACATGCAACGATACATAAAGACTCAAAGGGACAGAGGAAGATTTACCAACCAAATGGAGAGCAAACATAAATAAATAAATAAAAAGCAGGAGTTGCAATTCTCACCTCTGATAAAATAGATCTTAAAGCAACAAAGATCAAAAGAGGCAAAGAAGGACATTACATAATGTAAAAGGATCAGTGCAACAAGAAGAGCTAACGATTCTATAGATCAACGAGACAGAAAATTAACAAGGACATCCAGGACTTGAACTCAGACCCGGAACAAGTAAACTTAATAAACATTTATACAACTCTCCACTTCAAATACACAAAACATACATTCTTATCAGTACCACATCACACCTATTCCAAAAGTGACTACATAATTGGAAGTAAATCACTCATCAGTAATTGCATAGCATTTTATAGGTTTAAATGAAATATTGGTTGGCTGCTTGTTTGTTATTTTTTTTCCTTATTCCTTCCTGTCTCCATCGTTAAGCACAATTGTTGACATAAAAGAGGTTTTCAATTCTCATTTTTAGACTGCATTCTAGCCTGGGCAATAAAGCAATATTCCCCTTCTCTCTCCCTCTTTCTCTTCCTTTTTCTTCCTCTTCTTCTTCTTTTTTCTCTTTCTTTCAAAAAAAAAATGAAATACTTTTGAGTTGACAATATTGAATAATAACGTGGTAAAAAGGCATCAGGATGAGTTCTTTTATGAAGAGGTCCTAAAAATCTATAATACTGAAGTGTTTGGTAAAAAGGCATCAGGATGAGTTCTTTTATGAAGAGGTCCTAAAAATCTATAATACTGAAGTGTTTGTGTGACCCAGGTAAGTTATACTGCACTCAGAAGTGTTGGAAATTGTTTGAGAGATTGGTTTATATTTGAGAACTTGAATGAGTCTAAGATGGACCTTATCATCTTCTAGAAAAGAACAAATGTGAAATAAGACCTCTATTATTTCTTTAGGTCTTACTGAGATTTCTTTTTTTGCAAGAGGATGTGAGTTTTCTGTAATAACATCATACCTCACGTTGGATCACTAGGTAGTTATGGGCTAATCTAGGGCTGAGGGAGAGATTTTTATGACACACTTTATAATAGACTTTCAGCATTTTTCAGAAAGAAAATCCCACTGAGGATAGAAAGTTTATATTTTTCTTTGACTGTAACACATCACAATAAAGATGATACTCTGCTGATATTTGAGATTCATGTTTTCTGCAGGAAAACTTAAAGTGTTTTGTTCTATGTGACAGTGACACTATGTCTAAGAATGCTAAGGCAGAGTAAATGGAGATTTAGGTAATATTATCACAAATAAGAAAGAAAGTTTAAGCTTATAGTCCAGAAAGCAAACTGGTAATTCTTGCCGTGTGTGTGTGTGTGTGTGTGTGTGTGTGTGTGTGTGAGATTAATTTTTTGAGTCTCCTCAGTTTTATATGATTTTGACATTGTTTACAAGACAATTCTACTTTATCTCTCCTTCTCTTTTGAATTAAAAGTAACTTAGGATAATTTTGGTTTATCCAAAATTCAGAAACCTAATTCTTTACTCAGTGAAAAATTTTTTTTTTGTTCTTTGTCTTCTGTAATCTATCCCTTTGTGATAATTAATTTTGCATGTTAATGAGGTCCAGATATTTGGTCAAACACTATTCTGAATTCTGATGTGAAGGAATTTTTAAGATGACATTAACATGTAAATTAGTGGACTTCGAGTGAAGCAGGTTAACCTCCATAATCTGGGTGGGCCTCATGTCCTCAGTTGAAGGCCTTAAGAGGGGACAATAACAACAAAAAAGGCTGATCTCTCCTGACATCTTTCTCTCTTCAGGAAGAGGAAATCTGGCAGCAGACTCTCTTAGACTTGAGCTGCAACATCTGTTCTTTCCTGGGTCTCCAGCTTGCTGGTCTATCCTGCGATTTTGAACTTGCCAGCCTCCACAATCACATAGGCCAAATTCTTAAAATAAATCTATTTATTTCTCTCTCTCTCTCTCTGTCTCTTTATCCATTCATCTATCTACACATTTTTTATTGCTTCTTTTTCTCTGGAGGAGAATCTTGACTGATACACCATCTCTTTATGAATCATTCTTGAAACAGAAACTTCTACCTAGGTGTGCACCTTGACTGGAAAGAGTTTTTGCCAGGTCTGTATTGTATTTAGTTCAGCATATTTAGAAGAATGGCTGTGGGGAAAAAGAAAACTCAGCAAGATTAAAATACAGAGATATAATATATATCCTAATTCTACAAGGATGTTTCTGGTTTTTCCTATGTATTAAGCTTTTTTCTTCTCGCCTTCCATGACATTTTCTTATAGTTGACATACGGTAATATATTAAGAAGGAATACACATTTATTTCTTCTTGGAAGATATATTCATTGTGGTCATTAACACTGAGTGTCAACTTGATTGGATTGAAGGATGCAAAGTATTGATCCTGGGTGTGTTTGCAAGAGTGTTGTCAAAGGAGATTAATATTTGAGTCAATAGGCTAGGAAAGGCAGACCCACCCTTAATCTGGTGGGCACAATCTAATCAGCTGCCAGTGTGGCCAAAATATAAAGCAGGCAGAAAAACGTGAAAAGGCTAGACTGGCTTAGCCTCCCAGCCTACATCTGTCTCCTGTGCTGGAAGCTTCCTTCTCTGGAAAAACGGACTCCAAGTTCTTCAGCATTCTAGTTTTCTTGCTTCTCAGCTTACAGACAGACTATTATGGGACCCTGTGATCGTGTGAGTTAATACTACTTAATAAACTCCCATACATATATATATATATATATTCTATTCTGTCCCTCTAGAGAACCTAATACATTCATATACACATAGTTATATATGTATAGTAATACATATATGTATGTATGTACATTTGTATGTACATTGCAATATATTATAAACATATGTATGTATAATTTATATATTGTATATACACAAATATGTATATATTATACATGCTTTTCAGATGAAAGCACACACTTTTTCAGTCTAATAAAGGCAAATGCTAGCAAGAAATTAATCTCACTATTAAAATTCCAATTATTTTATAGATCCTGTAGCTCAAGAGCAACAAAAGGTTACAAAGAAACAAAATGCTATGTGGGAGACAGAATATGAAGAGGTAAGAGAGAGCTAGCATCACAAAAGATGTTTTCTCCTGGCCCATGAGTATAGCAACTTGAAAGGAGAATAGGAATAGACAGAATAAGCTAAAGAAAGTATACTCGATTTCTTTCATTCTGGAGATGGAGTTTTTTTGGAGTCTTAGGATTGAACCTGAAATAAAAAAAGTAAGATAAAGATTTCCCTGGATTCCAGTTAGTTGTGATTAACTAATTACAAAGCCATTTGGCTGTAGACAATCTCACTTATCCCTTTCATGACAAGTGATGATAATTTGGAATCACGCAACTGTAAATGAATGCTTGATATAGAAGATGCAGTGGTGAAGAAATCAGTCTGACTTTCAAGGTCCTTATGAAACTTGTGGTATCCTGCTATTTATCGCAAACATTTGCATCCCTCTTACCCACTATTTTTGGAGTTCTAGCTCATTGCAGTCTAAGGACAGTAAATTATATATATTCACATACCACACAATGTTAAACAGATACACACACACACACACACACACACACACACACACACAGAGCTATACTACTTTGTTATTGGCAAAAAAAAAAATGCTGCATAACAAATCCTCTAAAACCCAGTAGCTTAAAGCATGATCAAGTGTCATTTTTCATACATACATCTCCGGGTCAGCTGGGTCAGCTATGGATAGCTCTGATGATCTATGCTGGGCTTGGCTGGGCAGTTTGATTGTGTCTCTTTTGCTCCCAGCAGGATAGCTTGAATTTTCTCATCACAGAGACAGAGGTACAAGGAAAACCAGCTCCATCATGCAGACATTTCAAGCTTCTGCTGTGTCACATCTAACAACTTCACATTGGTCAAGGCAGGTCACATGATTATGTTCAAGGTCAAGGAAGAGGAAGTTGTGGTAAAGTCACAGGACAAGACTTGGATGTCTAATTCCACTAATGGGGGAGGAGAAGTAAAGGACTGAAAGAATCTACCACAAATACACTTCAAGGATTCAAAGTTTGTGCATGTTTCTTCCAACTCCATATGTGTTTATGGATTCTTTAGAATAACTTATAAAAGCAAGAGTTTTGGCCTTTATTATTACAGTGAGTATGCTGATAAACAGATATTCAAATATATCCTCAATATAAGAACCACCTAGCATCATTTAATGAAAATTAAAAGTGGTATACTCCATGAAAGATGAAGCAACTTTATAGGAATGCTACAATTCAAAGCTGTGTAGCATGACAAATTGTTCTTATGCCCATCCTGGCATGTGTTAGGATTTTATTTATGTGAAATTTTTCTTCAGAGTGAATGCAGATGGAGAGAGACTATACTCATCTCCTTTAGTGGGATGTACTAGTGAAAATTCACTTTTTATACCTAATAACTCAATTTTCCACCTTATTTTGTGTACTCCACACCTGGCAAGAGCAGCCAGTATGACTTAGTAAAATCAAGGGATCTAAAAAATCCCTTTGTAACAAAATGTCATCAGAGAGTTGTAACTTCTGATTCCTAAAGGAAAAATAAAATTGTCTTCATTTGTAAAATAGATAACACCTTACATGCATTAAAATCTTTGCTAAGGATTTTCACAAACATATCTGGTCAGATATTCCTACAATATATTTAATATAGACAGAGATTTGTTCATTTCACAAGTGAAGGAATAAAGCTTCAAGTCAATGCAATAGAAGCTTGATCTTAATATACATAATAGTAAGGACGCATTTGATAACAAATAACAAAAAAATCTGATTCAAATGATTTTAAACAATAAAACGAATTTATTGTTGCGTGTGAGCTGAAGCTCACAGTAGATTAGGATAACCCTTGGTTTATTTTCTTGCATTTAAATTAATATTTTAATAATTATTTCAGTATCTACATTCTTATGAAAAATAGAACCCATATGTGTCAGATGGTTATTCATTGACTCAGTTTCAAATGCTAAGACCCTTGCAATCAGTCCAAGTGCCCCCAAGGTCTGGAGCTCATACATGGTGAAACTCCATGCTGGAACACACATGCAGATTTTCTCAGCCGTGGCTCTCCTAATAGGTTTTTTCCCATGTTTTGTTTAATGATATCCTCTTGCACTAAGATCATCACATTTTCCCTGAGAGTTTTAGGTTTATCATGAGAAGACATTGTAGAATGTGTATACAACCCTCAGATGACATTGTGAACCCCTCCCAGCACGGGAGAGACTGTTCTATTCCTTCAAATATAAAGAGCTTGGCTTTTCAGTGATTTTCATAGGTCTTTCTTTTTCCATACTTTGACCATATTCACAAGATGTTGTGCAGAACTGAGATTGTGTGCATGCATCTCTGAATCAAAGTACTGAGCTTCCTGCTCTTGGAAACATTCCTAACTCAATCTCAAGGGCCATGGCATTCTAGGTGGTCATTGATCAGTGTCTGGATTACACAAACCAATCCCTGAGGCTGTGAACTCACAGAGCACATTTTAGCCAAGATCGACCCCTTTGTGCTAGAGAAGAGGACCCTCACCCATCATTGAAAAAACAGTACATATAAAAGAAAATCTGAGGATTCAACCAAAGGAGATGGTGAAGGAAGAGTTTTAAAGCTCATAAATAGAAGATATAAGACTAATATCTGGCCTTTGTACCCCTTCTTCAGTGATCTTTCCCATCTAAAATAATGTATCTTGTGTTAAACAATACATATTTTGTAAGGGTTTTTTTAAAAATAAATCTTACCTCCTTTCTCCACTATATGAATAGTAAGATGGAGAATGTTGCTTTTTATAATAAAGAGTGATAACTCAGCTAATATTCTTATTTCTTAATCGCTCAGTGAGATTTTCTATGACACATCATTTGGAGACCATTTCTTATTATGATGAAGAGTGATCACTTAGCTAATATTCTTATTTCTTGACCTGTCATTGAGATTTTCTATGAAACATTAGTTGAGGCAAAAGCCTAGCTACTTCTAAGATACTATATTACAATATTATCATATATTCTGACATATTCAGATATAATTGTTTACCTGTCTTTTTTTGCTAACAAAATTCCTGAATCAGTGTAAGTGGCCATTTATTTTTGATTCATGTAGACAAATGCTTAGCTCTTTAATGGGAGCTTGATTTGAAAGTCATATCAAATCGTACCTTATAGAGCCATTTACCCTAAAGATTGCTCCTTCATGTCAGCAAATGCACATTTGGTTGGGAATAAATCATCAAAATGTTTGTGGCTACATATATGTTATATATGAAACATTGTTAATGGCTACCATCTTTGCGCCAACATGGTTTTATGCTGGACAATTTAAGGACAATTTCCAGTCCAAAGATTTTGGTCATTTTTCAGAGGCTCCATTATATTTTCCAGGCTACTTAGAATACCATTTAGTAAATTGCTGCCTCAGGGTACTAGATGATGATTTTATGATTTAAAGAGTTAATATACTTAAATTGCCTGACAACTAAAATGCCTAATTACACACACACACGCACACACACACACACACACACACACACACAGAGAGAGAGAGAGAGAGAGAGAAAGAGAGAGAGAGAGAGTCTACTGTAACTTAAGTCAGTACATTTCACTGTAGGTCAGACCTAGGGTCCTTAAGGCACAATACAATGAAATAATTTAGTTTTAAATGCTAAAAGGACTCCAGATACCATGTTATCAAACTTCTTCATTATTAAAGAGAAGAAAACAAAGTCAAAAGATCTATGTGACTACCAGCTTCTCCAATATTTTGGAGGGATATAGCCAGCAGAACTATAAAAATAAGCATAATTTGAGGAGTAATTGTTGTCCCTTCTTTCATAAAATAATGTGCTTCCAAATTATGTTTGAAGACAGAAGACTGATGATTCAAGGGCTAGGGGAAGCTGTCTAAAATTGATCATTGTCGTTGAAGATGGCAGCATTTCATACATTTCTCTGATTTTTAAAAAAATCTCATTTAGCTTTACAAAAGAAGATGTAGTTATTGCACAGGTTATAGCTCTCAAGTCAAAAAAAATCCAAATGTCTTTTCAAACAATCTATTAAGGGGTGACTACGTCAGGCTGTAATTGGCTAACTGAGTTTTGGTTTAATATTACACCTTGCCTCTAGCATCCACTCCTGCTGTCTCTAGACACTGTCCTTTTCTCTCACAGATTTGACATTTTCTTTTGACCTTAACTTCTTAATGTTCCTTCATTTTCTAAATGCTTCATTTTTCATGCTTTCAAAAATGGAGTCTTTTAAATAAGGAGACCTGTCATGCTGTCAGTTCATAGTAAAATCAGCGCCGTAACCTAGACATCATGCTTCTCTTCTGGTTACAGTCATTTTATATAATAAGATTTAAAACAATAAAGTTAGTGTCATTACTGTGAGTCTCAAAATTCAAGTTTTTTAGCTTCTCCTCTTCTAAACATTCCTTTTCTTTTAATCTGCAAGTCTTATTTCTCTTTTCACTAAAATATATATCAAAATAAATAAAAGCTTTCTTCTCCAGTTACCAATCTAGCTACTTCCCTTTCTACTTCATGTCCTGCATTATTTAAAAATTAATCAATATTCTCTTTCTTTTTTGCTCATTCATTTCTACCTGACCAATCTCGTAAAACCAGTTCCATTGAGTCACTAATAATCCTTTATTTCTCAGAACGAATAGATGCTTTTCTATCACTGAGTTATTTTGTCTTTTTCTTGAAACATTCTCACTTTTAGAAAGAGCATGTTTCCTTGGTTTCTCTCCTACCTCTTTGACTAAACTTCTTTAGCTCCTGTCTCTCCCACCCCTGCCAAGTATACCCTATAGATATTTTTGTATCCTACAATTCAATTCTTTATATGTTTAACCTTCTTTCTTGCTTCTCTGCTATCTATATACCTATGACTTAGGAGTCTATGTGCCTACACCAGTGCTTCTAAAACTGGGTAATTTAGCCCCCTAGGATCCATCTGAAGACACGTTTAGTTGTCATTCCTGGGGGATGGGGTCGAGATGTTACTGCCATGTGGTATGTAGAGTATGGATGCTCTAAGCCTCCTAGAGTGTGCAGGGCAGCCTCCTATAACAAAGGAATACCCAGCTAGAATGCCAGTAGTGCCACAGTAGAAAAACTGTTCTCTAGAACATAGTTTTCTTCAATTCCCAACTTATATTCACTTGTGTAGTTGATGTCTCTACAACAAACAGAAAGATGTTTCACAGAAGTTTGAATGAAACATTTCTATATATAAATCAAACATAATTTGTAACCAAACAATTCATTTTCCCACATTGCCTGGTCTTAGATAATGAACTTTCCTTTTAACTCCTTCTAAGTATGTAACATATCTTCTTCACTGGAAAATTCTTATTTAATATTATAACTGTAATGTCCTTTGATTTCTTATTTTTGTGATGACAGCTATAATCACTCTATATGAACTTTTATACACTTTGGTCACTTTTTTTGATGAGGCAGGGGATGCATTCATACACATGATATGCCCGTCACCCACATACTTACATGTGTAAATAGAAGGTAAACCACCTTGGGAAAATGTTCTCTACTTCATCATGTTACTTTTAATATGTCAATTAGGCATATCAGATTTTCCAGTAATCAAACTAATCTTTTCTGCTTTTTCACAAAGGAAGACTTTGAAAAGCTGTCAGTGAAGCTCAGACCACCAACCTTTGCTTTTGGGTGTTGTCTTAGTCTTTGTGGGACTGCTAAAACAGAATACCCAAGACAAGGTAATTTATATATATAAAAAAAGACATTTCTTTCTTTTTAAAAAAATATTTCAACTTTAGTTTATATTCAAGAGGTACATGTGCAGATTATTACATGGGTATATCTCATGATGCTGCTGTTTGTATGATTGAACTCATCACCCAGGTAGTGATCATCACCCAGGTAGTTTTTTAATGCTTTGTCTCACTCTGTCCCTCCCCAAACTAGTAGTCCCAGTGTATATTGTTCCCATCTTTATGTTCATGTATACCCAATGTTTAGTTCCCACTTATAAGTTTGAACATGTGGTATTTGGTTTTCGGTTTCTGCAAAGAACAGATATTTGTTTCTTATAGTTCTAGATGCTGGGAAGTCCAAAATCAAGTGACCCACTTCTGGCGAGGACCTTCTTGCTACATCACCCCATGGTAGAAAGGCAAAAGAGTACATGCTCAAAAAATCAAGAGACTCAACGCATAGCCCCAAACTCTTTAATATTTGGCACTAATCCATTCATGAAGATAGAGCCCCCTTCACAAGCACCTCCCATTAGGATCCACTTCCCCACACTGTTGCATTGGATATTTCCAATATACGCTTTTGGGAAACACATTCAAGCCACAGCATGCCAACTCTGGTCTTCCTAATTCATGTCCTTCTCACAAGCAAAATATATTACTTTAATTCCCATAGCCCAAACTTTTAGTTTGTTCTAGCACCAACTCAAAAACCCATAATTGAGAGTCTCATCTGAATAGAATGGGGATGAGAGTCAAGGCATTACTCATTTTGAGGCGAATGCCCTCTAGCTATGAGCCTGTGAAACTAAAGCCAGTTATCTACTTCCAAATTACAATGATGGAACAGGCATAGAATAGACATTCTCATTCCAAAATGGAGAAATAGGCAAGAAAAGAGGGGTAACTAGTCCCAAGTAAGTCCAAAATTCAATCGGGGGAACAACAGTAAATCTTAAAGCTGGAGAATAACCTTTTTTGACTCCATGTCTTGCCTTCTCAGCGCTCTGGAACAGGGACTGGACCTCCAGTGCATCAGATAGTCCATCTCTATGACTTTAGTGGGCTTAGTCCACTTAGCAGCTCTCACTGGTTGGAGTGTTGTACCCGTAGCTTTTCCAGGTTGGAGCTGCATATTGATGGCTCAGCAGTTCTGAGGTCTTGGGGGCTATTCCACTCTTGATTCCACTAGGAATTGCCCTAGTGGGGACTTTCTGCAGTGGGTCTGCCTCTGCGGCAGGTCTTTGCCATGGTCTCCAGTCTGTGTAACATCCTTCAAAATCTAAGTAGAGGTTGCCATGGTCCGAGAGCTCCTGCCTGCTAAGCACCTACAGAATTAACACCATGAGGATGCTGCCAAGATTTACAGCTTGTACCTATGGTAGATTGAACCTCACTTGGGTCCACTTGAGCCATGACTAAGATAGCCAAGGGGCATTGCATTCAGGGAGCAGAGTCTTAAAGCAAAGGGCAGTGAATTCTGAGGTCCTGCAGCCACCTCTCTGAAAACTTTGCTTTTAAAGTTCTAGCTTGCCTCGAAGGTCTGTGAAATGCCTGTAAGGTTGTTCTTCTATTGTCTTAATCAATAGAACCTGCCTTTCTTCTACTCATATTAATCTCATTACTGAAGAGTCACTTGGCCACACATTTAATATTCTCTATTGAGCACACTTCTAAATTATTTACATGGCCAGGCTAAGAGTTTTCTAATCTTTCTATTCTGCTTCCTGTTTAATGATAAATTCCATCATTACATCATTCTCTTCTTCTTTTATTTTACTGTAAACAGCTAAAAGAAGCCATGCAGCATCTTGAACACTTTGATGCTTAAATATTATTTTTGACCGATATCCTAGCTATGAAGCTCTTAAGTTCTACCCTCATGCAGTCCTGGGACATGGACACAATTCTGCCAAGTTTTTGGTGACAGAATAACAAGAATGGTCTCTACTTCAGTGTCTGATACTTTGTTTCTTATTTCCACCTGAGACATCATCAAAATAATCTTTATTTTCCGTATTTCTCCCAGCATGCTGATCATGACCACTTAAGTAACCTGTAAGAAGATTTAGGTTCGTCTTACAGCTGTTCTCTTCTTCTGAGCCCTCAGAAGATTCTCCCTTAGGACTCCCCATATGGCAAGATAAGATATTTCTATCCTGCTCCTCCGAATTCTTCTGGTCTCTACCCATTACCCTGTTCCAAAGCCCTTCTCACATCTTCTGGTATTTGTTATAGCAACGGTCCCACTTACCAGTACCAATTATTTGTCTTAATCTGTTTGGGGTTACATAACAGAATACCTGAGATGGGGTAATTTATAGAGAACAGATACATAGGTCTTAAGGTTCTGGAGGCTGGGAAGTCCAATGTCAAATATCCTGCATCTGGTGACAATCTTCTTGCTGCATCCCATGGTGGAAGGACAGAAAGGCACATGCATGAGAGAGCAAGAGATGGGACATGCAGGCTCAAGTCTTTCATAATCAGCATTATTCCACTTATAAGAATGGAACCCTTCTCACTAAAACACCTCTCATTAGACCCCACTTCCCAACACCTTTGCTCTGGGTATTAAATTTCCAATACGTGCTTTTTGGGGAACACATTCAAATTATAGCAGGTATATATGTATGTATGTGTATATATATATAACAAACACAGACACATATCTATGTGTGTGTATGTACATATATGGATACACATTCATATAAATATAAAAACACATAGGGATTCCTGGGCATATTGTCTTGGAATCCTGAATTTTGTAATAAGCGCAAGGTGATTAAATGCCAGCTCATATTCGAGAGCCACTTCCTTTGCCAAGGTCCAGGCCAGTCGCAAAAGAGGCTATTAGCATTTCATTAGTTGGCTTCTCCCTTTTGCATCTATTAAAGAGCCTCCATTTCCCCCATTAAAACAGTGGGCTTGTTGTCAGAGGGCTGCCAGCATTATTAATAATGTGTATACTTTTAGGCTCCCAGTTTGGAGACTGCACCTCTGTTTTGATATTTTCCTGAGACCATATGGAGAATCTTTTGGCATCATCCAAACTCAAACCCTCTGACTGCTTGTGATAATGCTGGTGCTTTCAGTGGTCACAAAATAGATCACAGTCTCAATGTAAGGATCAATGTAAGGTTTGAAGGTAAGGACATCCTTATGTGTAGAGGGACATTCTCTGATCTGGTAAATAACTTATCAATCTGAGGTGATTTTTTTTCTCATTTGTCTCCCTTTCCTTATCAACACACATCTCTATTTCAATTTTACTGATTTATGTACTTCACTGCTGTTTAAATCCTTTATTGTGGTGCTTGGAATATCTAGGAGCATATGTGCCTCAAGGCATCAGTGAAGTGTGGTAGATGTCCTTGAAGATGCCTTTGACTGCAAAGATGGGTACGTACTGGTTCAGCTCTGATTCTGATATCAACTAGTGATATCTAGTTCGTGTCTACATTTCCCCATCTTGTTTTTTAAAAACAAAAGTGTTAGAGAATGCTAAGTTTTTATTAAAAGTGTTTGACTGGCATGGTGGCTCATGCCTGTAATCCCAACACTTTGGGAGGCTGAGGCAGATGATTGCTTGAGTGCAGGAGTTCAAAATCAGCCTGGGAAACATGGCAAAACCCCATATCTACTAAAAATATAAAAATTAACTAGGCATGGCGGTGTGCGCCAGTGTTCCCAGCTACTCATGACCCTGAGGTGGGAGAATCATCTGAGCCCAGGGAGGTCCAGGATGCAGTGAGCTGAAATAGCACCACTGCACTGAGCAATCAGAGTGAGACCCTGTAACCAAAAAAAAAGAAAAGCATTTGAGGTTTCATTAAGCTTTAAGGAAGGATTCCTTCTATGAGCATGGAAAGGGCAGTTATCTATAAGTGTGCCCTTTCTGACCTAGAATTTGTGAAATATATAGTTTATGCAAGCTTACTACTATATAGAAAATGTTACGTGTCCTTAAAGATGTATAGATAAAATACTACTAGGTATAAAGTGGTGAGAGAAATAACTAACATAAATACTATGAGTCTATTCTAAATACATTACTTCATTCAGTCTTCAAAACCACCTTATGAAAAATGTATTGTTATTCTTATTTGCTAATGAGGAGACAAAAGTTCAGAGACAGTGAATGGTTTCCTCAAAATAGTTCATTGTAACAGTTGGTGAAATTTTTAAATCCGGGTCTGCTTACTTCAAAGCCTAAACATTTTCTATTAATATATATCAGTCTGGGAACAATGATTAAGAGAATTTGAGAATATGAAGGAAATACCATGGCAATAGCAAAGTTGGAAAGACAGATAGGACCAAGCAATGATAGACCATGAATATCAGAACAAGGATTTAACTTTTTTAATATTTCTCATTTATGTATATGTATGTGTTTCATATTTATATCCCATCTGTAGTAAAAAATATTGACGAGAAAAGGTCAACTTATTCTAATAAAATATTTGAAATGAAATATTTCAAATACCGAAGAAATATGCACACAAATCTATGCATATTATGTACATATACATTTATGTGCACATAAAAACTTTGAGTGAGGAGATGACAACATATGAAGTTTGTTTCAAGAAGTTTGTCCTGGCCACACCATCTGAGAGATTTTAGAGGATAGAGATTTGAGACTGGGAGATTAGTTAAGGGATGCTTGAGCTAGGTTGAAGAAATAATGAGAGTCTAAACCAAGGTAGTAGTCTTGGGAATGGAGACAAAGAATGGATGGGATAGATTATGAGCTATAATGCTAGTTTATATAATCAGTTTCGCTGGACAGTTTCCAGATGAGATTTACCTTAATGAAACCACATTCTGACACACTCATAAACCTTCTAAGTAAGATAACAAACTAGGTTCCTATGTAGGTGCTAAAAGGCTATACTTAAAATCAACCCACTTATTTTAAAAAATAAAGGTTAAGGAGGTGACTTAATTGGGCCACAGGAGAGCTATCTATTTATGGTGAGTACTTCCTACTCAAAGGATAGCACATCCAAAGACAGTGCTTGTAACACATTTGGGAGTTTGGAAATATGAATCTCTGAACAATGTTATTCTAATTCCACTGATCGGCTGCCACCACCTGCATTAATTGATATCATTAATTGATATACTGCCATCTTTTCCCTACTAGTCCCAAAAGTATGTGGCCACATTGCCCAAAGTGCACAAATTGCCCACTAAAGTCAATGTAACTTATGGCTCCTGCCAACGTGGTAGCTGGATTATTATTATTATCGATCCACTTGGCTGCATCTTGTCACTATGTCACAGCTGGCTTGCAGTACTAGGAAAGAACTATTACATATGCAGAATCTTGAAAGCTATGGGAAGAAAATTAAGGAGGGGGAATAACAATATTAATGGCCTGATACACTGCTGTGCCTCGGTTTAGAGCAAATGCTGGTGAGAAAGTAAAATTCATAGATTGGGGGAAAGAAAGTGTTGGCATTATTGCAAAAATTTTATTTAAATTTTAATGAACAGTGGATAAGTGTTTTAGATTTTGTGAACGTTCAATTTGTAAGTTAATTTTGGAGTACCTAACCCAGAAATCACATAATCTAAAACGATCCTAATAAGAGTTTGGCCGTGATTCAATTCACAGTTAAAGGAGAGACATAACTCCAAATTTAGTCTCATTTTTGGATCATGAAAATTCTTAGATTGGGTCATACACACCATGGTGCCGAGTAGTGCTTAATTAACTTAATAGGCTAAGACTTCATTCTGCATAATCCTATGGGATTTGTGAAAGTATTGGTAGCCGAGAGAAGCAAAATCAAGAATGGGTCACCAGGTGGCGCTTAAGGACTTCCTTTCTTCACATGTCACTCGGTCAATCCAAGATTTACTGATGTGCGGAAGAAGCAGGTAGTCTTTTCCAGAAAAGTGGTATGAAACTTCTTTGATATTTTAGAAGTGATATACTGTTGGTAATCATAGAATTTGGTCTATTTAGTGAATCAGACCACTCTACGCACACATATAAAGCAGACAAATGTTACCAAATAACAATGATAATATCAAAATTTTGTTGAGTAGTTACTCTATGTGAGTTAAATGGCATTAATGAAGTTCATTAACTCATTTTATTATATCAAATGAAGTTCGTTAACTAATTTTATTATATCAAAACATATAACATATTTTCATGTTCATCATCTCAGTTCTTGCAAGAGCCTTATCAAGGTAAGTAATATTTATTACTATCATTCTTTTCCCAGAAGAGGAACTAAACAGCCTGAGAGATTAATCAACATCAGGGAATTGGTTAATAACAGAGCTTGTAGTGTAAGCCAGCCATCTATTTCAAAGCCTGAAATCTTAACCAATGTGTCCATCTGCCTCTGGTTAAAGTATAGATGATTGTTCTAGTTTTCAACAACTCATGTTTAAAATTTAGAGGAAATTTTAAACTTTTAGTTGACATTAAAGTTGTATTGAATTTCCTGTTAAAAGAGAGAAGCAAAAGATGGTGGACACATATATTCAGTAACAGACACAGAAAGACTATAATAGCAAGTATAATAAACTTGGGCTGCCTTTGTGAATTAATTTAAAAATAATTGCATGCCTGGAATTGCTTAATATGAACTTCCCAATAGAAGAAGCTTTGAGTTATCCTTTCTTGTTAATAGGATTGTCACTTTTTTTCTCTTCAACTCTGAACAACAGATAACACTGTATAATACTTGTCCCAGCAGAGGCTACAAATCAGTAGAGGATGGAAAAACACTCTTATTCAGAGACCCATTTTCTTTGTTTTATAAAAACCTGTTGGGAAGAAGGTTAATCACAAACAGAGATGTAATTCAGCATGGGGAAGACTTCCTTCCCCATTTTGACAATAGCCTTAATCTTAATTACTCGATTCACTCCAAGGAAGAGTCAGATTAATGTACCTGTTAGAACACCACCCAGTTTCTCTAACTAATGTAAATTGTAAAATGTTCTGGAGGTGTTAGAAAGCAGAATGTAGTTTGTTCCTATAATTTGAAAACATCCTAATTAGGATGTATTCTTGGAGGAAAGGCCTCTTTGCAAACTATCTCTAGGAAAAGCAGTAAATATTTCAGGAAAGAAAAAAGGCTTTAGCTGAAGTCACATTGGGGATTCTTTGTCTTTCTCAGTACAGGCATATACAATAAAGAAATCCATAACTGCACAGGGGTTGGTCTCGGATAGGATCAACTCTCTAAGTCATCCATGGGTTACAAAAACAGAAAGTGCAACTCAATTCTGTGAAAATACTAAACTCAATGTTTAATCATTAGCACACAACTGTCTTCATCACCATCCCCACTGCCATAACCAGCATCATCATCCAAAGTAATTACAATTGTTTAAGGTGCTGTAAAAGTAGAAATGAAATAAACTCTGTCCTTCTCACCCAGGAGTTGAATATTTAGATATAGAAGATGAAGAGAAATATTTATTTTAATGCACATTTTGAACACATCTTTAATATGATATTTGGTAAAATAATGTATACAGGAATATTACTGGAGGCAAAATAAACCCTTTTTCTAAAATTTTATTCACGTATTGTCATAGCCCATTTATTGTTACTATAAGGAAATACCCGAGGCTTGGTAGGTTAAAAAGAAAATAGGTTTATTTGGCTCAAAATTCCGCAGGTTTCACAAGAAGCATGGCACTGGCATCTGCTCAGCTTCTGATGAGTGTCTCAGTTTGCTTCTATTCATGGCAGAAAGTGAAGGGGAGTCAGCAGGTGCAGAGACTGTGTGGCCAGAGAGGGAGCAAAAGAAGGGGAAGGAGGTACCAGGCTCTTTTTAACAACCAGCTCTCATGGGAACTAACATAGTAAGAACTCACTCACCCTCCAGGAACAGCATTAATCGCTTCATGAATAACTCACCCATGACCCAAACACCTCCCATTAGGTCTCATCTCCAACACTGGGATCAAATTTCAACATGAGACATGATGGAGACAAAAAAACCCATCTCCAAACTGTAGCACTTCTTTTAGGTATATTATTTATATATAATTAATAATACATTACATATAATCATACATACATATATACATATATAAACTATATATAGCCATACATATATATGCTTGTATGTATAATATATACTATATATAACAGATGCATATATACACATATGTGTATATATAATGTACAGCTTCCTTTAGAGTCTCACTTATTCCCCTAAGGTTACTCCCAGCTTATTTGGCACCTTGGTAGCATTCGCCTCCCTTTACTATCACTTTTTCTTGAAACAACGGTAGTGCTCTATTTTTTCCATAATTTTTATTATAGCTTTAAGGGCATATTTGTGTGGTAATTTGGTCAGATCTCTCTCCTCCATCAGACAAGAAGAGTGTTAAGAGCAGGCTCTTGGTCTGTTTTATCTACCATTGTGTGACTGGCACCTACTGGTTGCCACAGAGAAAAAGTTCAATAAAGTATATTGATGGCATGAATAAATGAAAGGCTCATTTTAGGCTAGCTTTACAAACATGGGACTGAAGCAGAGATTTTTTTCTACCCTCTAAAATTTAAAGCCAACATCCCTATACTAGTTTAATTGTACAAGCTTGATAATTCAGTAGAAAATGTCCAGTAATAAAGTTCTTGTAATCCTGTCACATTTTACCTCAAGACAAGAATCAGGGATAAAATTTCAATATTTAAATTACAATGGATGAGTGTAGTAAAAATATCTAATGATGGATATAACATGGGTAATAGGAAGTTTAAACAAGATTGGCTGAAACAATTTATATGGCTCTACAGCTAGTACCTGCTGGATATCAGCTTGCTGTGGACTATATTATGTCCTTCCTAAATTCATATGTTAAAGCTCTAACCCCCAATGTGACTGTATTTGGAATTAAGGTCTTTAGGAGTGAATTAAATTAAATTAGGTCATAAGGTGAGGTCCTAATCCAGTAAGATTGGTGGCCTCATAAGAAGAAATAGACCTTTATCTCTCTTCTCCCATCCCTTCCCCTATGTGATCAGAGGAAAGCCCACGTGAGGACAAAGTGTCCCACCTGCAAGCTGACAAGAGAGCCCTCATCAGAAACTAAACCCTGATAGACTTTGATACTGGACTTTTCAGACTTTAGAACTTTGAGAAAATAAATGTCTGTTGTTTAAGCCTCCTAATGTATTATGTTTTTTTTTATGGCATCTCTAGCAGACCAGTACACAGTTCTAATTAATCATATCAGGTAACAGACAATTTGGCATTGAGCTTATTATTTAAAACACACACACACACAACACACACACACACACACACACACACACACACACACGGATTCCAGACACAGAGCTTCTACAGTTTTTTTATAACATTTATTCAAAACTTAAGAGTCCATTGACAGAAATACTCTTTTGATATTGCATACCCAGTTCTCACAATAGAAAGAAATTATTTCTTCCAGTGTGTGCATCCTAGAAAAGCCCATGTGGTTTTCTTTCATAAAATAAAGCGAAATACATTACAGGAATTTGCTGTTTTTAGAAATGCTACAGTACACCAGTTGTCACAATGTGGTCCTTGAAGGATAGTTCTGCAGGTGCTCCAAAAAGGTAGTCTTGATTAAGGAAGTGTGTGAAATGATGCTTTTTAAAAACAGTGGCAAATAGATTTATTTTATTGCTGGACCTTTTAGACTCTTTCACCACTAGTGTGTTGAATGAATTTATCAATGATATTCATGGGACTCTCAAGGGTAGATAGATACATAATGCAGGATTGTTCAAAGTCCTTTGACAAGGAGAGCCTTACTTCACAACACAAATTAAAAACCCATGGAACTGATGTTTTTCAATATACATAGATTCCACAATAAATATTACTGTAAAATTAAGAATCATTTTCCAAAGGAAAGAATCACTGTATCAATAGGTTTCAGAGCAGAAAAAAAAAACAACTAGGTATTTCCAGTTACTAAGGAAATCACAATGCCCTCAGTCCCAAATATGACACCTGTCAAAGGGGTCAAAGGATGTGGAGTCTGGACAGCTCCTGCCCATGGTCATACCTGCAGAAACCAACACATCAGCCTCCACTGCTGGAGAAAGATGGCTCTCTCCCTCTCTGTCTTTCACATTTTGTGCAAGTGCATCTCATTGGCAGATAGAAATTGAATTCAGAACCCTAGAGACATGGTAGTCTATGAAATATAATACCTAGACTTCCAGCCTCAGAGTTAGAGTTATGAATTGTACAGTTCTGGATTTCTATTTATTTTATCAGTGAAACTCACTATAAATTGTATTCTGAGACTTCTTACATCCTGTTTCCACACTCCTTTTCCTCATTCCTTCAGGGAAAATAGACAACAAATCTCTTTAACACTTTCTTCCATGCTTGAAGAAATTGTAGGCACACAGTAGGGGCTTCGTAAATATTTGTTAAGTGAGTAGATGAATAAAGGACACCCAAGTTGTTATGTGATTGAGGCAAGAGAAAGATACTGTGAAATCAGAAGATAGTTAATAAATGAAGGACTTTGATGTGTGGGCTTCAGAAAGAGCTATAGTGGTTTCATGAATTAATTTTATTAACTGATGACCCATTTCAGTTACCTTAAGCATATCTGTACAATAAAATTGAATTAGGTATATTTACTACCAGGCACTCATGAAAAACAACAAGCCTGTTGAATATGAGAATAAAAAGCATAAGATAAAAAAAGCAACAATCAATCATGACGCTTCTACAATTTCTTTCTTTCTTTTCTCTTAACCACAGTGGTCAAAGACTCTCAGGGGACCTGACATACTTCTGCTCAGCATAGATGGGTTTTACAGATGACGGAGTCTCAATAGTTCCTCCTGGTATGTGGCTTAAATATGCAGGCTTTCATCTATCCCTCTATGAAAAGCCAGAGGGCATGAAGTATCAGGTAAATAGTATCAATGTAAGGCCAACGCTATTAGCCATCAATCTATGTCAAATTTCAGAACTATTATAATGTCTTTCTAAACATTTCCTAACAATGAAGAGCCAAATTTCTACTCGCTTTGTTATCTCACATTATTACCTCAGCACTCTGTGTGTGTGTGTGTGTGTGTGTGTGTGTGTGTGTTGGAGAGGAAGGGCTTATTTCTCAATATATTATTTTATTGTAAAATCCAGGCAAAGTAGGGGGGATTCTATATGACTAACTCAAATACTTTCACTTACTGGGATGAACATTCTAAGAAATCAAAACATTATCCTGAGTGTATCCTCTTAATCAGAAAAATGTTATATTTGGATTTTATTATTTTGAAGTAAAACAAACTCTCTACCTAAACTCTGAATGTTAGTATGGCCTTGGTCTCTCCAAGAGAAAGACAAAACAAGAGGGAGAACGAGAGAGAGAGAAAGAGAGAGATCAAGAGGGAGAGCAAAAAGAGAGCAGAGAGAGAGAGAGAAAGAGAGAGAGAGAGAGAGAGAGAGAGAGTGATCTCTAATATACCAGTCACTGTGTCAGAGATATTTTGCTACAGTGAGTATCAATGAATTTCTTAGACTCTCTCTCTAAGAAAAGTGAGAGGAGAGAGAGAGAGACTATAACCAAATATTTAGCCATCTTGTAATTGTCTAGATTCTCTTATAGGTAGATTGGGAACATCTAACTAGTTTTGAGCAATGAATTATGAGTAAAACTAACATCAGCATGCGTGGCCTGGGGTGAATGATTTTTTCTCTGATTTTGTTATCATTATTTCTTTCTCTGATTCTATAAACTTGGAGGCCACACATGTCACCAGTATAGGTTAGAAAAATGTTGTCTGATCCACACCAGATTTGGTGAGGGAGAAAACAAGAACAAATCCACACACACACACATACACATACACACACATATTGTGTTACCCTTCAGAGATCTCAGGATCTGTCTATTTTAGAAAGGAGTATACATTATCCTGGCAAATGAGAAGGCAGAGGACGTCTTCTTAATAAAAATCCCACAAACAGGCTAAATTCCACTTCACCTTTTTTGAGGCAAACTCTCAGTAAGAAAAACAGAAATGGGATTTTAAAAATCCATGACTATATCCTGGAAAGTGTATATAATATGCCATGCACATGTGCTTTTCATTGCGCTGGAGAGAGGGTAGAAAATTTACATTGGAGCCTCTAAAAGGCTTAGGGTCCTGAAGAAGTCAAGGACTATAATGGGAAACAATGCCCCTATTTAGCGAATTTTGAGTATCTGTGAAATTTGAAAATCATGGAGGCAGTTAACCAAAAGGCAAGAAGCTTATTTAAATCTAAGATAGACTCTTTGGGCTATCGCATGCCTATGAAGCCTGTGCATTTGGGATTTGGGCTGCAAGAAGCAGGCATGTGGCAAGTGATGGGTGCACCAGTGATGAGGATGAATCATCTGAAGTCAAGAGGCCTGTTCAATAATGTAACACACAGGGATTAAAAGAAAAGAGGAAAGCAAGCACGGAGCAGTTAGTCTTTGTGGTTGCAAGTCTTCTGTTTCCTTCTAATCTTAAATGTGATTGCTGTGATGGCGAGGGCTCTTATATTTAATAGACTCTTGAATTACTTTGGAGATGAAATGTATTTTACACTTACATAAAACACACTTTTTACCAGAACGCAGATGCTACAATTGGTACCCCCACGTCTTAAGAGAACATTTGAAAAAGGATCCCCAAAGATTTCAGACCTGCCTTTACTCTAAATGAAAGAATGATTGCAGTAATACTAAACTCCAAGATTAATGCAGCAGAAATAGAAGAACCAAAGATGGGGCTATTTATTACTTTCCCTTTTGGGGAGTATCAGCAAATTTTTTTAAAAAAATGCAGTTAACCCTGGCAAAGATAACTTCTCCAGGTATACAGATTTTTAGTAACCCCTCAAATTGTCAATACATTTGCACTCACTGCTCAGTAAGTGCCCCAAGTTGTGAATTTTGTTAATGAAGAGTTGTCAAGAAGTGTTGGCTTCATTTAGAAAGCAATATTCTCCTCAGTAGCCTTAGTCTTATTTTAGGAAATCCACAGGGGATACATAACTTAAGAGTTCAGATGGAAAGGCATCGTATCATTATTCTCCATTTCTTTGCAAGTGCCCCCAAAAGTAGAAGAGATTAAATTATAAGTTTTTTATTTCTCTACTGTTTCAAACTACAAACTTATAAAAGGGGAACACTGATACTCTTTTAAAGGGTATAGGGCATAAAACCACCTTTAACTTACATGAAATGCTTCGAATTGGTATAATTTGCTTCTCAGATCTCAAAACACTTTGTCATATTTCACTGAATTTGACTCTTCCCTTTGGGCAAGAAAGACTGAACAAAAGAAAATATCTTGCAATACTTGCTTTCTCAAACCACTCCAGGATGAAAAGGGACACTGAATGTCTTTGTGGTTGAATAAGTTTTAGCAGGGGTCATTTTCTGTGCATTCTTATTAGAGGAATATGTAGAAGTGGTCTGTTCATACACAGAGAGGAAAGAATATATGATGTGATTTTGAAAATGAGGAATATACCTCTTCTAAACCACGCTTCCATTCTAAAACATTTTCTGAAATCTAAGATTCCAAAAAAGCCATTTAAAAAAAAATTTAGGCAATTGTGAGCTTCTACAGAGTTGTCAAAACATGGAGGCAGTTACTAGTGTATTAGCAGCACATTACCCAGATGCTTTCTGAACCATTACATGGGGATCATAAAAAGTTATTACTTCATTAAGGACTTTTAAAGATTAAGTAAGATGAAACTTGTAAAGAGTTTAACATAGGGCATAGGGCAGAGTAATCTTAGTAAATATTAACAGGCAGTACTAGTAATGGTGGTAGATGTCAAAGTCAATAGCTGCACCCAATAACATTTTTTGTACCTACTACTACATCTATAGATTTATAAAATCTGAACATTAGAGACAATCACCAGGCATGCAGAGAAGTTAATTCATTTCTTCCTCACTTCCTTCCTTACTCTTTCCTTCTCATTGCCTCTCCCTTTCTTCCTTCTTTCCCTGCTTCCTTGTGTTCTTTAATTCATTCAACCAACAACATGCAGTGAGCATCTATTTATAGGCATTTTGGATAAAGTAAAGATTGAGTTAAGCACAATCCCTGCTCATGTGGAATTTACACATGAGAGAATAGAGGCAAACAGCGAACCACAACATTCAGAAATAATTATTGCTGAATGTGATTTGCATTATGAGAGAGTTAGCATAGGAGGTGTTAATGGGCTGAAACCTAGGCATCTAACCAGAAGAGGGGTTGGCTCATGTATTTTGTTAATTTCACAGATTAGTATAAAGCTTTAATCTGATTATTTTCTGAGTTCCTGGCTAAGGGATGGGCAAATGATAGTAATAAAAACAGACAGGAATTTTTCCTCATCAAGTTCTCATTTTAGTTTTCAAATTTTGTTCTAAGAAACTCTAAGTTCTCATAGATGCTCTAAAGTGCCACTGGAACCTCTAGAACCTCTCTGAGGAAGAGAATATGAGCTGAGGCTACAAAACCACACACTCACTTGAATTACAGTGCAGCCAATTATTACTTTGCACAGACCATGGCAACAAATCTCTGTGTGTTGTGGGGGGAACCTGGTTCTTACTTTATACAACCCCACATGTTCTGATATGCATTAGTTTTAGTTAGTAGGGCATCGTGCAATGTGAGGAATACCTGTATGTCTTCTTACTGCTAGAAAAATAATAGCAGCCATTGATTAACTTCCATTCTGGGGCATAATTTTCCAGTTCAAGAACGTTACAAGAATTTATAGCTTCAAAGCACGATCCTATTTCTCCTATACTTTCTGGGCTAAATATCCCAATCTCTTGAATTTTTCTTATAAGAATCAAATGAATTGCCCTTACTATCCTGGTCACTTCTTCGCATAAGCTTTTCAGTGTTTGCCAATGTTCTTCTTAATGCTTGGGACCCAAAACAAAACCAGGCACATTTTGCAATTAGATATTTATCTGTATTACCCTAAGTTGCTTTATCAGAGTAGGAGAGAAATCTATGTCATTTATTATTGTAATCTTAGTACCACAGCATAGTACCTAGTATCTAATTAGAATGCAATAGTTATTTCATTAATACGTAATACAAATATGGTGTAACCAAACACAACATAGATATCTGCTTTTAGAACTATGACACTATGACATTAACTTTGCATCTAGCCACATAACAGTTGAGTGATTTTGTGTTTCTTATCAATTTATCAGATCAGCTTCTTCACATTTGTGAAGGTCCTGAGGGAATTGACATAAAATGGCTAATTTTTTGGAAGAAATTACAAGAACAAAAAGGTGTGAACTGGAAAAGTCATATCTGGGTAAGATTTTAAAGTGGGAAAGAAGTGATTATGAACATCATGACCCTCTCCCATAAATACTTTGTGCTTGGAGAATGAAAACAATAAGGAAATTAGATATACAACTTTCATGTCATTCTGAAAATGCCAAGGCATGATGCAGAAATTTTACGGGTTTATATTTTAAAGGTTCTGCATTATAGTATTGATTTGAATGATCTGAAATTTCATACAAAATTTCATTACCTGTTAACTTGATGAAATTCACTGGAGAAAGAAATGTTACACACTATAATGACTTTCATATTCATGTGAGTTTGTCAATGCAAACCAATTGAGACTTCAAATGATATGGTAGAAAATGCTCTTTAATGCCGAATCTGGGCAAAGCAACTTGTAAAATACAGGACCAAGCTTAAAATATTCATGCTCAAATTAGAAATTATACTTCTGAGAATTTATACTATAAAAATAATGAAAGAACATTTGAAGACTTAAGTAAAGATAGTTTATCATAACATACTTTATAATAGTTAGAAAAGAGTCAATATTCATTAATATGGTACAAGTAAAACAAAATTATGATTAAATCTATATGATAGACAACCAAACAACTAGACTTCCACACAGAGGCAGATCAGTATATATAGTAAGATACCTTTAAACTTAAAAAATGCCTGGAAAGGTAAAATTAAAATTAATAATAATGGTTACCACAGGAGGAACAGAGAAAGGAAGAAACTAGAAGAAACAGCATTGATTAATTAGTTTCAAATTTGGAAGCAAGCAAAAGTTTTTGTTTTGTTTTCCTTTGTTTTGTTTTGTGATAGAGTCTTGCTCTGTCACCCAGGCTAGAGTGCAGTGGCATGGTCTGGGCTTACTGTAACCTCCACTTCCCCAGATTCAACCAATTCTCCTGCTTCAGCCTCCCAAGTAGCTGGAATTACAGGTGTGTGCTACCACACTCAGCCAATTTTTGTATTTTTAGTAGAAACAGGGTTTCACCTTTTTGGCCAGGCTGTCTCGAACTCCTGACCTCAAGTGATCCACCCGCCTCAGCCTCCCAAAGTACTGGGATTACAGGCATAAGCCACTGCACCCAGACAAACAAGCAAAAGTTTTATATAACCACATAATGCAGGGGGGAAAAAAACCTTAATCTCCAAAGAAAAATGAAACAGAAGAATATGTGTGTAAGTTAGTAACTTGATGGTACAAAGAATTATTTTAGGATATTTTGAATTTTACTAATTTGTACAAGTTTTGTGAAATATACCTTAATGATGATGAGACATGCCCACAATATTAAAATTTGTCTGTAATATTTTTACAATATTGATTTGTTATTTTTGAATTATTATCCACATATTTTTGGATAAAGCCACTGAATACTTTTTTAATGTCATTACAGAACATAGCAAAAAGAAATATAAAGTCAATAAAGTCAAGCAAAAATGTTATAATTCAAAATTGGAATAGAAATGATCAAAATGAACTCATGATATTTCTTATCTTAACATAGTATTTTCTACATCTGTCCACTGAAAAGGTCTGGAAATGATGACTATCCCAATACTAGTGAATTGCTCTAGCATACAGATTATGGTCTCTAAATGTCTTTTCCTACTAAAAGGAAACACAGACACCTTAGGCAGATGGCTGAGTTCAGGTTTGGGGGCAAATAAAATCTTATAAAATGAGCCTGGAATGTCTTTCCAAAACCAAAAGCAGCAAAGCCACCTGGCGTGGTGGCTCACACCTGTAATTCCAGCACTTTGGGAGGCCCAGGAGAGTGGATCACCTGAGGTCAGGAGTTCAAGACCAGCCTGGCCAACATAGTAAAAACCTATCTCTATTAAAAATACAAAAATTAGCTGGGTGTGGTGGCTCACTTGTAATCCCAGCTACTTGAGAGGCTGATGAAGGAGAATTGCTTGAACCCTGGAGGCAAAGTTTGCAGTGAACAAAAGCAGCAAAGCCAGTATTACTGTGATTAGTTCAAAGAAAATTATAGTCATTTTAAAGAGCATAATCCCATCCCAGAAAAGACAAAAGATGTGAAAATTAGAAATAATAATAAGATTGAAATTTATCAAAATGTAAAATATGTAAGTGGATATTGATACAAAAAATGATAAGAAAAATAATCAAGCAAATACTTTTCTTATCTTTTCCATGTAAACCATATCTCAAAGTAGCTAAAGAGTTTCTTTATATAGATTTCAGATAATCAATGAAAAAATAATGACAACATTAGATTATTACAATTTTGTACTCACTAATGAAAATACATAATTAATAATTGCTAAAATCCAAACCAAGTTTTGGAAAGCTAATGGAAAGCTTTACAATTGATACATCAGGTTGTCAACACCTTTTAACCTTAAAAATACACACATGTGCACACACACACACATACACACACACAGAAATCAGAAAAGAGCTGCCTACGGATAAGTACCATAGTTATCATTCAGCATCACTTACACATATAAATTATCCATGCCAAAATATTGAACCTGAACCTGATCAAACCTTAAAATCTGCTTACCAGTTTGCAGGACACACAAAGGAGAGAGCATCGTTAAAAAGCACAAACAAAGAAACAAACAAACAAAATCCCCACATTCAATCAATCAGCAAAATTCAGAATGTGAGAAATTCTTTAGGACAAATGGCTGATTTATTTAACAGACTAATGGCAAGAAAAACAAATAAGAGTAAAAGAAGAACCAAGAGATAAAGAGACAAGAGATGGCAAACAAATTACATGTGGTGGATATTTTTCTTTAATAGACATTTGAAAACACAAAATAGTAAAACACTTCTTAAAAGCAATTAGAGAAAACTGAACATTGACTACATGATATAAAAAACATTTTCAAATGCATTAGGTGTGATCATGGCATCATAGCCAGATTAAAAAATAGATCATTATTTTTAGATATGAACTGAATTGTTTATGCGTACAATTAAATGAAATCTCAGATTTGACTTAAAATATCTCATTTAGTGGGAGAATAATAGGTGGTGGTGTGGATGAGTCAAGATTGGAAATCTGTTGGCAACTGTCCAAATTGAGTGGAGAGTATAAGGTGTTTTAATATAATATTTTAATTTTATATAAGCTTGAAAATCTCCATAATAAAAAGTTAAAATAATATTTTTAAATGATAGTAACAGCAATTAGCTCTGGGTTATAGAATTTATGAATTTTTTATTTTTATCATTATACTTTACTGTATAATTTTTTTAGTGAGAATAAGATTAAGATTACTTTCATCTTAATAAAGAAATGATATATAAACTTTAAATGAACTCAAGACTGAATCTGAGCTGAAAATATCCAGGAGCAAATCCCCTGACATTTGCCAAAAATAACTATGTTAGTTTTCTAGGGCTGCTGTAACAAAGTGTCACAAACTAGGTGTTTCCTGTAACAACAGAAATTTATTCTTGCAGTTCTAGAGGCTGTGAGATCCAGAATCAAGGTGCCTGAAGGCCCATGTTCCCTTTGAAACCTGTAGGAAAGAATCCTAATTCCTAATTTCTGGTGATTGCTGTCAGTCATTGGTGTTCTTGATCTTGCAGTTGCATCACTATAATCTCTGCCTCTGTCATCATGCAGTGTTCTCCAAGTGTTTCTTTTTGTGTCTCATTTCCTCTTATAAGGACACCAATCACATTGGATTAGCCTACACTACTCCATTATGACAGCATCTTAGCTAATCATATCTGCAAAGATCCCATCTCCAAGTAAGTTCATGTTCTACCATACTGGGGTTAGGACTTCAGCATATCTTTCTAAAGAAACCCAAGTCAACCCATAACAATCACTAAATCCACCCATGCATCCTGAAGTAACTGTGATGTACTAGGAAAGTATCAGACATACAAGTGACCAGGATTTAAATTTTAAATACGCCCTGCATTCCTTGTATAACCTCAGGTTTAATTCTTCGAATCATACACACCTTGGCTGATCATCATCATCATCATCATTATCATCACCATCTTAATTGTCTTATATCAGATTATCTATAAGAAAGCCTAAGGTAGAGTTTGTGCGCTAAATCTTTGTTGGGAGGTAAAATTCCATGACAGCAAGAGTGAGGAAGAGAAGAGGAAGGAGTCAGAGAAAAACTGGAGGCGTATACATGGAGGTAACATGGTTACTAAGTTGATTACAGCTTCATCAGAAGACTATTGCTGTTTGATCAGTAATGCAGAACACTTCCCAAACAGCCTGTGTGGAGCCACCATGCCTCAGTATAGTCCTTCTCTAAGATGGAGAGAAGCAGCATTTATTGCCAGCTCCTTTCCATCTCCTTTTTAAATTGGTCCTATTTAACACCATGATACCTTACCTTTCCAACCTACCTCACATTCTATTCTGGGTTTTGTTAACTAGCCTTTCTGGGTCCTATGTGGAAACCAGACACCATGCTAAGGAGAGACATGCTTCATCTGAATTCAAAAATGGCAAAAGGGGGCAAAGTCTTTGGTGGGTAGGGTAGAGATGGATAATGGCAGATAAAATAGAAGATATGTCCAAATCTAGCCCTTGCTGTATTAGGAGACTGTTTTAAGAGATGTGGCATATGAGGGCATACCCTGAAATTTTCGAAGGGAAATGGCTGAGGTGCAGGAGCAGGTAGACTGACCAAATCTGGAGTAGTACATAAACTGGGTTCGTTCAATAAACACTCATTAACTTATAGATCAGCTGTGATGAATATATGAGATAATACATAAGTGAATTCTAACATATATGCACTTTGCGGTTTGAGTCAGGCACTCTGTAGATGGTTATCCCTGTTTACTTGGAGGGACACATCCTGACTCAAAGAGCTTACCAAGCAAACTAATTTAAAATTTCTTCAAGAGTTCAGCCTAAGCTGGGAAAAGAGGGGCCGCCCTGTATTTAATTGAGAATATTTTATTTTAAAGCCATTACGATTTGAACTGAATCACTGAACTACTTATAACTGAAAGCTGATTTCACAACTTAATATGAGCATGAAGTATGATGCCTTAAAGTTTGTGCCTTTGAAGTATCATAAACAAGGGTTCACTCATTGATGAGTGGTTCATTTTGATTTTGGATCTTTTTTTTTGTGCAGTGATTCATTTACCATCTCTTCTCCACCTCCTCCCTGTCATCCTCTTTAATTTTTCTTATAGTTAAAAGTCTGGGCTTTGGGGAAAAGGAGATTTAAGAATTCAAATCCCAGCTTTCAAACTCAAAAACTAAATGCAAATTGTTTAACTTCTTAAGCTTTAGCTTCCTTAATTGTAACTAAGAAGTTACAAGGATTAAGTGAAACAACATATATAAAATGCTTAGAATTTGCTATCCATTAACAGTGTCCACTGTTCATCTCAGTTTTCAAAATCTTTCATGTTGTCCTCATCTTCAGAAATGACCACAGCAGCTGCCTAACTACCACCTATCTCTCCTACCTTATAATCTCTCTCTTCGCTCTCTCCTTATATCATAACAGGAGGGAGCCTTCTCAAAGGTAATTCTTGCCATTTCATTCCCTTCCTTAAATTAACTCAGTGATTGCTCATTGACAAAAGACCAACATCATATTTCTAAGTTCAGTCTTACTTCTTTTACTTCATTCCTCATTATCTCCGTAACAGCCATATGAATGTTACCTGCCATAGGCACTTGGCTCTTTCTCCTAGACCTTGATACCTGCAATGTCCTTGACACCTGCTTTTGATATATAGCTAATTTCTGCTTGTTATTCAGGCTTTAGTTTTTTTTGCTCTTCCAAGCCTTCGAAACGCCCTGTGCCATGGCATTTATCATATCATTTTAGTATATTTCCTCTGTTTTTCTTCTCCACTCTATGCTCTAAAATATCTTTCACCTCTAGTGTTTCAGATACAGATATATAGGAGATAACCAGTAAATACTATTGAATGAATTAGTAAATAAATGAATGAATGAATGAATGAATGAATGAACCCACACAAGCTATTCTTTGCAGATATAGCCAACAGAGTATTGTCTAATCTGCAAAAAGCCTTGTTGGGGGGGGGGCGGGTGTCACATTAACTGAAACTTAGAGCAAATAAACTTATTGAAAAATAAGGTAATGGAGTATTTTAATAAGAACTAGCTTTGACATAACCCAGGCTCTAGGTTCACCCTGGAAGAACACTCCAGTGGAAGTACTCAGTTCCTGAAAGGCAGCAGTACTTCCTCCAATAGGGGTGGCTGCATAGAACACTGAAGCTCCCTGCTTTAAGATAAATGGTGAAGGACTCAACCAAAAAACCCCCTCTTTTTCTACTTACCTCTGAGGCTCTGGACAAGGAGTATCCTTAGCAGTGGCAAGGGTATAATTGATGTTCTGATGTTTTTCTGAAAAGCATAAAGCCCACTATCTGAATATTTCTCAGCCTATAGAAGAGAACCATGGAAAATGACTACTATTAAATTTTTTACCAATCTTGGAAACTAGACTCGGTGTACAATTTGAATTGATTTAGAAATATAGAAAACTATGACTTCACTTTTATGGCCATTAAGTATCACAGGCCATCTATAGTGTTTGCACATTTAGTTTTGCATAATTGTTCACATCAGAAAGTTTTAAGAAATTCTGTTCTCCATGTTTGCTTGTGATAACTTCATACCAGTGAATAGCAAATTCCATCATGTTCCTTTAATCTGATTATCTCAGTTTATCTCCATCATATTTCTGAAATATAAGTGCTGGTATTATTTACTTAGTCTTCTTATTTGTCCCCAGCCCTTTCCTTTGTTCTCTCTAGATTCCCTTTGCTTTTAATTCTTATGTAATATTAAGGAGGAATAAAATGAAAGACGGAAAGGAGCAAAAGTTAATTTTTAGCATAGACAATTGAACCAAAGATACTCTGTTATTGGGGTAAACTTCTACTTCAAAATATCCCAATCAACCCACTCCCTGAAATTAAAAAGGGTCTTAAAATATATTATTTTTACTCTTTGGCTTAGCACAAGGGCAAGTTAGGGAAAAATACCCTTCCTTCTTTTCCTTTCCATCTGTTTAGCCTGAAATATTATTTTCAGAAATGAAGTTTTTATTATTATAATCCTTCAGCTACAGGGTGAGTGTAAAATAGACTCTGTGAGCTAGTTTGAGAAGCATATACTCCCTCATAACATAGTTTCTTAATGATGCTGCACTATTCTTTCCCAAACACGAAGTTCTCCTAAGTCACAGGATGACTGTGAAAGAGAATTTCCCTTACCTGAAATCTACTTTTGAGGCATTAATCTAGGGTTTTGAATTTATGTCAGCTAATTTTATGTATTAGAACCATCATCCAGGTATTCTCCAGCCTTTCCTTGAAGTGCCATTTCAGAATAATAATCTTAGAATCCACTTTCTTAAGAATGTTTCTCCTCTCCTTGAATATCACATAGCAATGACACCTGAATTCAGTATGTTGCATTTATTTTAATGTTTGTATTTGGAAAATTGTGAACGCACAATTCCTCTTTGAGGATACCACATTTCTTCTATGAAAATCACGTCTTAGAAAAGATTAAGGATTTTAGGTTTTTAACCCATTCTAGGTGTGCCTATCATTTAAGAAAGTTTCCACCTCACATCTTAACCGAGACTTAAGTCAAGTGCTTCTACAATTACACTGTAAGTGGCTAATTAAGAAAATGCTCAGTGTACTGCAGTTGAGAGCACTTTGTATTCAGGGAATTTGTTCTACTCTTTATTAAAAGTTGCAAATAAAACAATTCAATAACTTGAATCCACTCCAAACAAAATACTAACCAGGTATCTTCACAGAGGAACTTCAGCTAGAATAAATGTACATGGGAATTATTTTTGCTTCCTCCTACTGCCTTATCCTATTATTACCTGGTTCCACATTGCAAAGATAAGAAGCATAGCATCTGCATTTCTCAGATTAACAATCTTTTTATCCTATACCAGTAGAATGACAACCATTTTTGTCAGCGGTGTTGCAGCTACCATCACAGTGGGTCTCCATTTCTTTTTAAAATAAATAAAATTAAAGATGTACAGTGTGGTTGAGTTTATCTGCATATCTCCAAGTTGCAGCCAAACTAAAGCTCCCTTTAACTTACCATAGTATTGGAAGTTCTGACACAGACAATCGGCCAAAGAGAAAGAAATAAAAGGTATTCAGATAGGAAAAGAGGAAGTCAAATAGTCTCTGTTTGCAGGTAACAGGATTGTATATTTAGAAAACCCCATCGTCTTAGCCCAAAAACTCCCTAAACTGATAAGCAACATCAGCAAAGTCTCAGGGTACAAAATCAATGTGCAAAAGTTACAAATAATAGACAGAGAGCCAAATCATGAGTGAACTCCTGTTCACAGTTGCTACAAAGAGAAAAAAATACCTAGGAATACAACTCACAAGGGATGTGAAGGACCTCTTCAAGGAGAACTATAAACCACTGTTCAAGGAAATAGGAGAGGACACAATTCAAATGGAAAAACATTCCATGCTCATGGATAGGAAGGATCAATCGTGAAAATGGCCATACTGTCCAAAGTAATTCATAGATTCAATGCCATCCCCATCAAACTACCATTGACTTTCTTCACAGAATTAGAAAAAGCACTTTGAATTTCATGTGGAACCAAAAAAGAGCCTGTATAGCCAAGACAATCCTAAGCAAAAAGAACAAAGCTGGAGGCATCATGCTACCTGACTTCAAACTATACTACAAGGCTACAGTAACCAAAACAGCATGGTACTGGTACCAAAACAGATTTACAGACCAATGGAACAGAACAGAGGCCTCAGAAATAACACCACACATCTACAACCACTGATCTGTGGTTAATGAAGTTGAGATAATTTACTGAAACTTGTGTATTGAGTAGATTGGGAGATTGGAGGAAGCTGTGGATTTATTATGAACTATAGAAAGCACTTTTTTGTTTTTGCAGTTATTAGATTCATTTTGGTAAAATAATTTTATCAGAAAACACCACCAACTTAGTTGCATGAAATTTTGTAATACATGGGGCTATATGATCCAAACTTGGGTTTATTCTCCAGAATTTTGACCCTTGAATTCAGTCATGTAGGATAGAAAAATGGTTGGAGCTGATTCTTTGCGGCAATGAAGAGACTTTCTGATTTGTATTGGACTGTGTCCCATTCAAAAATATGTTAAAATCCTAACCATTTGTATCTGTGAGTGTGACCTGATTTGGAAATAAGTCATTGCAATAAAGTTAAAATGAGATTATACTGAATTAATTAAGAGGGGCCCTAATCCAGTGTTAATGGTGTCCTTTTAAAACAAAGAGAAGAGGCACAGACTCAGACACAGACAGAAGTCAGTCATGTGAGGACAAAGTCAGAGATTGCATTCATGCTGCTACAAACCAAAAGATGCCTGGGGCTACTAGAATCTAAAATAGGCAAGAAAAAATCTTCTCCCAGAGGTTTTGGAGAAGATCCGCCAACACCTTGATTTGGGACTCCTAGACTTCATAACTGTGAGAAAATAAACATCTGTGGTTTTGAGCTGCTCACAGTGTGGTAATTTGTTAGGTTAGCTCATGGAAATTTATACACCTTCCTTTTGCTTCTTCTTTTTTATTTTATTTTATTTTTATACCTTAAGTTCTGGGGTACATGTGCAGAATGTGCAGATTTGTTACATACGTATGCACGTGCCTTGGGTGTTTGCTGCATTCATCCCCCGTCATCAACATTAGCTATTTCTCCTAATGTTAGCCCTCCCCAATTCCCCTACCTCTTGCTACTCCTCCCCTAACCTCCCTACCCCCTGACAGGCCCTGGTGTGTGATGTTTCCCTCCATGTGTCCATGCATTCTCATTGTTCAACACCCACTTATGAGTGAAAACATGTGGTGTTTGGTTTTCTGTACTTGTGTCAGTTTGCTGAGAATGATGATTTCCAGCTTCATCCATGTCCCTGCAAAAGACATGAACTCATCCTTTTTTATGGCTGCATAGAATTTCATGGTGCATATGTACCATATTTTCTTCATCCAGTCTATCATTGATGGGCATTTGGGTTGGTTCCAAGTCTTTGCTATTGTAAACAGTGCCACAATAAGCATTCCTGTGTATGTGTCTTTATAATTGAATGTTTTATAATCCTTTGGGTATATACCCAGTAATGGGATTGCTGGGTCAAATGGTATTTCTATTTCTAGATCATTGAGGAATTGCCACACTGTATTCCACAATGGTTAAACTAATTTACACTCGTACCAACAGTGTAAAAGCATTCCTATTTCTCCACATCCTCTCCAGCATCTGTTGTCTCCTGATTTTTTTTTTTTTTTTTTTTTTTTTTGAGACGGAGTCTCGCTCTTGTTACCCAGGCTGGAGTGCAATGGCGCGATCTCGGCTCACCGCAACCTCTGCCTCCTGGGTTCAGGCAATTCTCCTGCCTCAGCCTCCTGAGTAGCTGGGATTACAGGCACGCACCACGGTGCCCAGCTAATTTTTTTGTATTAGTAGAGACGGGGTTTCACAATGTTGACCAGGATGGTCTCGATCTCTCGACTTCGTGATCCACCTGCCTCGGCCTCCCAAAGTGCTGGGATTACAGGCTTGAGCCACCGCGCCCGGCCTGTCTCCTGATTTTTTAACGATCGCCATTGTAACTGGTGTGAGATGCTATCTCAATGTGATTTTGGTTTGCATTCCTCTAATGGCTAGTGATGATGAGCTTTTTTCCCTATGTTTCATATATAAGCTGCATAAATGTCTTCTCTTGAGAAGTGTCTGTTCATATCCTTCACCCACTTTTTATTAGGGTTGTTTGTTTTTTCTTGTAAATTTGTTTAAGTTCTTTGTAGATTCTGGTTATTAGTCCTTTGTCAGATGGGTAGATTGCAAAAATTTTTTTCCCATTCTGTTGGTTGCTGGTTCACTCTAACGATAGTTTCTTTTGCTGTGCAGAAACTCTTAAGTTTAATTAGATCCCATTTGTCTATTTTGGCTTTTGTTGCCATTGCTTTTGGTGTTTTAGTCATGAAGTCCTTGCCTATGCCTATGTCCTGAATGGTATTGCCTAGGTTTTCTTCTAGGGTTTGTATGGTGTTAGGTCTTATGTTTTTTGCTTCTTTTGCTTTGATCTACTGAGATGCTCTGTTTCTAGTTCCTTTCTAATGCTAATTATTTAGTTTTTCCCCTTTTTTTTGGTTTGAGTTACGCTATAATACTTCTAATAAATTCCTTTTAAAATCCAAGTTAACCCAAATAGATTGCTGTTGCTTGCATCATATTGTCCTAGGTGACAAGCAAATGTTTCTGGCTATCATTCCTGTGTCTTTTGGTATTGGTAGACTCAGTTTGTTAGAAAAAATGACAAAAACTTGGAAATCAAGTGAATGGAGGCTTGCATATACTCTTAGAGCCATATTAGATTACAATATATTTTAATAGGCCTACCAAAGGAGTCCTTAATTATTTACAGTTGAGGAGCATACCATTATTTGACTCAATATTTACTATAACGTTCCAGTTTGTGTGAACTTGCATGTTAATTTGTAGATTTTTGTTTAGCAGAGATACAAGTCATTATATGCTTGTAGAAAAAATAACCGAAATGTTAAGATAGCCATCTTATGCCCACATTCTTTTTTCACTGCCTATAAAACTGTTGTTCTAATTGTCCTTTGAATTACCTTTGCGTTCCTGTTGACCACATCATTAGCAAGGAGAACCAGTGTTACCATATTTGTATAAAAATCATACTTTTAACTATTTGAATATTATTATTATTATTTCTTAGAGACAGGGTATCACTCTGTCATCCAGGCTTGAAAGCAGTGACACCATCATAGCTCACTGCAGCCTTGAACTCCTGGTCTCAAGTGATCCTCCCACCTGGCCTTCCAAAGCTCTGGGATTACAGGCATGAGCCACCACTCCCAGCCTACTATTTGATTATTATACTTTGACATGTCACATGCACAGACAAGATTATTTGAGAATACTGATTGTTCCAGATTAACTGAATGACTGTGAACACATCTACAAGGCAGAATTTAGAATGTTGATGTTAAATTGAAAATAAAAGAGGACTTCAAAATGCTGAGAGAAAAGTATGATTTTTCTTCTTCACCCTTAAGATTGAAAAAAAAATTATCTTAGTTTAAATAAAGCCTATACACTCAACAAATATTGATTTAGAGACTAGTAAGTGTTTCTTAAATTGTAAGACAACTTTTCATGGAAGATTTGGTCATTGAGAGTTGGGTTAAATATTATCAAATCAACACTATTTCACCCAGTTATTTGGGAGAAAGTAAATCAGGACACAGAAGCATAGAAAGATTACAAATATATTATGTAATATGCATAGTATACAACTGAAATCCAACTGTAAATTATAGAACTTTCATAAGAAAATTAGATAATTTCACATAGCAAGATTAGACTTTAGTTTTCATTGCATTATCGAAACATGAGTGAAATATAATGAAGAATGGGTACAACAGAATCTCTTAACAAACATAATGTAGGATCAAGAAAACATTTTTGAAAAGAGCCAGATAGCTACCCAATGGAAAGATAGAGCTGTGTGTGTGTGTGTGTGTGCATGTAGTAGTGGTAAATTTTGGGACAAAATGATGGGTAGGAAAGAAAATATGAAGGATATTTCCACCTCCTGAGTGTTATTATATGTCCACCTGTGGGAAGAGTTCTTTAAAAAAAATAGAGTATTTAATTCTCACCGTATGAAGCCATACATTATTATCATTAACACAGATAAAGCTAAGAGAGGTAAATTTTATTTTTTAGGGTCATGCAATAGTTGATGCAGAGCTAGAATTCAAATTTATTTCTAACTCTAATATCTGTATTTCAGGTTTTTTACTAAAGGACATTGCCTCTCAAAATGAAATAGACATTGTTGGTAAATATTCAGAATTCTGGTTGATTGTACAAGTGGTAAGATGATACTATGACCTTTCTGGAATAGCACATGGTTTGACGGAAAAAGCATAGAACATTTATTTATGGTACCACATTGCCTTGAAAACACCATGTGATCTTGGGAATGTCACTTTTTTCTTTTTAGGCCTCAGTTACCAAATCTATAAAATGAGTTTATCAGACCAAATGCATAGATTTATAACTGCGGTCCCTAGTATAGGTTTTGCAGTAAAGGAGTTCCACCTTATTTCATTCAAAAACATTAACTGAAGCATATAATGTAAACAAATTTGAGATGTTGTTATTCAGAAGATGGCAATTACTTTCTGAACCCCTGAAAGAAAAATGAAAAGTTATTACTTAAACTCTGACATAATGCCTTATTATTAATAAGTGTTTTGTTTTATACCTGTAAGGAACACTTTTAAAGCCTCATTTAGAAATAGATATATTTACTATATATCACTTGTTCATTAAAAAATAGAAAAGTACCAGAAAAATGAATTTGGTTAAGGTTTTCTTAAAATTTTTTCCCATTTAGAGTTCAATTTTTCTGGATTAATTTTGTATTCAGTTTTATGTATTTTTCCACACACTAGCATCTTCTAATGCTTCAAAACTGTTGGTAATAAAGTATTTCTTAAATGAATGTTTTATTGTGTCCTTGAGGTTTTCTTAGAAGCCAGTGATATATTTTACTTAAGTTTTGATGCTGGGAGATATGTAAGTATGTGTAGACACTTATGTGTTTATAAATGTGAATTGTGGTTATATGTATATGCTCTATATTTCCACATTATGAGCACCTAAGGGAGAACACTTGGATATTATTCACTTTGATATTTCTTTCAACAATCACTACATTATCATTCACAAAAAAGAACTGAGAAAATTTTGATGACATAAAATAGAGCTAAAATATTTTATACTTATTTTTACAACTTTCTAATTATTTGGTTTCACATGTAAAAACCACATTAACTAGGGTGAATTTTCTATATATGCTGAAAACGTATTTCTGAGTGTCTAATATTAGCAATAAAAACAATCAGGATAGTAAACTGCAAACCACATCAGTGAAGAAAAATTTTTCCTTAGAAAAGATCATTTAAATCTACATTATTTCATGAAGTTCTGCTGTGTTAGTTGTTGATATCTGACTAATTAAATGCAAATTATCCAGGAACCATCTGCCAGGCTCATTCCCAACGATCAGTTGGATAAATAAAGGTAACAAAATGGTGTGTTTGGTTTTCTATCTAACACAGTATTTGTTTTATTACCATCATTTTAAAGCTGGATTTTATTTGCCATTTTATGTGCCTTGTAATTTGTATATTAAAAATAAAGGTTTCAAAAATAATTATTTTGCATTTAATTCAACAGAAATCAAGTGCATAAAATCTTGTTTTCATTGAATATTGAGTCAGATTCCGAAATTCTAAGTGCCCCAACACAAGCCAGTCTCCCCAAATATCGTGTAATAATTTTGAGTTACACTGCAAATAATTTACTTAATGTCATGCATATGTGCTTGTATGTTCTAGAACAAGTTGTTCCAAATAGCTATACTTCAATATATCAAAACAATTGTTTCTCTCAATTTACTGGTTTATAACATGAAAACCAAAGTTAGCCTTCTACCTGGCATACCTGCTATTATTAATTAATTTGTCCAATTCTGGGAATTTTGCAATGAGTCCTCTGACCTGAATGCTATTTTTGTCCTGAATGTTATTTTTGTCCTGAATGCTATTTTTGACCTGAACACTATTTCTCTCTCTCTCTCTTTCTTTCTCACACACACAAACACACACACACACGCGCGCGTGCGCGCAGAGAGAGAGAGAGTATTTTAAGGGATAGTATAACAAAAGAACCCAATGGACTGCATAATGTAATATGAGGTTACGAGAGCAGACTGCGGAGCAAATGGCTGAGTTCAAATTGTCTCAACCATTTACTAGCTTTGTAACCTTAGGAAAGTTACTTAACTTCTCTGTTCCTCAATTTTCTCATCTGTAAAACGGGCTAATTAATAGCACCTAATATATAGGGGTGCTTAAATACCATATGTTTGTGTAATTTAAAACATATAACAGATTAACCAAATTGTTTCCTTACTATTCATTTATTTGAGCTTCTTATATATTTTGGATATTAACCCTTTCTCAGATGTTTAGTTTGCAAATCTTTTTTCCCATTCTATAGTTTTTCTCTTCATTCTGTTGATTCTTTCTTTGCTGTGCAGAAGCTTATTAGTTTGATGTAATTCCATTTGTCTATTTTTTATTTTTTCGAAGACACACAAATGGCCAACAGGTATATAAAAAAATGCTCAACATCACTGATTATCAGATACATTAAAATTAAAACCACAGTAAAATATTCCCTCATAACTGTTAGAATGGCTATTATAAAAAGATGAAATATATCAAGTATTGGTAAAGATGTGGAGAAATGGACGAATTGCACACTGTTTGTGGGAATGTAAATTAATACAGCTATTATGAAAAACAGATGGAAGTGCTTCAAAAATGAAAACTAGAACTTCCATATGATCTGGTAATCCTACTATTGGCTATCCAAAGAAAATGAAATTAGTATGTCAAATAGAGATCTGCTCTCCTATATTCAGTGCAGCATTATTCACAATAGTTAAAATATGGAATCAATCTAAGTGGTCATCAATATATAAACAAATAAGGAAAATGTGGTGTATATACTTGATAAACTACTATTTAGCCTGAGAGTGGTGAATCCTGTCATGTGTGATAACATGAAATAACCTGGAATACATTATGTTAAGTGAAATAAGTAAGGCACTGAAAAACACATGATCTCACTTATATGTGAAATCTAAAAAGTTGAACTCCTAGAAATAGAGTATAATGGTGGTTACCTGGATGGGATTCAAAAAGATGTTGGTCAGAGGACATGATACTTTAGTCAGACTGGAGAAATAAGCTCAAGAGATCTGTTATACAATATTGTGACTATAGTTAATAACCATGTATTACATGCTTGAAAATTGCCATGGGAGCGTATTTTCAGTGTTCTCCCCACACATGCACACAAAAATATGTGAAGTAATGCATACGTTAATTAGCATAATTTAGCTATTCCACAACATATACCTATTTCAAAACATCATGTTGTACAACACAGGCAATTTTTACTTGTCACTAATAAGTATACATACACACACACACACACACACACACACACACATTTCTATTAGAAGTCCCATCATATGCTGGAGGATTTTGTAGATCCCCGCTGAATAGTGACAGAATATCCACCTGTTTTATTCTGTTTTCTTCTGTTATCTCCCATAAATAAACCTATTTGCCATGACTCAAAAACTTTATTACAATGTATAAATGTATATATAATGTCCAAATAGCTGGCTAATTCAATGAAACATAAATCTGGCCATACACACAATGAAAAACAAACTCTATTCCTCACTGAGAACAAGTAGAATTGAGTGGATATCACCAAGCTTCAGCAGAGAGCCAGTCTTACCTAAACCATCTAACTCAGATATTCTTATTGAGAAGTTTCTGATGAAGGCTACAGTAATAAAAGTATTCACAAAGTCCTAAAATGTTGCCAATAATCAGTCAGCATAGTGACCACAGATCCAGTTAAAACTCGGTTATGTTCACTAGCAAAATCATTTTACATGGCTTAACAAGGAGCACTGACTTTGACTCTGGGACATGCAAGGAATTCACAGTGAACATTTACAGCCGTTGCAGACTCAACAGGATCCAAATAAAGAAAGTCATAGATTCTGTCTCTCTGTCTATTTGAACTGGAAAACTGGCACAAGTTTCCATATTGCCTACCTATCCTGAAACTTGCTTTCTTTTACAAATAGAATTGGTTTCAAACACAATTTCATCTGCCTTTGTTCTTTTTATCATATATTAGTATGGATAAGAGTCTCTTAAGAGTGTACACATTGTTAGAATGTAAAGACAATTCAGTACTTAATAGGTGAGGCTACTGAGTGTCTTCTCATTGACCTCAGAGTGACTCATTAGTTCCCATTAGTCTCCAGCCTCATTAAAGTAATGGATATAATGCAAATAGATTTCACTGAACAGCGCTCTCTGCAAAAGTTCAACTGTCCCATTTTACTACTGGTCTATTTACATACTAAGTCACACATTAATCTGTATAGTAGTCTGTGTTTTCCACATTGTATACATTGGAATATCAATTCTGTATAACATAAAGAAGTATCATGAGGAAAAAAATACAGTCACATTTGTTTGAAAAACTGAGTTCAATCAGGAGATATGGGTTCTTTTTTTTTCTGTTGTTTTTACTGATGGATTTCTCAAAACCATGTTAATATGCATGATCAGTCTTCAGGAAAGAGATGCAGTAAGCTGTCTTCCTAATGTTTTGACCACTTGTTTTTAAACTAAGACAATTTCTCAGAACTAGTGTTCTCTAGTACACAGTTTGGGAATGACTGCTTTGTACACTTGTTGTTATTTCTGAAAAATGATATTAAAATAATAATTTATGTACTACTACTTGAATTCTTTTATCAGTTAATCCTTCTTCCTACTTGCAGATAGTGGAGGGCTAAGAAAATCAGGAAAGTCAGGAATGATGCTGAGAAACAAATAAATGTCACTTATGTCATTCCTCCCCTGAGAAATAAATGAACAGCTTTGAAATTTACTATTTCTGTCACCAATGGAGAAATTGATAGTATTGAGTATATTTAAATGAAAAACTGGGGGAAAATTCTGGGACAAGAAAGGAGGAATAGGGGGACCCATTCTTTTTCTTCCTCCAGTCCCAAACCCAGAGTGCACCAAACCTGTGTATATGTCCCAACAGATGACCTGGAGCATGGAACGAGGTTGTAAAGGGCTGAGAACCACTGTCTCTCCCAAGATACCACCTACATCCTGGAGGTCCCCAGGTCTCATCTAATTTGATGTATGTTAAAACCATTAATCTACTTATAAAATTTAAAAAAAATAACTGTCAGGAGAGATAGCTAAGATGACTGAATAGGAACAGCTCTGGAGTGCAGTTCCCAATGAGAAGAATGCAGAGGGTGAATGATCACTGCATTTCCAAATGAGTTTTTACAGCCCACAGACTAGGAGATTCCCGGGCTGAAAAGTGCCATGGGTTTTCAGCATGACTCTTTCAGTTGGAGCTGCGGGTCTCCGTACAAAAACTCACACAAATCCAGGCTACCATTTCAACAGGATCCCGGAATGCCTGGGATACAGAGCCGCCCATTCAACTGTAAAAAAGGGGGCTGAAACAGGGAGCCAGGTGATCTAGCTCAGGGGTTCCCACCCTCCACAAAGACCAGCAATCCAAAACACTCTGAACTGAGAATTTCCAAGCAAGCACAGCTGGACCCAGGACAGTCCAACTTGATGGGGGGAAGGGTGTCAGCCATTACTGAGGCAGTCCACCATTACTGAGGCAGTTCGCCATTACAGGGGCAGTCTGCCATTACTGACGCAGTCTGCCATTACTGAGGCAGACCACCATTACCCAGGCAGTTCTAACAGGAAGTTCATACAGCGGCTGGGCAGAGTACACAGCAGTTCAGTAATGCCTCTGCTGGCAGACTGTGACTAGACTACCACCTTGCAGGGCAGGGGATCTCTGAAAAAAGGCAGCAGCATATTAGGAACTTAAAAATAAAGCCCCACCGTCCCAGGACAGAGCACCCAGGGAAAAAGGCGTTTATGAGTTCCGCTGCAGCAGACTTTAACATACCTGTCCAGAAGCTCTAAATGGAACAATGCAGCTCCCAGCTCAGCACTGGAGCTCTCATAAGGGACAGACTGTCTCTTCAAGCAGCTCCCTAACTCCTGTATATCCAAAGAGACACTTGTAAAGGAGAGCTCAGGCACATCTGGCAGGTACCCTTCTAGGATGAAGATAACAGAGAAACTGGCAGCAACCCTTACTGTTCTGCAGCCCCTGTGGGTGATCCCCAGGCAAGCAGGGTCTGGAGTAGACCTCCAGCAGGCCTACAGCTGAGAGGCCTGTTAGAAGGAAAACTAAAAAACAGAAAGAAATAACTTCAGCATCAACAAAAAGGACGTTCACTCAGAGACCCCATCCAAAAGTCACCAACTACAGACCACAAGTAGATAAATATACAAAGATGGGAAGAAACCAGAGCAAAAAGGATGAAAACACCGAAAACCAGAATGCCTCTCCTCCTCCAAGGGATGCAACTTCACACCAGGAAGGGAACAAAGCTGGATAGAGAATGAGTCTGATGAATTGATAGAAACAGCCTTCAGAAAGTGGGTAATAATAAACTTCTCTGAGCTAAAAACATGTTTTAACCCAATGCAAAGAAACGAACAACCTTGAAAAAAGGTTAGATGAAGGTTTTAACCCAATGCAAAGAAACGAACAACCTTGAAAAAAGGTTAGATGAAATGCTAACGAGAATAAACAGCTTAGAGAAGAATATAAATGACCTGATGGAGCTGAAAAACACAAGAGAACTTCATGAAGCATACACAAGTTTCAATAGCCAAATCAACCAAGCAGAAGAAAGGATATTAGAGATTGAAGATCAACTCAGTGAAATAAAATGAGAAGGCAAGATTAGAGAAAAAAGAGTGAAAAGAAATGAACAAAGCCTCCAAGAAATATGAGACTATGTGAAAAGACCTAATCTATGTTTGATAGGTGTACCCGAATGTGACAGAGAGAATGAATCCAAGCTGGAAAACACTCTTCAGGATATTATCCAGGAGAACTTCTGCAACTTAGCAAGGCAGGCCACGATTCAAGTCCAGGAAATACAGAGAACACCACAAAGACATTCCTCAAGAAGAGCAACCCCAAGGCACATAATCATCAGATTCACCAGAGTTGAAATGAAGGAGAAAATGCTAAGGGCAGCCAGAGAGAAAGGTCTGGTTACCCACAAAGGGAAGCCCATCAGATTCACATCAGATCTCTCGGCAGAAACCCTACAAGCCAGAAGAGAGTAGGGGGCCAATATTCAACATCCTTAAAGAAGAGAACTTTCAACCTAAAATTTCATATCCAGCCAAATTAAGCTTCATAAGTGAAAGAGAAATAAAATCCTTTATGAACAAGCAATTGATCAGAGATTTCATCACCACCAGGCCTGCCTTGCAAGAGCTCCTGAAAGAAGCACTAAACATAGAAAGGAACAATCACTACCAGCCACTCCAAAAACGTACCAAATTGTAAAGACCATTGACACAATGAAGAAACTGCATCAACTACCAGGCAAAACAACCAGCTAGCATCAAAATGGCAGGACCAAAGTCACACATAGCAATATTAACCCTAAATGTAAATGAGCTAAATGCCCCAATCAAAAGACATAGACTGGCAAATTGGAGAAAAAGTCAAAACCTATTGGTGTGCTGTTTTTGGGAAACCAATCTCATGGGCAAGGACACACATAGGCTCAAAATAAAGGGATGGAGGAAGATTTACCAAGCAAATGGAAAGAAAAGAAAAGCAGGAGTTGCAATCCTAGTCTCTGATAAAATAGGCTTTAAAGCAACAAAGATCAAAATAGACTTTAAAACAACAAAGATCAAAACACACAAAGAAGGGCATTACATAATGGTAAAAGGATCAATGCAACAAGAAGAGCTAACTATCCTAAATATATATGTACCCAATACAGGAGCACCCAGATACATAAAGCAAGTTCTTAATGACCTACACAGAGACTTAGACTCCCACACAATAATATTGGGATACTTTAACAACCCACTGTCAATATTAGACAGATCAATGAGACAGAAAATTAACAAGGATATCCAGGACTTGAACTCAGATCTGGACCAAGCAAACCTAATAGACATCTATAGAATTCTCCACCCCAAATCCACAGAATATACATTCTCAGCACCACATCACACCTACTCTAAAATTGACCATATAATTGGAAGTAAATCACTCCTCAGCAAATGCAAAAGAATGGAAATCATAACAAACAGTCTCTCAGACCACAGTGCGATCAAATTAGAACTCAGGATTAAGAAACAAACTCAGAACCACACAACTTCATGGAAACTGAACAACTGGCTCTTGAATGTTGACTTGATAAACAATGAAATGAAGGCAGAAATAAAGATGTTCTTTGAAAGCAACGAGAATGAATACACAACATACCAGAATCTCTGGGACACATTTAAAGCAGTGTCTAGAGGGAAATTTATAGCAATAAATGCCCACATGAGAAGCAAGGAAAGATCTGAAGTCAACACTGTATCATCAAAATTGAAATCGCTAGAAGAGCAAGATACAAAAAACTCAAAAGCTAGCAGAAGACAAGAAATAACTAAGATCAGAGCAGAACTGAAAGAGATAGAGACAAAAAAACCCCTACAAAAAATTAATAAATCCAGGAGCTGGTTATTTGACGAGATCAACAAGATACACAGGCCAATAGCCAGATTAATAAAAAAGAAAAGAGAGAATAATCAAACAGATGCAATAAAAAGTGACAAAGGGGATATTATCACCAATTCCACAGAAACATAAACTACCATCAGAGATTACTACAAATGACTCTATGCACATAAACCAGTAAACCTGGAAGAAATGGATAAATTCCTGGACACTTGCACCCTCCCGAGCCTAAACCAGGAAGAATTTGAAATGCTGTCAATAGACCAATAACAAGAACTGAAGTTGAGGCAGCAATTAAAAGCCTACCAACCAAAAAAAGCCAAGGTCCAGTTGGGTTCACAGCCATATTCTACCAGATATACAAAGAGGAGCTGGTACCACTCCTTCTGAAACTATTCTAAACAATACAAAAAGAGGATTCCTTCCCAAATCATTTTATGAGACCAACATCATCCTGATACCAAAATCCAGCAGAGACTCAAAAAAAAAAGAAAACTTCAGGCCAATATCCATGATGACCATAGATGCAAAATCTTCAACAAAATCCTGGGAAACCAATTGCAACAGCACATCAAAATCACCATCAAGTAGGCTTTATCCCGAGGATGCAAGGCTGGTTCAACATATGCAAGTCTATAAATGTAATCCTCCACATAAACAGAACCAAAGAGAAAAACCACATGAACATCTCAGTAGATGCAGAATAGGCCTTCAACAAAATTCAACAGCCTTTAATGCTAAAAACTCGCAATAAACTAGGTATAGATGGAACATAATCTCAAAATAATAAAAGCTATATATGACAAACCCAGAGTCAATATAATAATGGGCAAAAACTGGAAGCATTCCCTTTGAAATCGGGCACTAGACAAGGATGCCCTCTCTCACCACTCCTATTCAATATAGTATTGGAAGTTCTAGCCACAGCAATCAGGAAAGAAAAAGAAATAAAGGGTATTCAATTAGCAAAGGAGGAAGTCAAATTGTCTCTATTTGCAGACGACATGATTGTATATTCAGAAGACCCCATCGTCTCAGCTCAAGGTCTCCTAAACTGATAAGCAACTTCAGCAAAGCCTCAGGATATAAAATCAATGTGCAAAAATCACAAGCATTCCTATACACCAATAACAGACTAAAAGGGAACTAAATCAAGAGTGAACTCCCATTCACAATTGCTACAAAGAGAATAAAATACCTAGGAAAACAACTAACAAAGGATGTAAAGAACCTCTTCAAGGATAACTATGAACCACTGCTCAAGGAAATAAGAGAGGACACAAACAGATGGAAAAACATTCCATGCTCATGGTTAGGAAGAATCAATATAGTGAAAATGGCCATACTGCCTAAAGTAATTTACAGATTCAACACTATCCCCATCAAGCTACCAATGACTTTCTTCACAGAACTGGAAAAAACTACCTTAAACTTCATATGGAACCAAAAGAGAGCCCGCATAGTCAAGACAATCCTAAGCAAAAAGAACAGAGCTGGAGGCATCATGCTACCTGACTTCAAACTATACTATAAGGCTACAGTAATCAAAACAGCTTGGTACTGCTACCAAAACAGAGCTATAGATCCATGGAACAGAATAGAGGCCTTGGAGACAATGCCACACAGCTACAACCATCTGATCTTTGACAAAGCTGACAAAATTAACAATAGGGAAAGGATTCCCTGTTTAATAAAAGGTGTTGGGATAACTGGCTAGCCATGTGGAGAAAGCAGAAACCAGACCCCTTCCTGATACCTTACACTAAAATTAACTCCAGATGGATTAAAGACTTAAACATAAGACCTAACGCCATAAAATCCCTAGAAGAAAACCCAGGCAAAACCATTCAGGACATAGGCATAAGCAAGGACTTCATGACTAAAACACCAAAAGCATTGGTGACAAAAGCCAAAATAGACAAATGGGATCTAATTAAACTCCAGAGCCTCTGCATAGTGAAAGAAACAATCATTAGAGTGAACCAGCAACCAACAGAATGGGAAAAAATTGTTTTGCAATCTACCCATCTGATAAAGGGCTAATATCCAGAATCTACAAAGAACTAAAACAGATTTACAAGAGAAAAACAAATAAACCCATTCAAAAGTGGGTGAAGGACATGAACAGACACTTTTCAAAAGAAGACATATATGAGGCCAACAAACATATGAAAAAATGCTCATCATCACTGGTCATTAGAGAAATGGAAATCAAAACCACATTGAGAGACCATCTCATGCCAGTTAGAATGGTGATCATTAAAAAATCTGGAGACAACAGATGCTGGAGAGGATGTGGAGAAATAGAACACTTTTACATTGTTGGTGGGAGTGTAAATTAGTTCAATCATTGTGGAAGACAGTGTGGCAATTCCTCAAGGATCTAGAAATAGAAATTCCATTTGACCCAGCAATCCCATTACTGGGTATATATCCAATGGATTATAAATTGTTCTATTATAAAGACACATGCACACATATGTTCATTGAGGCACTGTTTACAATAGCAAAGACCTGGAACCAACCCAAGTGCCCATCGATGATAGACTGGACAAGGAAAATGTGGCACATATACACCATGGAATACTATGCAGCAATAAAAATCAATGAGTTTGTATCCTTTGTAGGGACATGGATGAATCTGGAAACCATCATTCTCAGCAAACTGACACAAGAACACAAAATCAAACACTACATGTTCTCATTCATAGGCAGGTGTTGAACAATGAGAACACAT